>NC_092621.1:31034000-31349500 GCF_047663525.1 Anas platyrhynchos | reverse complement strand
TTTCCCCATCTTATCAGTGGAAAAAATGTATTTTACTACTTTTTAATATCTTGGGAACTTCATGATAACAAATGGTTTTAGATAGTGAAAAAAGTGGTATGAGTCTACAATACAATTAAAGATGCAGAACACTGCTTCAAGAGTTGCTTAAGGAAACCAGATGTTTTCCATCATATTTCATTGCAAATATATAATAGACACGGTACTAAAACAAACAAAAAAAAGTATGGCTTACAAAATGTCTCTCTTATTCAGCAGGTGACAGAATGATAGGAAATGCACCTATTCACTTGTCTCTAAAACCTAACACATAACACTAAAAATTAAATGTTTCTACTTGCTACAGAATAACTTATTATTGATCAAGCTTTGAGAAAATATGTATACAAACAAATACAAAGCAACTTTGACTTCAAAGATCCAGTGGGAATATTGATGATAAATTGTCATTCCTGTAAAATTAAAATAGTCTAGTGTTATTAATATGATGAAATTATTCAATTGATAATAAATATCCCATTACCATCTAACTTGAAAGCTTTTTTTTATGTATTGAGGATGACTGTTATAGCTATTTTTGGAAATTTAAAACAGTTATTTCAATGATTAAACAATATCTAACTTGTTTAATGTTTAATACCAACTAGAGGTGAATAAAGAGACAAATCATAGTTAATAACAATAAAGTATAATTGCACACTTATTACCACTATAATTATAAATAATAAAGTAACAAGGTTTATCTTAGAGCTTTTACTATTAAATCAAAGAGAGACTCTTGTAATAATCAATATTTAATTAAGTTATAATTACTCACAATAACTGCCTCTTCCATGTGAGCTAAAAACCTCTTTGGCACATTTTAAGCATTACTCGAGTCTATGGTTAGGTCAACTTTACTAGTATTTAGTACCAAAATTTATCCTTAATAATGCTGAAGGTAACTGGGGCCCAAGAAAAGATTCTTTTTTTTTTTTTTTAAGTATTAGAAACACCTGATTCTATTCAAGATTAATAATTTTTGCCAAACATGTTTGTTGTTTTGTTGTTGTTGTTGTTGTTGTTTTGTGTTTTTTTTTTTTTTTTTTCAAAATTTTCATTATTTTGTGATGTGGACATTAACTTATAATAGACAATAATGAAAGTTCTTTTTAACTTGCATCCCTATATACAATGTATAATTTTCTGACATTCTTTGTGTTAACTGAAATTATATATATATTCTTTAAATGACAACAAATTTAAATTGAGGCTCTCACTTTTTGCATTTTTTACTGAGTTTGGTGAGTACTTACTTTAGTGCAAATCTCTGGGGTTGATTTTTCAGTTTCATAACAAATAATCTCACAATGATAGATAATGTCCCTATCAAATAACAGACATGACTTTCTCAGTCATAAACTGAAGAAGTAAATTTAAAAGATGTGTTACTGACATGGTAGTCAGAGGAACAGTTTAGAAGAGATTCTAAACAGCAAAACTATGCCCTGCTGGCTATTTCCCTCAATTCTTCTGGGAGTTGTAACCTAACCAATAAATTAGATTTGCAGAAGCTTATAGCTTTCAGATTAAGTTTAAGTCTTTAGCTTTGCATAAAGCTGGAATCTTGAACTCCAGTTTCCATGACCTTTTTATAACAAAACTAAGAGTTGTCTGTATTTTTGTGTTTCCTTAATCTTTCACTTTCTTCCTACCCAAAGCAAACTTCTCATAGAAAGCTGTCTTACTTTTCTACATATCAGCAATAGTTGACTTCATTGAAGTTCTTGCTCCCCAGGATTTGCTCCCCAAACAATAACATAGCAACACAACAGAAACTCCAATGAAAGACTACACAATACATTCATTTTCATTGTTGGTGATGACGTTTTTTGTTTTTGAGCTTAGTGTTCACTGACATATATTTGCAATATCTTATCAAATCTGGGGGTCATCATGGTTTAAGCCCATCTGGGAAATAGAGAAGGGGAATATTTTGGTCTTTTCCACTAAACTTGAAGCACAAAAAAAATCTAAAATGAAGCTGAGCAGATATTGTAGGCATAGGTGTATGACAAAAGAAGGAAGAGAAAGAACTGACTTTCAAAGAGAAGTAGTAGTAATGGCTTACGTGAGGTAAGGATAAGACAGTGCCAATGTAAAAACACGGGTGAGAATGACTTGCTTTTTTTCCTGGTATTGCATAATATCACCCTGGACTTACTTATAGTTTAGAGGCAGGATTTAGGAAGATCATAAAAATAGAATTGCTGTCATTCAAAGGAGAAAAATTATTATGCTTTTTAATGGTGCCAGCAGTTAAGCTTCAATAAGCCGCAGGAAAATATTGGACCAGTTTCTGAAAGAAATTCTACTTCATAATGGGGTTGAGAGCAAACTAAATAAATTACAGATTTGAGCAGTGATGTTTCAGTCAGGCGCCTGATCATTAGAAAGATTTCCTAGAATCCCTATGGTGAAATCCTCTCTGATTGTTTGACTGGTAGAGTTACAAGCTCTGGGCTTCCCCAGGCCCATTTGTGGCTGCAGATGTAATCAACTGTGGTTTGGGGATTATCATTATTTTTTTATTTTTAATGAAGAAAGAGACAGATGCCTTTTCAGCACCTAATACAATGCAAAAGAATCCTTTTCCAGAGGTCCACCTATGTTTTATTGTGCTGGACAATCATAACATTGTCTGCAAAAGCAGAACTTAAATAAATCTTTCCTTAGATCATAACTAGCCCTTGAAGTGAGCACAATGGGGCATAGAGCTACCTATATGTGTACCTTCTCAAAGAGCTTAATAACAAATGTTATTCCAAGAACATTTCCAGGAGTCTCCAAGGTTCACCCTATAGAATATAAAAGAATGATAAATATACACATAGTTTAAATATAAGGGTTTTGGAGAGCTTTAATCAAAATCTACATAATCTATACAAAGTCTTCATAAAACAACAGTATGCATTTGTTCACAGAATTCCTAAAGAGGCAGTGATAGAGCGCTAAGAGGGAAGAATCATCAAGGAAAAAGAAAAAAAAAAAAAAAAAAAGACACAAAGTGACTGAAGAATAAAGAGTAAGTCATTATGTTCCAGCAGGGAAAATCCAATTAATTTCTAATGTATACTTTCACTCTAAAGTTACAAAATACTTAGAAAACAGAACCCTGAGGATTTTAAATGAAAATAAACCCAATAATCTGTCTTGACACTGTTGTCCTGTGCAACAGTGACAGAATTGGCACACTTGGCAGTTACACACTAATGGAAGCACCTGAATGACATTCACAATAAATGATTAGCTGAAAAACTTGCTTCCTGCTGGGTCAGGAGAGTTTGTTTTGTTCTTACTTCAATGTTTAAAATCCATGACTACTGAAACGTAGTCACAGCCTGTCCAGAATTAGCAAACAAAGAATTTGGAAGAGGAAGAAGAAGGGGAATAAAGAGAAAGAGTTGGAACAAAGAGAGGAAAGAGAAAAAAGGGAAAGGGAAATAAGAGAAGGGATGGCTTCTGGAGGTTTTATTCTTGTAGGCAGTTCTATCTTAACGAAATGTGAAGGCCTTTCCAGAGAGGTATAGTTGGCAGTTTTAATGCAGGAGACTGGTATACTAGCTGTTTGGAAACGTATAATGTAGGTGACAGATATGTGTGAAAAGACATAGTCCACCCCTCTCCTTGCTTGTGAGTTACAAAGAGGTTTGTGTGAAAAGTTTAAACATCAATTAACTGCACCTTCTATAAGATTGTCCAGGTTTATTATGTAACAAGCATACAGAGTCACATAAAGCAAGGGGGGGAGGGAAGGAGTTAGGAAAGAAAAAGAATAAAAAGAAGGGAAGGGGAAGGGGAAGGGGAAGGGGAAGGGGAAGGGGAAGGGGAAGGGGAAGGGGAAGGGGAAGGGGAAGGGGAAGGGGAAGGGGAAGGGGAAGGGGAAGGGGAAGGGGAAGGGGAAGGGGATGGGGAAGGGGAAGGGGAAGGGGAAGGGGAAGGGGAAGGGGAAGGGGAAGGGGAAGGGGAAGGGGAAGGGGAAGGGGAAGGGGAAGGGGAAGGGGAAGGGGAAGGGGAAGGGGAAGGGGAAGGGGAAAATAAAACCTCAGCCTCATGTTTATCATGTCTACTTAAAACAGACCACAAAGCCCAGGGGAAATACAGCCTTCAAATGGATTTTTCCCCTCCCCTCTCCCTCGTTCATCTTCTGCTACACTGCAAAATTTTAATATCTCATGAAGTATATAGCAGCCATAAAGTACTGTCCCTTTTTATGTAGTTTCAGATGCAAGAAGAAGCACATTCTTTGTAGTGACCTAAACCTATCAAATGAAATAACGCTTTGGGATGATGAACTCTAAATTATGAGTGATTATTTCTAAATTCATTACAACTTCATCTGACATTTTTATTGCCTTCTTAATTTCTTCCAGCCAAGCCACAGAAGTTATTACTCATGATTTAAATGGTGCACCAATTAGGAAAATGTGTTTTCCAAAGGGTTTACACTCTTCCTGTTTGGCTTCCAAAGTAAGATGACTGAACCAGTTCTGGGTATGTCATTGAAGCAAACATCAGCATCAAAAGCATAAAAATAAAATAAAGTTTGTCATATGTTTTGCACTCCAGAACTTAATGCATTTCTCAGACATTAAGCAATTAAAATGTACAACAAGCTGTTGATGGAGGTATTATTAGCTCCATTTTACAGATGGAGGCAAAATGTCAGGAACTGAGTCATGTCACAGAACAGAAAGCCCTTTCATACCTTGGCAAGACATCAGTCTGTAGTGATAGCAAAGGTAGAGGTATTCAACAATGAGCAGTCAAAAGATTTGGGGGTTTTGTTATGAAATATAACTTGTATAATTGTGCGCTATTCTGCAAAAATAAATAATGATTTATGTGAGGAGCTAAGGGGAAGAGTGTTGTCTCACAATGACTGAGGGCACAGTCAAAACGACAGACTGATCTCCATGCCTTGGTGGAGTTCTGCTTGGCTCAGTAGTGAAAGAAGAGCATATCTTCATTTGCTGAATGAGAAATCTTGATCTTCTGCTCTGACATTTGGACCAGGTCCTAAGGTAGGATGAAGTCTGAGCTTCACACTTCCCACTCATCTACACAGAAACTAATATGTTTTACCGGTGGGAAAAGGATGACAGGAGAGTGTAGGGGTGTAGAATTGTACTCAAGTAAGTTAGGCTTCAAGGCATCCGTCTGTTGGGATCTCCTACATGACTGACTAAACATGTTTTGAGGCTTTTTGGCCTCTCTGACAAATCAGGTATTGGACATTCCCTGAGGCAGGACATTCATCACATTTGGCTAATCCTGTGTTCCTCTGATCTCTCTCTCTGGTGGAGTTTGCAATTAAGAACCTACAAACAATTTTCAACTTGAAGCCAAGAAAAATTCAAGAATGTGATAAATTTTGAAAGGGAGCAATTTTGCTGAGACAAGCATTACTGTAAATGAAGCCACAGTAGCTAGTAAAGCTGATATAACACAAATGACCAGCATAAATGAACTATTAGGCAAATATTTCCCTTTCATCTAGTATATTCAATAAAGTGAGATCTGAGTTTTATTTTTTATTAAAAATGAGAATGTTGGCAGACTAAATAATTAAAAACTATAGCAGCACTGACTGTAGAAGTTTTTCTTTAAGAAATATATATATATATAGGTCTTTCATGGACTTGGTGGCGTTATCAGCACTGGATAGTGTAGCTTCATCTTGTTTATTCAATATATTTCTGCCCAAAGCTTCCCACTTTCCTGGCTAAGAGACTGCTTCATAATAACATAATATTCTGCTTTTGCCATAAAGTACAGAAAGGGCAGCCTTGGCTATGTCAATCACAAATTTACTCACTCATGCTGGTATGGGCAGATGGTGCAGGACCTTCCTATCTGAGTCACTGTGACCCTTCTGAAGCTGTTTCGTTTGTTTGTTTGTTTGCATGAAAGCACTTCTAACAATAACTTTGCCTGGATGCTCTGTCTGGAAAGTTCAAGTCATTGCCTGACAGCCTTACATGGTTACACATCTTGTCTCAAGTGCCAGAGAAGAAAATGGACAAGGAACTTCCCTAAAGTACTCTCCAGGATCTGATTGCCAGCCCCATATCACTCATCCAGAAACACGAGGGTGGCAGAATAGGTAAGAGGCTGTATAACAAAAAGATAAAGTGATACCTGCAGCCCCTCTGCTCCTCAACAATATCTAACACCTTGAGAGTAGGTAATGCCCAGCAGTATTACTGAGAGGTACTTGTGCACTGAAATTCACCTTCTGTCTTTTGATATGAACTCACAATGTTTAGGAGAATGAGAACAAAGAAATTTTGTCTCCTGATTCTGAATTTCTGTGGGGAAAATACTGATATGTGAGGTAACTTGCTGATTAAGTTCCCCTTATGAAGTATCTGAGTGTCTGTACATTATTAGCATTCCATTTCATTACTTCCTAAATGTTTCCTAAAGAAACATTAAAGATTTTATGTGCACCAGCCAGTGGGTAAGAAATTAGCTGGATGGTTGCACTCAAGGAGTTACAATCAAAAACTTTAATTTCCAAGTGAAGATCAGTGATGAATGGTGTTCCTCAGGGTTCAGTATTGGGACTAGCACTGTTTAACATCTTTGTTAGTGATGTGGATAGTGAGATTGAGTAAGTCAATCAGTAAGTCTGTTGATGACACCAAGCTGTGTGGTGCCATCAATGTGCTGGAGGGAAGGGATGCCATCCAGAGGAACAAGAGCAGGTTGGAGAGGTGAGTCCAGGTGAACCTGATGAGGTTTAACAAGGAAAAGTGCAAAGTGCTGGGACAATCCCAAGCATAAATACAAGATGGGTGGAGAATGAATTGAAAGCATCCATGATGAGAAAGACCTGGAGATGTTGGTTGATGAGCCAGCCATGTGTGTTTGCATCCCAGAAAGCCTACCATATTCTAGGTTGCAACAATAGAAGTGTGACCAACAGGTCAAGGGAGGTGACTCTACCCCTCTACTCTGCTCTCATAAGACCCCACCTGGAGTATGGTGTTCAACTCTGGGGCCCCCAGCTCAAGAAGGATATAGCTGTATTAAAACAAGTCCAGAGGGAGGGCCATGAAAATGATCAAAGGCTGGAGCATCTCTCTTATGAAGACAGGCTGAGGGAGTTAGGGTTGTTCAGCCTGGAGAAGAAAAGGCTCCAGGGACACCTTGTAGCAACTTTCCAATACCTAAAGTGGGTCTACAGGAAAGTTGGAAAGAGACTCTTTGTCAGGGACTGTAGGGATAAGGCATGAGGGAATGGGTTTAAAATAAAAAATAAGGAGGTTTAAATTAAACATTAGGAAGAAATATTTTACTGTAAGGGTGGTAAGACATTGTGTGCCCCATCTTTTAAAGTGTTTAAGATTGTGTTGGAAAGAACTTTGAACAACCTGGTCTAGAGGTAGGTGTTCTTGTCCATGGAAGGGTGGTTGGAATTTGATGATCTTTAATGTTCCTTCCAAGCCAAACCATTCTACATTTCTATGATTCTATCTCGAAGAAACAATAGACTTCAAAAATGAAACACTTTCCTGTGTATGCTGTTGTTAATAATATTGTTTTCTGCAAATATGAGCACCATGAGTTGGTCTCTTTTTGTTCACCTAAGGTAAAATTAGACCCTATGATGAGGCAGAACACTTTTAACTGTGAAGAGACATGGTTTAAGAAAGGAAAGGAGATAAAATCTTCTATCAAAAGACCTATACTTGGCCTTAAAAGTGGCCAGGAGCTCAATACTCTTGAAAAAATATTCAGAAATATATTCATGTCTCTAAATATTTATTTAGAAAATAAATAAATAAATAAAAACATTTGGCAATGGTATTTCAATTAAACAACTATTTTCTATCATTATTTTAGCTCTTAATATTTTTTTTTTTGGTCCAACCTTAAGCAACAACCTTTTGCATTCAAATTACATTTTATCCTTTCCCTGAGCACTGTACTGTTGGTGGGAATTCACTGTTATTAATATTGTATTACCAATTTCCTTAATCAAAAGCAGTTTTATTTATTTCCTGCTCAGGATAAGATTAACTGTAATGAAGTAGTGACCGTAACTGGGTTCCAAGGGTCTCCAAGTCTTTCAGGAAGAGGAAAAAATGTCATTCATAAGGCTATAAATATCTAGGCAGGGAGTATTAGGAAATATTAAATCTCTTTTCAGTTACTTGAGGTGGACATTTCTTGATGTGATACATCACTGCTAGATTAGTTTCATCCTTAATGCTAAGCAGCTGTGTAAAGCTTTGCATGATCCTGCCACAAAAGTTGCAGCCAGATCTTTGTCTGATGAATGTATAATAACCCATCCTTTAGAATTTGGATGGGCAAAAAGGATTGTAAGACTAGGAGTAGCAACACAGTAATCAGACAGCTTTATGCCTGTCCTTCCCTGCAGGGAAATTTTTCAAGGTGGTAGTGTCAAATATGCAGTGACTTAATGACATACAGTCTCTTGGACAACCACTGCTTCGAATAGCTTACAGAGAATCAAACATCAACAAGTGTGATGGTGAATAACCATTAATAATTTTGGGGTTCATCTCACTGTAAATATTTTGTAATAACTTTTCAGAAAACAAAACTAATTTTAAAAGACTGAGAAATTCACAGGGCCTTCCTGGTAACAAATATCTCCCAAAACCCATCCCACTGGAGAGGACTAGTTTTATGTTCATACAGCATAAACAGTTGACTGGATTTAAATGTGCTGGGAAAACTAATCTGTTGCGAAAGCACTTGGATATAAACTAGAAGACCTGCAGAGCCAGTTAACCACAGCTTAGATAATTTACTGACATAACCATTGTAATAATGACTACAAAAACTGTAATTATTCCAGGTCCTAAATCAATTTAGGAAAACTAATTTCAGAATTTTATTATATCTTTTGTTAAGTCATTAACAATTTCAATTAAATTTGGAAACTCACTGGCAAACATTTAATTTTGATTTTATGATGTATCAAAAATATCTGAGCAAGTATTAAAAATACTAAGGAAGGCCTTCATTTTTTTAACATCATTTTCATGTACTTGGCAATTCAGTCAAATCTAGAAATCTTTACTGAGGTGTTGCAAGTTTTTATCTCTTTCAGACAAAAATACCTTAAGGAATGGAGTTTAGATATCAAGATTTGGTGCAATAATAACTCATTTTCTACAAGTGTTCCATCTATAAATATGAGCTATCAGGTTCTCAGGTTTTCAGACTGAACAAAAATATGTATACTTTGCATGTGTTTGAAGCTGCAGATCTTAATACACCTAAACAAATCGGACACATGCAAATGTGTGCACGCATCTTTCCATAAATGCTTTACAAACTTTGTCTCTTTAATGCAGAAAATTGGAACCAGACCACTTGATGCTTGAAAGATTTGAAAGTTTGCTTGTTGTGCTTGTCCTTAATTTCACAAACACAATATAATTTCTGCAGTATTTTTAGCCTCCATATTTCAGATGTTTAATATTGTACATCACATCAAACAGATTTTTCCCTTGCAAGGGAAATCTCAGCTTGTGGTATGTGAAAATTTCCAAAGCACTATGCATAATAAATACAATTTACACAGAACATTCCACTTATTAGGAGTGGAAAATATTCCAAGTTAGGAAGCAGTGGAAGAAGACAGGAGCAAAGATGACAATTCCCTAGACAAATGCTTCCTAACTTACATGAAACTGTTATTTTACTAAATTAAACTGATTTTGCTCTGGCTTCTATGCCCAAAACTTGCACAAAATAACTGCATTGTAGATAAAAGATAAATAACCAGCTCCTTTTCCTCCCCTCTGAGGAACAACTTTGCATTCTGCAGCAAAGATTCAGCTCTAGCAGTAGTAGTTAGGCAGCACTATTACGCAGGAAATCCATGGCTGACAACAACATGTATCAGTGAAAAAGCAGCAGTAATAACCACATCATTTCATTGAGGAGGGAAGGCTGGTGTTGGCAGATAAGTGACATAAAGCTTTACTTTTTGCTTAAATGCTTTGAATGAAAAGACCAAGGAGCAAGACTGCAAATATGGAGTTTTAAGACAGCATTTGTGAAATAAAAATACACAGCTCATATGTGCTCATATGTTGCTGCTTGCAGTGGTTGGGGAGAGATTCCACAGATCCCTTTTATTCAAACTGCGATAAATATAGTATACAGGGACATCTACAGGGTGAGTTTATTAATCTTTTGCGTACAATTTTCTGTTGCTTCTATAGACTTAGTAATGATCCTTGTTAATGAGCATTGCATCATTTTTTAAACAAGCTGCCCACAGTACCTTTCTTTTGGCCAAGGCTCCCATAAGTACTGTCTGGAATAAGATTTGGCTGGTTCTCTGTTTTACTGGGTGGGCATGTTGGCAGACTGACAAAACCTCAGTGCACAACTTTCTTTTTGGATGATATATTAAGGTGGTAACAATACAGTTATTTTAAAAGGGAAAATGCCATAAAACTGCCATAATAGTTTCAAATGCACCTGGTAGTCCCAGAATGGAAGGCCATTCTTTCTGTTGTCCTGCAGAACAGCAAAAACAATGATAAATACAACAAAAATGTTTATAACAACATTGTAGTGGGAAAAGGGCCAAATCCAGGTTTTCAATCTAAAGGCTCTACATCCTTTTTAGAATCTGCTATCCTTTAGAAGCTGCTATTTGTCTTCTTCTATTTCATTTCACATCTACTTCCAGTAATTAAATGATTCCCTAGAATATGTTAGGTTATATTTGATGGAGGAAGAGGACAGATAAAAAGGATGTGATTGTGAATAGGGAAAAATACTGTATAAATAATATAAAAATTGCTAGATGTGTTTTCCCAAAAGATGTTAGCTAATAACATATCTGACAAAGGGAAAACATAAAATCTAAAAGTAGATATACACTATTAACATTGTGCAGACGCTTTATGCTTGTTACTCAAAATGTTATTTACTTAATTGTTTTTTACTAAATATTTTTATTTTTTAACTCATTCAGCTTTAGTTTGATTTAAAGCAAAATAAACTTTAATTTGGTTTGAAGAAGTCAAGCAAAGGGGAAAGAAGACCTACATGGATAAGCAAGGAGCTCCTGCTAAAACTCTAACAGAAGAAGGAAGCATTATGTGGAAAAAGGTACAGGCCTTTTGGGAGGAAAAAAGGAACACAGCCAGAGTGTGCAGGGATGCAATGAGGAAAGTTAAGACCAATTTAGAATGAAATCTGGCAAAGGATGTCAAGGACAAGATGAGAGCTTATTTAAATAAAACAGAAACAACAGGAAGACTAGTGAAAATGTGGGCCCACTGCTGAATGGGATAGGTGTTCTCGTGAGAAAGGATATACAGAATGCATAATAATTGGCTTCTTCACTTTACTACTAAGGCCAGCCCTCATTATTTTCATACCCCAGGAGCAAGAGAGAGAGTCTGGTGAAAGGTAGACTTTCTCTTGGTTGAAGAGGATCAGGTAGAGATCATTTAGGCAAACTTGTTAACAACAGGTTCATGGGCCTGGATGGCATGCACATACAAATGTTGAGGGATAAGGTGGACGTTATTGCTAAGTGACTCTCCATCATCTTTGAAATGCCATGGAAAAGAGGAGAGGTGCCTGAGGACTGTAAGAAAATCAGTGTCACTCCAGTCTTCAAAAAGGTCAAGAAGGAGGATCCAGGAATCTATAGTCCAGTCAGCCTCACCTACACCTCTGGAAAGGTGATGGAACAGCCCACCTGGATGTCGTCTCTCAGCATGTGCAGAAAAAGAAGGAGATCGGATGTAGTCAGCATGGATTCACCAAAGGGAGATCATGCTTAACTAATCTGATAGCCTTCTATCATGGAATGACTGGCTGGATGGATGGGAGAGCAGTGGATATTGTCTACCTTGACTTCAGCAAGGCTTTTGACACTATCTCCCAGAACATCTCATAAATAAGCTCAGGAATTGTGGGTTAGGTGGGTGGACAGAGAGGAGAACAGGCTGGATGGCAGAGCTCAGAGGGCTGTGCTTAGCTGTGCAATCTAGTTGGAGACCAGTAGCTAGCAGTGTTCCCCAGGAGTTAGTACTAGAAGCAGTCTTGTTCTACTAATTCACCAAGGACTTGGATGATGGGATAGAGTGCCCCTTCAGCAAGTTTATTCATGATATTCCTGGATGCTGTGCTGCCATTCAGAGAGACCTCAACAGGCTGCAGAGTAGGGCAGAGAGGAATTTTATAAAGTTCAGCCAAGGCAAATGTAGGGTCCTGCACCAGTAAGGTTGGACACTGATCTGCTGGAAAGCATCTCTATGGAGAAGGACCTGGAAGTCCTGGTGGACATCAGGTTAGCCATTATCTAGCAACATGCCCTTGGCATGTTGAAGGCCAACGGTATTCTGGGGTGCATTAGGAAGAGTGTTGAGACCATATCAAAGAAGGTGATCCTCCCGCTCTACTCAGCCTTCATGATAACACACTTGGAGCGCTCTGTCCAGTTCAGGGCTTTCCAGTACAAGAGGGGCATGGAGCTATTGGAGAGAGTCTAGAAAAGGGATATTAAAATAATTAAGCACCTCTCACATGACGAAAAGCTGAAGGGAGCTGGGCCTGTTTAGTTTGGAGAAGAGAAGACTGAGAGGATATCTTATCAATGTGTATAAATATCTTAAGGGAAGGTATTAAGACTGTAGGACCAAGCTCTTTTTCTTTTCTTTTCTTTTTTTTTTCTTTTGTGGTGCCCAGCAACAGGACAAGAGGCAATGGGCACAGAGTAAAACACCGGAAGTTCTGTCTGAAGACAAGGAAACACTTCTTTATTGAGTGTGACAGAGCATAGGATTGCCCAGAGAGGTATTGGAGTCTCCTGCTCTAGAGATAATCAAAACACTTCTGGATGTGATCCTGTGTAACATGTTCTAGGTAACCCTGGTTGAGGGGTATTGCACTATATGATCTCCAGAGATCCCTTCCAACCTCAACCATTCCATCATTCCATGATTTTATCATCTTTGTACATGTCCAGCACTTCCCTTTTCCAAAATATTTTTAACTTGGCTCTATGGTAGTATTAGAACACTTGTCTACTATTATCAGAAGGTAAATATTTGTTGTCCATGAGTAATGAAATATATTTGTTTCTGAAATGAAACATGCAAAAAAATGTTTTCTTGGGATGTATATAGATATGGTCTTAGTGGCATTTCAATTCTTCTTCTGCGATTGTTCTAGTCAAAAGAAAACAAATAAGTTGAAAATAAAACTGAGAATTTCTCAGCTATGCAATCCTGCAGATAAACATACTTCTGTCTATACCACATTTGCCAAATGTCTTGAAACAATTCCTTTTCTGTATAAAACAATATATATATATAATCTGCATACATAATGTTAATGAAGAATGTTGTTAGTTTATATGTAGTTTCTATTTGATGTAAGTGTATTACTTACATGCTTTCAAGTTCTTGGTTTAGTTATTTGTAAGTGAGAATATTTTTACAATACAAGCTACATTTTTACAACACAAACACATTTTCTTGTGCTTCAAAAAGAAAACAGTTTGACTTTTGAATTTTACTTTTCCATTTTCATTTTATTCCTTCCTGGGAAAAGAAAGAAGGTGAGCCAAGTGAGGCTGAGGGTAAATAAATAATCCATGTCTTCTGGACTGTATTTATTTGAATAGAACCGTCTAAGAATGGAAAACTTATTCATGGATTAAGAAGTAATATTAATACCTAATATCTTATAGGCAGAATACTTTGAAGAATACTTCCAAGAATGGTGCACAGGTTTGAAACTTTGCATTAGTCATGACTGTGAATATTGTTATATGTCTAGTAGCAGTTAAGACATGACTCATTATCCCCATGCTATATTTAACATTTACCTTTACTCAGCTCATATTGAAGACATTGAAAAGTCCTGCTCAGCTTGGTTCTGAGCTTAGCTAAACTCTCTTGAGCTTAGGAGAAAAAAGAGGGTTTATAATCTTTGGAAAAAAGGGCGGGCCACTAAGGAGGATTACAAGGAGGTAACGAGGCTGTGCAGGGACAAAATCAGAAAGGCCAAAGCTCATCTGGAGCTCAATCTGGCTACTGCTGTTAAAGATAACAAAAAATGTTTTTACAAATACATCAATGCAAAAAGGAGGACTAAGGAGAATCTCCATTCTTTACTGGATACGGGGGGAAACTTAGTTACAAAAAATGAGGATAAGGTGGAGGTGCTCAATGCCTTCTTTGCCTTAGTCTTTAGCGGCAATACCAGTTGTTCTCTGGATACCCAGTACCCTGAGCTAGTGGAAGGGGATGGGGAGCAGAATGCGGCCCTCACTATCCACGAAGAAATGGTTGGTGACCTGGTACGCCACTTGGATGTGTGCAAGTCGATGGGGCCGGATGGGATCCACCCGAGGGTACTGAGAGAACTGGCAGAGGAGCTTACCATCATTTATCAGCAGTCCTGGCTATCAGGGAGGTCCCAGTTGACTGGCAGCTAGCAAACATGATGCTCATCTACAAGAAGGGCCAGAGGGCAGACCTGGGAAACTACAGGCCTGTCAGTTTGACCTCAGTGCCAGGGAAGCTCATGGAGCAGATCCTCTTGAGAGTCATCACGCAGCACTTGCAGGGCAAGCAGGTGATCAGGCCCAGTCAGCATGGGGTTATGAAAGGCAGATCCTGCTTGACGAACCTGATCTCCTTCTATGACAAAGTGATGCACTTAGCTGATGAGGGAAAGGCTGTGGATATGGTCTACCTTGGCTTCAGCAAGGCTTTTGACACCGTCTCCCACAGCATTCTCCTCAAGAAACTGGCTGCTCTTGGCTTGGACTGGCACACGCTTCGTTGGGTTAGAAACTGGCTGGATAGCCGGGCCCAAAGAGTCGTGTTGAATGGAGCCAAATCCAGTTGGAGGCCGGTTACTAGTGGTGTTCCCCACGGCTCGGTGCTGGGGCCGGTCATCTTTAATTTCTTCATCAATGATCTGGATGAGGGCATTGAGTGCACCCTCAGTAAGTTTGCAGATGACACCAAGCTAGGTGCATGTGTTGATCTGCTTGAGGGTAGGAAGGCTCTGCAGGAGGATCTGGATAGGCTGCACCGATGGGCTGAGGTCAACTGTATGAAGTTCAACAAGGCCAAGTGCTGGATCCCACACCTGGGGCACAACAACCCCAAGCAGAGCTATAGACTGGAAGGGGAATGGTTGGAAAGCTGCCTGGCAGAGAAGGACCTGGGAGTGATGGTGGACAGTCGGCTGAATATGAGCCAGCAGTGTGCTCAGGTGGCCAAGAAGGCCAACGGCATCCTGGCTTGCATAAGAAACAGTGTGACCAGCAGGGCTAGGGAGGTGATCGTCCCCCTGTACTCGGCTCTGGTGAGGCCGCACCTCGAGTACTGTGTTCAGTTTTGGGTCCCTCGCTACAAGAAGGACATCGAGGGGCTTGAGCGAGTCCAGAGAAGGTCGACGAAACTTGTGAGGGGCCTGGAGAACAAGTCCTACAAGGAGCGGCTGAGGGAGCTGGGCTTGTTCAGCCTGGAGAAAAGGAGGCTCAGGGGTGACCTTGTTGCTCTCTACAGGTACCTTAAAGGAGGCTGTAGAGAGGTGGGGGTTGGTCTGTTCTCCCACGTGCCTGGTGACAGGACGAGGGAGAATGGGCTTAAGTTGTGCCAGGGGAGTTTTAGGTTAGATGTTAGGAAGAACTTCTTTACCGAAAGGGCTGTTAGACATTGGAACAGGCTGCCCAGGGAAGTGGTGGAGTCACCATCCCTGGAAGTCTTTAAAAGACATTTAGGTGTAGAGCTTAGGGGTATGGTTTAGTGGGGACTGTTAGTGTTAGGTCAGAGGTTGGACTCGATGTTCTTGAGGTCTCTTCCAACCTAGAAATTCTGTGATTTGGTGCCTCAGATGCCTAACTTAAACTCAGATGCCTAATTTACACATGCAAGTACATAGCAAAGGCAATTACACTTACAGGTTTGGATCCATATGCTGTGTGTCACTTTCAGCAAGGCTGTCTCTTTTGAACTGTGCTAAGGTACCCAAGCCTAATTCATGTAGTCAGCAAACTGCAGCATCTGCCAGCCAAGAAATCTATATCTCTGCCTAATATACCTGTGTCTACCATCTTCCTTTCAGATTTGGTATCAGATGAACACAAAGATACAAATGTCTGAAAGGGAAAGATGAAATCCTGAAAAAGGAGAAGTAGGGGAAAGGCAAAATGGCATTGTGCACATTCTGGTTAACACAGGTTCTCACTAACTGTTTAGTGTTATTTCAAAAACAACAGATCCCAATGGCTCCTCCAATATTCATG
Source organism: Anas platyrhynchos (assembly GCF_047663525.1). Classification (NCBI taxonomy): domain Eukaryota; kingdom Metazoa; phylum Chordata; class Aves; order Anseriformes; family Anatidae; genus Anas; species Anas platyrhynchos. The sequence goes on along the minus strand of NC_092621.1, from coordinate 31,333,176 downwards.
AGATATGTGGTGAAAAATAAAAACTTCTGCCTCTGCAATGGGGAAATTATAATAATTTCTATCTTAAGTGAGGCAAAGATCAGATTATGATTTAAGAACCTTCAAGTATGCCCTCAGAGCAGCCAAAAGCACAATTATTGTACTCAAGATTCAGAAAGGATGTTGTGAACAATTGCTCAACAAGCTGGAAAATAACCTAGTGGTAAACTCTGCTTTTTAAAAATTTATTGCTGGGGTAAAATCCACAGATCTGAAAGTAACATTAGCAGGAGAGTCACAGTGAAAAACAAGTGAAACTGGAAATGCTCCATGCAGACCTGAGTGCATCCCAAACTCGGGATCAAATAGGATACAGCAGCATCTCATGTAAAAATCATGTAAAATCTTTTGGCTATTATGATCTTAAGTGCATAAGACACTATCATACAGGATTTATTGACAAGGACTCTTTGCTCAAATAGGTGTCCTGATTCCAATAAATGCAGAAGCCCTTTACACCAATGACTGTTACAAATTACACCGTCTGGACCAGCATGGTTCTTGCAATCTGTTCTCTTTAATAAGATCATTTAAGTTACCAAACACTTATAAAGAGGCTTTGGCAGAAATGAGGACTGTATGTTTCTTTTTATATATGCAGAAACATGCAAACAATGTTTCAGAAAAATAAAGACTAAAAGTACAGGGTGGTACTTGCCACCTTTCTCAGCCCCGGGTATCTGTGTGAGAGCTCTCTCGGAAGTTGCACATCCTGCAGCTCCCTTGTAGGGTTCCTAATGTGTGCAGTGTACCTCTCCCCATCAGTCAGAAGCAGACACTGGGCAGTCAAAAGAGTCTGTGCTCTTCCTATATTGTTAAAAACAGTGTTCTCATAGGAAAGAGTCTGGCTTTCCCAGAACTGTTGAGACAGTTCTTGTCTGCCAATTTCTTGTCTGTCAAGTTCCCTCCACGGAGCGGTCACTCAGTGGTGATGAGCGTATATCCACAAATGGGGTCAAGGTTTTGTTCAGCCACTCTCCACTTCACCAAATGCTTTAAGGCAGAAGAAGTATGGGTAAAACCTCATTGCAACACTATCAACAAATAGATCCTTTTTTTATTATTATTAACATACTTGATTGAGGACCACAGAAGCCCATGATTGTTGCCTCAAGACAGCTATACTTCCACATCTCATTTTATCTTGTTCTGAAGTCAGGGCGTCTTTAGAGTACCACATTACAGCTAAGTAAATAAATTGTTTTTGCAGACTTCTGAACCATTTCAAACCATTCTCTCTAGGCTTTTTAAAGCACTTATTACTGAGAGTGGTAATAAGCACAATCGTGAAAACCATTCATATTTCATCTTTTTCTGAACTTATTTTTTACTTAATTAATACATAGAGTTGTGTATTTTGGAGGGCACAGGTGAGTGTGGATGTCGCTCAAATGTTACTTTTACACAGAGACATTTTCCTGCTCTGATGCATCATAGTCTAAATGCATAAGAGGAACAAGAAAAACTGTGAATACCTCAGCTGAGGTATTTATACTCAAATAAACATGTAAATAATAATAATAATAATAATAATAATGTAAATACCTCAGCTGAGGTATTTACACTCAAATCAGAAGACCTTTGTCATGGATTTCTCTTTGCTAGTGTTTTCTGTTGTTGGTCATTCAGTCCATACTCTCCTAGTCTGTATACATCAAAAGAGAACTAGAAGTAGAAGGTTTATATTCTTAGAGAAAGGCCATTCTGAAGGTAAAATTCATTCTGCTGTTCTAATCAGTCTAGTGGGCTGATAACGTTCCCATAACCCACCCCTGCTTACCCTCTCTTAGTTCCTTTCTTCTTAGTTCCTTGTGGAGAAGCTGACACATATATCTTTAATATAACTCCTGGTACTGTAGTAAAACATCCTGTGAGTTAATTTCTCTAATCCATTTAAGCAGCAGGAGGCTTAACAGCTGGGGCTCATCATGTCCTCCTTTTATGCTGATTCAGTGGTCAGCAGAAAAGATGATGATTCCCAGATGTTCACACTTGATAGACTCAACAGGCTTGAGAGGAATACAGGAGAAATTGGTGACAGGTGTTTTTTTTTCCTGACACCATAATGGGCACAAAGGAAAAGGACAACATAATATTTAAGGAAAATGGTGGTTTGGGAGCTTCCAAATTATAGCAGAATTTTTGTTCTCTGATGCTAATATGTAGAATAGGAAAATGTGACATTGCATGTATTTAACACATAGCTGACAACATTCCTATGTGTGTATTACAGCAGTTTTTACTCTGAGTTGTTAATAAAATCCAAACCACCTTTTCAGTAATACTGGCAGTACAGTATTCTGGTCATAGCAAGCAATAAATATATTCAAACTGAAGTCTGAATGATAAAATTTTTGCTGTTATAGACTGGCAGATATCACAGAACCACACACTGAGAATTGATGATAGCCAAATGAATCAGAGGACATGGAAAACAAGCAGATCATCTAAATACAGTTGTGGTGTTATAATTGCTTGTGTCACTGGCTCTTGAAGTTAAAAATTAAAGGATGCAGCATTTGTGTGACTAAGAAGACATGCTGAATACTTGTTCATTTCTTCACAGGGTTTCCATGTTCTGTGCATAATTAATTAATTGGAGAGAAGAGTCAATGATTTCCTGTTCCAAAGTTAAGGAACTGTTTTTATTACAAAGTGGAATAACTGAAGCAGGAGAGATGCCATGATCCTGGTAACATTGTCTATCTGATAGGTGTTTGGCATGCATATAGAGAACTGCTCTGAATCGGGCTTAAGTGAGGACACAGATCTGAGCCAAGCATTCTAATGACATGGAAAGAAGCTATTTGGCAGCATATCCTCTCTTCTGAAAATAGTTATTTTCTTTCAGCTCTCTCTTGGCTGGTCAGATGGTGTACTTGACTATGATATTCTTAGTAACTTGATTAGTCTCTTGCTTAGCTAGAGCCTAGGTGGCCAAGGTCTGAATTCTCCCGAATAACACTCTGCTTCAAAAATGATTGCTCCCAGAGGAAGGCTGTACATCCCAGTTATGCCTCACATGCCTGTTGGTTTGGTTGTCCTTTGTAAAATATCTGAACCATGCACAGTGCAGGTAGAAATTATAGCTGTTCCAGTGAACACCAGATATTTGCCCCACCAACTTGGCAATGAACAACTTTTCAACATAGAATAAATGACTAAAAGCACCCAAAGCCAACTTGTGATTAAAATATACACTACAGAAAAAAAAAAGGGATAATGAATCAAGCCATGATTAGCAACCCACTTCCAAGACAAGTAACTGAACCCATAATTGTCTAGGTTATCAGCTGAACCGAAGTCATGGTTATATCCTGTTTCAGCATGCTTGTTGTAATTTGTTTTGATTTGTGTGGGTGAGATTGGTGTTTTGTTGTTGTTGTTCAATGGATGGTTGTTTTGGATGGTTGTGTTTTTTGTTTTGTTTTGTTTTGTTTGTATTTTTTGTTGGTTTGGTTTGATTTGGTTTGGTTTGGTTTGGTTTGGTTTGGTTTGGTTTGGTTTGGTTTGGTTTGGTTTGGTTTGGTTTGGTTTGGTTTGGTTGATTGCTTTTTTTTGGACTGCATACAGAGCCAGACCTGAAACTGAAAAGCCACTGAACTGCAAGGGTCTTATCTCCCTGGTGTGCCCTCCTTCTCCTCCTTCACAAATTATTAGTCACATAAAGTTGTTGTCATGTTGAGTCCTTCACAGCAGAGGATGGTGTCTTGGTGTAGGTGGATGAGTCAACCTTGGTGGGTGAGCAGATAACTGTTAGTTCACATGGAGTAGGAACTTTCTCAACAAGGAAAGTTAGAAAAGCACACTGTCTTACAACAGCATAGTGGCTAAGCTTCACAGCATTGTTTTTTCTAATTTCAACAACATACTTAAAGTCCATCTTTTCCCCTGTTCTCTTTACCTCTCCTTTCAGTTTATTTTCTCAGAATTAACTTCCCTGTGTGAAATGAGAATAGGAAGAGGTGTACAGCTTAGCCAGTATTTAGGACACTCCTGCAGGTAGAGTTTCCTTTTGTCCAAGGCAAATGCTGGATCTCTGGGATCTAATTCCTACCGAACAGAATATTTTATATGTACAGAACAAAATACCCACGCACAGAGCATAGCATCCTAACAAATGAGAACAGGAAGGACGAGGGAGAAAGAGTTCATGTCAAGCACTGAACTTTGTCTTCCAGTAGATTACATAGCCAAAATCCATTGACTGTAGTCATAACTTTGGTGTAACTTCCAAGATCCAGTAAGGTATGTTCAGAACTACATGCACAGAGTTTCCATTAAGATCTTTAGCAACAAGAGCACTATATCTGTGTGACATTTCAAATGAAGCAATCCAATTAACTAGATCAACATAAATGGTTAACATCCTCCATTTAAAGAAAAGGACCAAGGACAACATAGGCAAACTATGAAACAGATTGTGGACTATCTAGTCTGTCAAAAATGAACTGACAAACATTTAATCACACATCATGACCTACACCACTCTCAAGTTCTAATATTGGAAGAATGGTCCTTGCTGTTCTGAAGAGCAGCTTTTGTGTTTCAAATGACCTAGACTTGCCTTTGAGTTTCAAACTTTTCCTATTCCAGCTTGTACTTTTTTTTTTTTTTTTTGACATTTGCCCAGGGCTAGACACTAATCCCTTCAAATGTTCTGACCTTGTTTTTATTAAAATGTTTTTGGAGAGGCAATCTTCATTTCAAATTAGGACCATTTTCAAAGCTTGTGTTTCAAATTTGTTTCATTTGGCTTCCAAATTATGCTTTTTCTATTTCTGTGTGTGTTTTACTATCAGTAATGATAACTTTTAAACAAAGTGTGTTTCTGCTCTTTATTTTGTCCTTTGAAGAGAATTACTAATGTAGCTATTATACATTGCTTGGCATTCATTCATTTGAACTCTTCTATGCAGTACATCCTTTTGTGCAGCTGTCACTGTGACACTACCTCTCTGGGCCGTCTCCAGCAACTGGTTAGCATTACCTTTTCCTTTCAAGAGCTAAGTGGATATGCTGTATTTTGCTCTGACAGCTGGGGTATTTTGTTTGAGCCTTATTGGACTTGATAGTTACCTTTAGGGAATGTCTTTTTCAATTGTTTATTTCCAAAGTCTTCTGTCAATTCAGACTGTGAAACACAAAGAGAATGCTGAAATTGTTGGTACTGATGCATTCACATGGGATAACAAATGGTCAGTGCATCACTGTTCTTTGGACATTGCAGAAGGTTATTAGTATCCTATTAGAGTTCCAAAGAAAAGAGGAGAGAGAAAAGCTGTTTTCAGTTGGTCTTCCTGCTACAGAACTTTAAAAATTATTTTACTTTTATTCATATTAATATAAAATATAAATGGCAATAATACACAGCCCTATATAAGAAATGCTGCATAAATGTTATGCCCTTGCAGATAAATAAATTAGTAGCCCAGGAAACTTTAAGTCAGTCAGTCATATACTATGTCTTTTGCCAGATATCATCCGTTCTTTGGGAGAATGTACATCCCAAGCAACGTGTTATATGTCTAACCGCGTAAAAAAAACCTCTTCGTAGGAATAATGGCTGCCCACAAGGGCAGGATTCTTTGTATCCAACCACAAACAGATGCATTCTTATTTGAAACATCTTGGACATATTGGACATCCCTATATGGGCATAACAAGCCTGTAGAGAGTTTTAAAATTAATCTGTAAATACACCAAAAAAAAAAAAAAAAAAAAAAAAAAAAGGATGGTAACTCTATCAGCAGATACATTGCTCTGAATTAACATGTGTGTATTAATTTTGTTCTCTATGAGAGTATTCTCAAAAAGTTCTCAGACCCATCAGCCAGTGAGGGATTGAAACAGTCACTTTATTCTCAGGACAGTTCCTGTAATATCCATTCAAAAAAGACAGAAAAAATTGCATATCTAAGAGGAAGTAAAAATGACTTATTTTTCTAAAATCTGGCAAACAGAGAAAGCTCTTTTCAAATTCAATAACAACAACAAAAAAAAATGTCAACTTATCATGTGGTTTTCCAAGGGTTATTTACAAGTAATATACACAGTACAGTCCAGAAAATAAGGAATTTACAATAACTGATTCTGTGATTTTATTGTTTTCCAATGCTATTGGGTGGAAAATGTCTAGACAAAGAAGAGAGAGGGTTTTTTTTGTTGTTGTTTGTTTGTTTTACCTCAAGAACTACATTACATTATTTTAATGCAAAGTGTGAAAGACTACATGAAAGACAATAATAATTTTATACTGAGTCAACCAAAAAGATCAGACAAGCTAAATCTAAATCTTTCTGCTTTTCCATACATTCTATAGTATTCTGAGTACATACAGCTCAGACTAGAATTCTGCACAACCCACTTTTCAGGAATGTCATGGTCCTCACAGAATTTAAGCCCGTTCATAGAAAATCACATGCTTCTGGCAATCTAACTGAATGAAAACACTGTAAATGATATCATCTGTGGATACATTCTCTGAGAATCAGATGTGAAATTGTTAAAGGTGCTTCAAAGTAAGTTAATATAAGGAAATGTAGAAACAATTCAGAGTAACATAGAGTAATATAGAGACAAGAAAATGATAAGGAGTATTCTGAATGTACTTCACCAAAGGGAAGTCCTCTGTGATGAAATGACTGTCCTAGTAGATCAGTGGAGAACAGTGGATATTGTCTGCCTGGACTTCAGCAAGGTCTTTGACAACATCACCCATAGTATCCTCACAGATAAGTGATTAGTGCATAGGATGAATGGGCAGTGACGTGGACTTTCTGAAAGACCAGGCAAAGAGGGTGGTGATCATAAGTCTTCACTAGTACATGGTGGGGGCATCGCCACTGGAAAGATGTCTGGCGGACAAGTATCTGGGGTTGTGGTGGACACCCAATTGAACATGAACCAGTAGCATGCCCTTACCTCTAAGGGTTAATGATATCCAAGAATGCCTTAAGCAAAATATTGCTTGTAGGTCGAAGGAGATGATCCTTCCTCTCTCTATTCAGAATTGGTGAGACAACTCCTAGAGTTCTTTGTCTAGTCCTGGACTCACCAGGACAAGAGAGACATGGGCATATTGGAGAGAGTCCAACAAAGGCCCACATTGTGAAATGGCTGGAGCACCTCTCCTATGAAGAATGGCTGAGAGAGCTGGAACTGTTCAGCCTGGAGAAGAGGAGGCTTAGGGGGATCTTAGCAATATAAATACCTGAAGGGAGGGTGCAAAGATGACAAAGCCAAACTCTTTCAGTGGTACCCAGTGCCAGGACAAGAGGCAATGGGCACAACCTGAAACAGAGAAGGTCCTCTCTGAATATTAGAAAACACTTCACCACAGAAGGGGTGACCAAGCAAAAGTTACCTAGGGAGATTTTGGAGTCCACATCTTTGGAGACCTTCAAAAGCTGCTGGGCATACTCCTGGGCTACCTCCTCTAGTTGTCCCTGCTTGAGCATTGGGGTTGGACCAAATGGCCTCCAGAGATACTTTCCAACCTCAACTATTCTGTGATTCGGTCTGTGATATTGTTTGACTACTATTGTATGGGCCTTGAGCACATTTGTTGGCTTTACTTGCTGTGATCAGCCTTGTGGATGAGCTCAGTTGACCCAAGTGCACACACAACTGGTGACACCAGATGTCAACTAAGCTCATGTCTGAGCATTCAAACATTGCCTGAAGTATGCTGTAGATAATTTGTCTGCAACCCTGTCTCCTAGATAGCTTTTCATGCCACACTGTAGCCTTGTCTGCAGCCCTGTCTCTGGCTCCATTGCCTTTGGTTGTTCCTGGTTGGCCCATGGATTTGCTTCATCCCTTGCCTGGAATTACCAGGAGACCCATCATCTCCCAATAACGCACTTACCTTGTCATGTCCAATTGCACATACATCCTGTCCAATTGCACATACATGCATATATACATCAGTATGTACTTCCAATGTCCTTCATGTTTTGTATTCTAAGTGGATTTATAATCCCTTAGAATAACCACAAAAGCAATATTGTATTGAACAAAACAAGCTGTGGAAAACAAGTGAACCTTTACAGTATGGTTCAGTCATATATAACCCAGCACAATAACATTTAATAAAGTAGAGATTATGAAACAAAAGGGCAACACTGAGCAGTCAACAGATGGAGAGAGCAGCAGGAGAGACAACATTAGCATTCTGCAAGTCATCTTGGCAACAGTAAGTTAATACCAGTAAGTCAATGGATCAACAGGCAACAGAAGGGCATTCAGCCTTTCAACAATACCTGACTGTACATTCAATTATTTCAGTTTTGAACTTTCTTTCTCCCTTTCATATATGTGTTAGTAATTAGCATTTAAAAATTTTAGGTATAATGACATTTTTCTCAGATTAGCAGCCTGTGGTGAGGTGTTTCAGAAACTTCCACAGAGAACTTTGTCTGTACATCCCAAGCATAATTTGCAATGCATAAACCATTCTTTCTTATAAAATTTTGACAGTCAAATAACTTGTAGAAGTACAGGGGAAGATGGGATTTTTTTATGTGGTACTTGTATAACAAAATATGCTAGGCAGGCCTTAAGAAAGCCCTGATTCTGTGGAGAGTCCTTTTGTGATTGTTTATCAACCTGATATGTCTTTGAATATATTACAATATATATGTGGGAAATTCATTATTTAGATGTTGTGGTTTAATGCTTATAGGCAGCTAAGTAATATAAAGACACTCTCTCACTTTACCTCCTCAACAGAATAAGAAGAAGAGAAAATGAGACGGAGGGGAAAAAAAATATGGGTTGGAGACAGGAGCAGTTTAATTAAAGAAAAAGCTAACCCCACATGGAAGAAAAAGGAGAGAGTATTATTCTCTACTTCCTGTCAACAAGTGATGTTCAACCACTTCCTGTGAGACAGGGCCTCAGACACATAGTGGTTGTTCAGGAAGACAAATGCTTTCATAAGAAGAATCTCTCCCTTCTCCTCTCCATTCCTCCCTCCACCTCTCTTCCACCCGAGGTTTTATGCTGGGCGAGACATTATATATCATGCTATACCCCTTTGGCCTGTTGGTCTCACCTTTGCTAGCTGTGTTGCCTCCCCATCCTTTGACTATCCCAGACTACTGGCTTTGGCATAGGAGAGGCTGTAGATCCAACCTTGGTGCTCTTCCAGCACAGCTCAGAAAGAGCCAAAGCACTGGTGTGATACCAACACCCTTCTAGTGGCAAGTGCAAAGCATAACATTATATGGGCTGCTGTGTGGAAAGTTACCTCCATCCCAGCCACACCCAGTACATTAGCCACCCATGCAGATGAAGAAGATAGATAAAACAAAAAGTAATGAAATAAAAATGGGTGATAGATGCATTTCCACCTTCCTCTTGACAGATAACCGTAACTGTACATTAGTGAAGGTGAAAACTTGACTAAAAAATAAGACTTCAGGAACACAATTTCCCTTTCTCTTTTTTACTAGATGATTGTGGAGGTCTTTTTCAATGTTTATGATTCTATGATTCTCTGTATGGCAATGGAATTTGGACTGAGGACCATGTGAACAATAAATGCTCCAATAAATCTGAAGCTGTTAAGGAATATTCTCGTATTTTAGTGTACAGATTTCTGATGTGAAGTTTTTAAATCCTCTCCTAGAGACAGCTAGGAGAAATCTGTGGGGGAGGAGAGGAGCAGAATCAAAGTTAAGCACATCAGCTTCATTATAAACCACAGCTGGGATCATGTAACTGACCAAACCCAGTGAAAACTGAATTATCCACAAATTACTGATATGAAGCAGTGATATAAAATAAATGCCAGTGTGTTCCTTTTAGATGCTCTGTACCTTACTTTTTAGACTAAGAGGATGTCTTTTAATTGATATTTTGTAGACTGAAGTTAGAGTCATGGTAGGTTTAATGTTCTTACCTACTAGTTGTACCTGGGGGAGGGAGATGTGCACACAATCCCACACCCAAAACCAGATAATGATACTGTAAAACTGAGAATGAAAACCAGGAAATTAAACAAGGCATAGCTTCTCTAGAATCTGAATTTTGCTATGCTAGTTAACATATATTTGAAGAGCACTTTATTTCCAAAAAGAGTAAAGATAAATTGTACATTCTAAGAATATCCCATATCTGCCTTCTAAGGCCAATCAACAAGCCTTTGTTTACCTGTTCATCTCTGACTCACAATGAAAAGGTAGGGCTAGGGAAAAAATTTTCACTCATTTTTATATCAATTATGAAATGAAACGTGGGTGTTCTGAGTGCAGTGCACTATTTTTACTTCACTACAGATAGAAAATACTGATTTATCATCTTTGTCATCTATTATCATCTATGTACTTATCAAAAGACAGATGTATTCTGTTTGTATGCATACCTGTGTCATAGAATCATAAAGTCATAGAATGGTTAGAGTTGGAAAGAACTTTTAAGACCATCTAGTTCCAGCTTCTTGTCATGGACAGGAACATCTTCCATTAGATCTCCAGGGACAACTACCTGGAATATCCACAGCTTCTCTGGACAACCTGCTCCAGTACCTCGCCATAGTCAGAGCAGAGAATTTCTTCCAAATATCTAATCTAAAACTACCTTCTTCTAGCTTAAAGCCATTACCCCTTGTCCTATCACTACACTCTTTGATGAAAAGCCCCTCCCCAGCTTTTCTGTAGACCCCCTGTAAGTATTGGAGGCCTCTATTAAGACTTCCTGGAGCCTTCTCTTCTCCAAGCTGAACAACCCCAACTCTCTCATTCTGCGTTCATAGGAGAGGTGCACTAGCCCCCTCATCATCCTTGTGGTCCCCCTCTGAACCCTCTCTAACAGGTTTTTGTCTTCTTTGTGATAGGGTCCCCAGAGCTGAATGCAGTATTCCAGGTGGGTTTTTACAAGAGTGGAGCAGAGGGGGAGAATCACCTCTGTTGACCAGATGGTCATGCTTATTTTTATGCATGCCAGGATATGATAATCTTTCTGGGCTGCAAGCACATGGGAACCATTCATGACTAGATTTTGTCCACCAACATCTCTGAGTCTTTCTCTGCAAAGTTGCTCTCAATCCACTCATCACCCACTCTGTATCTGTGCTTGGGATTGCCCTAACCCAGGTGTAGGACCTTGCATATGGCCATGTTGAACTTCACGAGATTCACATGGGCTCACATGGGTTGAGACATGTCTCTCTGGGTTGAGACAAAGACATGTCACTAGGTAACACAAAGACAGGTCACTAGGTAAAGCAAAAGCCACATACACAAGCAAAGGAAAACAAGGAATTCACTTCTTCCCATCAGCAGGCAGTTCAGCCACTTCCAGGAAAGCAGGGCTCATCACATGTAATGGTTTCTCAGGAAGACAAACACCATCATTCCAAATGTACCGCTCTTCATCCTTTTTCCCCACCTTTTATTTCTGAGCATGATATTGTATGGTATGGATTATCCCTTTGGACAGTTTGAGTCCGCTGTCCTGGCTGTGTCCCCTCCCAGCTTTTTGTGAACCCCTAGCCTCCTCACAAACAGAGTAACATGAGAAGTTGTTAAGTCCATGATTCTATGTAGGCACTGTTCTGCAACAACGGAAAACATTGGTTTGTTATCACCACTATTTTCATCAAAATCCAAGCCATGGCATTATGTGATTCTCTGTGAAGAAAATTAACTTTATCCCAACGAAAACATGACTGCAGGAATGACAACCTCACAATAAACCCTGAACTTGTGTGGAATTTTCTAGTCCACCTGGATGCATATAAGTCCATTGAGCCTGATGGGATTCTGAAAACATTGCTTTGTTATCACCAGTCTTTTCATCAACAATCCAAAACACAGCAGCCAACAAAAATCTAAAATACGGCATGTGAGCCTCGATGAAGAAAATAAACTTTATCCCAATGCAAACCATAAGAGTCCCACCTGCAAAATTTCTGAGGGTGCAGTTCTGTCCATGTCACTGATAAAAATGTTAGAGTATCCATCCCAAAACAGAACACTGCTGGACACCACTGATCATTTGAACATCAAACTGTTTACCACTAATCTGAACGTGATCAATCAGCCAATTCATTATGCACTGAATGGTCTGTGAATATGATCAGATTTATGTCTGGATATGAGTGGATATATCATCAGATCTATGTCTCTTGATTTTAGAGACACATATATGTATGCATACTTATTCATATACACAGACATATATAACATAAATACAGTTGTGTTTATGTGCATATGTAGATTTACATGTACATGAACACATGCCCGTGCGTGTGAAATATTGTGTTTCTTATTAACTAACACACCAAAATGTTATGATACTTTCTGAAACCTTTCCCAAGATTTTTCTAGTGAACAATGCCATACTGAAGAAGAGAGATGTACAGGAAGGAATACGATGTATTCAAATGGAGGAGAAGAATGTGATAGCAAGAAATGTTAATGCCATTGCATTAGTAACAGAAAACTGGGGTGGAAATGTGTGCCATGAATGGTGAAGAATGATACTTTTAGCATGTAGCACATGATTATATGTCTCTCTGACTTTCTTAATAATCTAGAAGCTTATTTTTCAACCTATATATCTAAACCATCTTTTTCCAGTTTCTATTACAGCTTATTCAATGCATAGTTGTCTTATTATTACAAGATACATCAACATCTAAAGTTAAACAGTGTCTGGAATAACAAAAGAACAAACAAACAAAAAAAAAAAACCCTTGAAAATAAATACTTTATGACACAATACAATGAAAATAAAACAGCCATGACAAACACATTATGTGAGTGGGGAAATATAATTCATCATCTTCACAGTATATGGTATCTACATATGTGCATGTTAAATGCTGTATATAGCAAAATGTAGTCAGTCCTTTGGTCCAAACGGAATTTGAATTTACAGACATCCTCACTTCTGTATAAAGATACTTAAGATTTTTACAATTTTTAGGTCCAAATTATTTGTATAACATTTACTAGCATGTGGTTTTTGCTATATTAGCAGAAAAATACATGGTTTCATGTTGATTCTCAAGAAATAGATACTGTCTCCACTTAGGACTCTTTGTAAATAACCCTTAGAGAAGTCAGTTGACTAAAGCAGAGTTAAAGCAGAGTCTTTCAAGAGGAAACAAAGTTATTTTGATTGATATCAGCTCTATTTGTAAGTGATATTAGGATAAGGAGAGAAATGAAGCAGTCTTTTATAACTTCATACAAGTGATGTGATGTGCATGTGTTTGCTAAGGAAGTAAATATATCTTCATTTATTGTGTAAAGGAAATTGCTTATTTTCTTGAGACTCAAAATTGCCATTTTCTACTACTGAATAAGTGTGAAAGAGCAATGTAAAATGACAGTCAAAATTATGAAAAATCAAGGACAGGAATTTTACGAAATGATGTTGTATACAGCAGACACATCAGTGCTTCACTCTCTGTTGCCAGCAAGATATCATGAAACATTTTTCATACAAAATAGGCCCATGTTGCAACAGGGTGTCAGCTAGATTTTAAATACAGTTTCTTCTCTCTTGCATAATCTATGCTCTTCTACCATTATTATTATTTCATGTACACATCCTAGCTTGCTTGTTTGGGATTTTGCAAATTCCAGTTTGCCCAGCCCTTAGCAAACTTGGCAAATGTCAGTTTCACATACACTGTGAAACTGTGCCCATTATTTTTATTATTATTATTTTATTTTATTTTTTTAGGGAAAGACAATTTAGAGGTTAAGACTTGCCATAAAACTATATTATGCATTTCTTTTGCCAGCAAAACAGGCTTTTTTTTTTTTTTTTCCATTTTTTATCATGAAGGAAAGTTGTTAGTCTATCAGTCATGCCATTGCATTTGCTTATTAAACTATGATATTAATTGGAACAATAAAATTATTCTAGTTAACAATAACACCCTTTTTGGCTGGCAGTTCTGAACTAGTTTTCCTGCCAAATCTGGTGTGTCATATAACTAAACATGTAAAAGAACAAACCAGACCTACCCTTATGGGAGACTTTTCCATTTTGCAAACAGTAATTAGGCATCAAATTACCATTTAGCCATTCTGAAAACTGTTCTCTAATCGCCCTTTTCCCTGTTTATATATCAGCAAGTATGACAGTTCATTTTTTTCACCCATTTTTTTGTCATGTGTATTTGGATTTACTGGCCATTAAATTGGATAACACACGTTTTGATGTTTTTGCAAAATTCTGAAACGTCTCTGTGTTCTAGATTGGAAGGACCACACCGTGCTGCAGACTGGTCTTGATCATGGCCCTTATGATATGAATACCATGTTCTTTTATGTTCAGCATTTAACATTAATATTTTTTTTTCTTTTACTGTTTCTTTGAGGTTTCTCCTTTGTTTTGCTTTGTTTTCTTTTCTTTTATATGCCACGTCATACATTACATGCAGACAATGTTGAAAAGAAGAAGAAAAATGGAAAAAGCTTGGGAAAATGAAAGCCTTTGTAATTCCAGGTGTGTTGTCAGTTGCAGTTCAACTCCATTCACTGCTGTTTTTATTTTTCATTGGTCCTCTAACAGGAACATGTAACTGAAAAAATACACAAAACAAAAATTAGTAATTATTCAGGAGGAGAAAGAAAAGGAGAAAAGTTTTATTTTATGATGGCTTTGGAGCTGGCAGATTAAAACACCAACTGCCCGTTTGTTTTATTATTATTTGGTTTAAATTTATACATGGGTGGGTGGGAGGAAAGACAACTTATAATATTTGCTTCTGTTATGCTCATTATTTTATAACCTTGAGTTTTGCCAGGCACAGTTGCTACTGGAAAAGTAAAGAATCATTGTTCCCCACATTACAAAAAGGAGGAAGCTGCTCTGTGTCTATTTCTATTCCTTATCTGCTAGCTGTAAAATATATACTATAGTATCTCATAGAAAAATTCTTATTTCTGTTACTGCTTAGCCATGTTTTGTGACAAGCTTAACAAAGTAGAACATTCAGATTTCAACATCTGCTCCCAAGAACTGCCAAAACCACACATTTTTAATTTCATTGTCCTAGTTGTTGTTCCCTAGGCTGTACCTTTTGCATTGCACCTTCTTTTGTTATGCTAATTTATTTTTGAGTCCAAGGCCAGAATGAATCAGAAGCCAGACCAACACCTTTTAGGACTTATCCAGGATAACTGTAATATTATTTAAGATAAAAACATATGCTCCACACAACAAGCCCAAGTACAGTTTTGCTTGTTTTCTGACTCTTTGTACACTGGTCTCCTGGTCTCACTCCATTTTCTACTCTCAGGCCACTTACATACTTCTCTTGCCCTGAGACTCACATAACTTGGAATTTAGACCAACATGATTCATTCTCTGTGCAGGATGTCTGCAAATATCCTCATTCATTGTAAATCCATGCAATTTCTCCTTCATGTATTGCAACATATAACACATTTTGGCTTATTATGAACTACAAGCTTCCTTAATGAACAGCAGCCAGTGATATATCCAATGTGCTTAATATTAGATGTGTTTAGTAGTGCCTATTTAGTAGCACTGGACATTCTCCACAGATTTTGAGTCAATTTTTTCCAATTTTTTCGAGTGTTAGATGTGTTTTAAAATTATGTTTATGTTCTAGCAACATGAAACCTTTAGCACTTAGGTTTATAGATTAAAAATAATAATAATAACAGAATTATACAGAATGATGAGAGTTTACTAAAGAACCACCTGATAAAATGTGCATGCTGTAACTGAATCCTTCTCATACAGCTGACCACCAATAAATATATCTAGAGAGATATACAGGAAAAACAATAGGTAGAATGGATCATCAGATTATTAGAAAGCAATGGTTTAGAAAGTACTTCCAGCACTTCCAGTACTTCCAGTACTTCCAGTACTTCCAGTAGTGAGGATAACTAACTGAAACAGCTGGGAGTGGAGGTGCTGAATTTACTACTATGTAGTGAGGTCCTTCAGTCTGCTCCATGATGTGCTGTGTAAAATAAGGTACATTTGAAGTGCTTCTACACCAATGTACACAGCATAAAATACAAGCCAGAGGAGCTTGTATCTTATCTGGAGTCTTGGCCCAGTCCCAGAGCTACAATATCATCAACATAAGTGAAAACCTGGATGAGTCTTGTGACTGGTATATTGCAATAGACAGTTAGAGGCTCTTCAGGAGGGACAGGCAGAGCAAGAAAGGTGGGGGTTGGTCCTGTATATAAAGGAGATTTTGGACTCTATAGAGCTTGCAGTTGGTGATGGCAAAGTTGAGAGCCTCTGGGTAAGGATCAAGGGACAAACAAGTAAAGAGGATGTTGTCGTGGGAGTCTATTACAGACCACATGGTCAGGATGATGATAATGACGAATTATTTATTCTTTGAGGAAGTAAGAGATTCCTCAAGATCAACTGCCCTTGTCCTTATGGAGTTTTCAACTTGCCAGACATCAACTGATGTTACCACACAGATGACACAAGCAGGTCCAGGAGGTTTCTAAAGCACCTAGATGATAATTTCTTGGTGCAGGTGCTAGGGGAGTTAACTAGGAAAGATGCCATCCTATATTTGTTGCTTGAGAATAGAGAGGGTCTTGTGGGGAACATGGCAATTGGCAGCCGTCTCAGTCATAGTGACCATAAAGTGGTTGAGTTTAAAATTTTTGGTGACATTAGGAAAGCGGTTATGGCAAATGAGGTTACATCAGACTGGCGGTCAGTCACCAGTGGGGTCTCACAGGGCTCCATTTTAGGGCCAGTTCTTTTCCATGTATTCATAAAGGAGTTAGATGTAGGACTAGAAGGTGTTTTGAGTACATTTTTTGATGATACTAAACTGGAAGGTGTTGTTGACTCCATTGAGGGTGGAAAGACCTTGCAGAGAGATCTGGGCAAATTGGAGAGCTGGGCAATCACCAGCTGCATGAAGTATAACAAGAGCAAGTGCTGGGTCCTGAACCTGGGAAGGGGCAACCCTGACTATACATACAGACTGGGAGATGAGACACTGGAGAGCAGCCCCACAGAGAGGTATCTGGGGGTTGTGGTTGACAGAAAACTGAATAAGCCAGCAGTGTGCCCTGGAAGACAGGAGGGCCAACTGTATCCTGGGGTGCATCAAGCATGGCATTGCAAGTCAGTTGAGGGAAGTAATTGTCCCACTCTACTCTGTGCTGGTGTGGCCTTACCTCAAACACTGTGTGCAGTTTTGGGCATCACAGTGCAAAAAGGACATGAAACTCTTGGAGAGTATCCAGAGGAAGGCAATGAAGATGGTGAAGGGCCTAGAGGGGAAGACATATGAGGAGTGGCTGAGGTCACTGGGCCTGTTCAGCCTGGAAAAGAAGAGGCTGAGGAGGGACCTTATCATGGTCTACAACTTCCTCACAAAGTGGAGTGGAGGGGCAGGTGCTGATCTATTCTCCCTGCTGACCAGTGATAGGACCCAGAGGAATGGAGTCAAGCTGCGACAGGGGAGGTTCAGGGTGGATATCAGGAAAACGTTCTTTACTGAGAGGGTAGTAACTCACTGGAACATGCTGCCCAGAAATATAGTCACAGCACTAAACCTGTCAGAGTTTAAGAAGCGTTTGGACTGTGCTCTCAGTCATATAGTCTGAAATTTTGGGTAGACCTGTGTGGAGCCAGAAGTTGTATTTGATGATGCTTGTGGTCCCTTCAAACTTGGGATATTCCATGAATCTATGATGCTATGTAAATTCTGTTCTGGGCCATAATGATGATCAAAGGTCTGGAACACCTCTTCTACAAAGACAGGCTGAGAGAGCTGCAGCTGTTCTGCCTGGAGAAGAGAAGGCTCTGGGGAGACTTTGTGATAACTTTCCAATACTTGAAGGGAGACCACAAGAAAGCTGGGGAGGGACCCTTTTTAAGGGAGTCTAATGATAGAATGAGGAGTAATGGATTTAAACTAAAATAAGGCAAATTTAGATTATATATTCAGAAGACATTCTGTACATGGAGTGTGGTGAGGTAGTGGAACATGTTGCCTGAGAAGTTGTGGATGCCCTTTCCCTGGAAGTACAAAAGGTCAGATTGGATGGGACTTTGAGAAACCTGATCTAGTGGGAGGTGTCCCTGCCCATGGCAGGGAAGTTAGAACTGGATGATCTTTAAGGCCCCTTCCAACCCAAACCATTCCATGATTCTATGATTCTATGATTCTATGATTCTATGATTCTATGATTCTATGATTCTATGAATGTTGTTTCTCTTTCTGAAAAACATATACCTTCAGGAAAAACCTCACATTATGGGAGATCAGATGACACTGTCACTGTATCCTTTCTGCCCTTTAAGGCCCTGAGAAAAGCTTTAAGAGCTAAAAATGGTCCTATGGCTGTGATTGTGAGCATGAGATGTGGGTGGTGGGCCCAAAGCTCATTATACTCTTATTCTCCTAGACTAGATTCAATACTTCCATTGCACAGCCACATTGAGAAGAGTCTCAGAAGGTCCCTGCAGCTTCTGA
This sequence comes from Anas platyrhynchos, assembly GCF_047663525.1. Taxonomy (NCBI): domain Eukaryota; kingdom Metazoa; phylum Chordata; class Aves; order Anseriformes; family Anatidae; genus Anas; species Anas platyrhynchos. The sequence continues at coordinate 31,314,671 of NC_092621.1, read as the reverse complement.
ATTCTTGAGAAGGCAACGTACTACTTAGTATTTTGTGCTGACCCCCTAACCAAGTTTCAGCCATAAAAAGTCTTATAGAATGCAGAGTCTGAAAATGTGCAGTTGTGGTTCTTTCAAAAGCTGACAGATTTGTCAACAGAAGTCACTTTACTAACTCAGGTACAGTATTTGGCATAATTAGGTCATTTTAGGGTATTTGAAGGCATATTCTAGGTCATTCCAGGGTATGATATTAGCATGTGCCTCTGCAAAAAAAACTTTATTCTGATATCCCTTTGAATTCCAGACATTGTTTCATTGCATTTTTAAAAGGCAAGAAGTACAAAGTAAAATTGGAGTTCTGTTCAAATAGTGGGTTTTAGTACTACAGCTGGGTATCTTTTTTACACACCTTTACAATGTAGTGTATTACATTTTCAGAAGCAGCTGAAAAACTAAGATTAAGCCTGAAACCCTTCAGGATTAACAAATACCTTACTGGAATTGGTGATTCTGCCCTTTAAAAGCAGAACAATCTGGTGGTCTTTTCCAATTGAATGGGAAATGGCTTCCAAACCTCCAGCTATATCCTGTATTTTGGCTTCTTTTTGATAATACACAACATAAACTCAGCTCAGGGAATGATTCCCTGAGTTCATGCCAAATTACCAGGTCATTTAAATCAACGTTGTATGCTGTTGCACACTTAAAATTATTTATGCTACTTTTACACTAATTTCTTCAATCTGTTCTCTAACAGTAACACAATGGATAACCATTTACTCCAGAATGTTAGTGTATTTTCTTTACTTCGTTTTTCTGTAGAAAATATTATGAGGCATCAAAGTAGCTGCAGTGAGGTTTCGGAGGATGTTTCATTTGCAGTGCAAACAGCTTGACTCTTTTTATTTTGAACACTATTTGTTCCTGTTAATTCCCTTCCTTTTCATTTTTCTCTTTTGGGTACTGCCCATACTGCTTTGTAACAAACTTTCCAGGCTTCTGTGGCTTGAGCATTTAGTAGTTCACATTTGGGAACTGTGAATGCTCCATTTTGCTGGCTGAGGTACATAATGCTTCTAGTGGTACAGACAATTAGAATTGATCAAAATTAACTGGTTCATAAGCCTCAGCAAATGTCAATCAAAATGGCTTTGGTCACTTTAATATCAGTTAAAACAGTAGATAGATGGAAATAATTTTATCATCATTAACTTTGAGTGGGAAACACAAGGGGAATGGCTTGAGGAGATAGCCTGAGAAGTTAAATCTGGAACTTTACTGCTTTTACTATGTTGTCTAATTGCTTAGCTTGATGCCATCTGTTCAGGCAAAAGGGCATTACAGCAGAGCCAGGAGTGGAAAAGGGTAGAAACAGAATCCTATACATAGAGAAAATAACAAGAAAAGCAATCATAAATGTCAGCAATTGAACACAAATCTATTTTGGGTTGTAAATCATTGCAAGTAGAGATCTGCTTCCTTCAGCTCAAATACTTTTTATTCTGGGTGAAACGCACAAGGGTGATATTGTGGCCCCAGGTTCAGACTCCAACAGCTGCAAGGAAGTTCTGATGCTACAAAGTCAATGGTAAACCTTCCACTGAGTTCAAAAGGGTGCAAAGTTTATATTTGTCCTTTCTGAACAGTTCTCATGGGACACAAAACTGATCATCTAAGTTCAGTAAAACTCCTTATCATCATGATATTGAAAAAATGAAAAATAAAGAGCTTGTACAGCTTTCCTACCCTGTGTGTTTATTGGCAGCTCTGTTCAGTAAGTGTTTGACAGTGCCTGAGGTTCTTTCTTAAACAGTACAAGGTCTCCTTTCTAAAGAATTTTTCATTCCCAGGTTCTTTGGACATGTTAGCTTCACTTTTTTGCCTCTCTGCCTCCAATGTTGCTGCCCTACACCTTACCCCCCCAGAGACCAGGAAAAAGTGACCAGATCAGCAAAATACCCTTTTCTACAAAAACAAAACAAAACAAAACAAAAACTTGAAATATGTAAAAGTAAGTTATACTTTGTTTCCATAGATACAGGATACTTTCACACAAATGAATGTATATATACATAAATATATCAATAAATAGTATATATATATATATATATATATATATGTATGTTCTCATTTACATTTCTTTTTAGGCACAGTACACAAAGCTTAATGAAGACAAAGAAATGAGAAATCCATGGCTGGAAGAATATAAATTTTATGAACAATTTGTGTAATTCACTTAATGGCCTAACAGAAAGTGTCACAAATCTTATGCCCAGACAGGCTGATAGACCCTCAAGGTACAGATTATCTGGCTAAAGCTCAACATTAAAATAAGCATCCTAACCTTTTCTTTTTCTCTTCATGGTGCCTGGTTTTCCATGGGTTGATCAGTTCCTCTTATTCCCCCAGAGGCCTCCAGAGCTCTCCCTATAGCGTTGTACATTCACGGAAGACTCAGAATTGAATTGTTTCAATGTCCCAAATATCAGTGAGATAATCTGCTCAGTTTTGCCACTTTATTTTTCCTCTGAAGATTTTACAGGGAAGATACAAAACTGTAAAAAGGAAAAGCACTGCATTGTATGATCTGATGTGAATACAACAGGAGGAACTCTTAGGATGGTGCTGACATTTCAGTTCTGAGATTATCTGGAGATAACCTTCCAGAGAAGGTTAACAATTTAACAACTACCTCTGCCTCCAGACAAAGAGAGCAAAATGAAAACAATTACACTGTTGGTATCTAAGGGTTTGGCATCACTGGGAGTTATCTTGTGTTGGTACAATACAAGGATATATGAGCTGTCAGTGTGATCCTAGGATGGTTCCAAATAATGGCACTGTTCTTTGGTTGTTTATTTTTGTTTTGTTTTACTTTGGTTTGGTTTGGATTTTATTTTATTTATTTATTTATTTATTTTTGTGTTGCTTTGCTTTGCTTTATTTTGCCTTATAGATCCTTGTACTCCTCTGGAATCACAGAATGGTTGGGGTTGAAGGTAACCTCTGGAGGTCATCTGGTCCAGCCCCTGTTCAAGCACAGCCACCTAGAGCAGATTGCATAGGACCATGTCAAGACAGTTATTGAATGTCTCCAAAAGTAGAGGCTCCATAGCATGTCTAGGCAACTTTTTCCGTTGTTCAATAACCCTCTCAGTAGTGTTTCCTGATGCTCAGATGGTAATTCCTGTGTTCCAGTTTGTTCCCATACCTCTGCTATCTGGCCTAGCTTTAAAGAGTCTGTACTGACATAGACCGTGTGTACTACTCTACTATGAATTATACTATAACATCCAAAGCATATATGTGTCTTCTAAGAATCTTTGAAATCTTTATCAATGGATGATTTTGTTCATCCTTCTTCATTAGGATGTGGGAAACAGCATCTAGTTTACCCATCAGTCCTCCTTAGTTCACTGCCTTTATTTCTTCTCTTCTTCATTACACTACCTGTGTAAAATTCACTGAGACTTTAAAACATCCTTTCAAACCTTGAGTCCTGTGAGCTGCAAACTAAACATTTTTAGAATTTGGACTGCCCAGACACAAATGTTGATTGAAGCTAATAGACTGTCTCATAATTTCCCCCTCTTCTTCTCACCCCACTGGATGGTCTTTCTATGCAGCATGAGCCCGGGCTTCACAGACACATTTACTGTACTGGGAAATTTGAAGAGCAATCTTAGTTACTTTACCCCTTAAGCGTTATACAATAAGTAGCTAAAAGTGACCATATCTATTCTAGGAATATTGACACAGAAACTTTCTAAACATACCATATTGGTATGATATGAGTTATAAAATTAATGAAGTAATTACAAAACTGCTGTGTAAGGGGACAACAGTACACTGGAGATTTTTCCCTGTTTCTCACATTTGAGAAGAAGGCATTTGGTCCTCCATTCTGGTTCTTTCCTCTTTTCCATTTGCAGAATCTGACCCAGTGAACTGAAAATAAAAAAACAATTTGCTGCAGAATATGAGTTAAAAAGTCCAAGGATACAATTTATCTCATCTAGCTGTATACATCTTTGATGTAGACAAACTTGTCTGAGCTACTCTGCTGAACTTCCTTTTCTGTGAAAGTGAAGTTAATTTAGAAGTACCTTCATAGGCAGTTTTCAAGCTTGATTTATATGGCCTGCTTCAGGCTTCTACTCTTGTGTGAGATTAATCATGTCCTGGACACAACCAGCTATTTTGATTAGGTTGATTAGGTTGTCATAGATTAGACAGGAAATCCACAATGACTAACTCAGATTGGATATCTCCATTTAGTAAGATGATTCACATTACAAGAGGTGGAGAGGTTATTACCTCCATAAATAGCTGTTCAGATAATTTTGTCCTATTCTCGTGTCCTACATAAGCTTCCTGTTAAAAATGTCTTTTCCCTTTCATAGTTCTTCCATGTTAGATATTGTTTTCTAGAGAAGTTTGCTGAAGGCAGCTGACCACTTAAACCTCTGAACTGATATCACTTTTCAGACTAAATAATATGTATTCTTTTTCTTTCTGATGTATGAAGACTTTTGTCAGTTTGTGTTGACTTCAGCAAGGTTTTTCACACCATTACCCACAACATTCTCCTCAAGAAACTGGCTGCTTGTGGCTTGGACTGACGTACGCTTCATTGGGTTAAAAACTGGCTGGATAGCCAGGCCCAAAGAGTCGTGGTGAATAGAGTCAAATCCAGCTGGAGGACAGTCACTAGTGACATTCCCCAGGGCTCGGTACTGGGGCCAGTCCTCTTTAATATCTTCATCAATGATCTGGATGAGGGCACTGAGTGCACCCTCAGTAAGTTTGCAGATGACACCAAGTTAGGTGTGTGTGTCAATCTGCTCAAGGGTAGGAAGGCTCTGCAGGAGGATCTGGATAGGCTGCACCAATGGTCTAAGGTCAACAGTATGAATTTCAACAAGGCCAAGTGCTGGGTCCTGCACCTGGGGCGCAATAACCCCAAGCAGAGCTACAGGCTGGGAGATGAGTGGTTGGAAAGCTGCCTGGCAGAGAAGGACCTATTGGTGGATAGTCAGCCGAATATGAGCCAGAAGTGTGCTGAGGTGGCCAAGAAGGCCAACAGCATCCTGGCTTGTATAGGAAACCATGTGGCCAGCAGGGCTAGGGAAGTGATTGTCCCCCTGTACTCGGCTCTGGTGAGGCTGCACCTCAAGTACTGTGTTCAGTTTTGGGCCCCTCCCTACAAGAAGGACATCGACTTGAAAGAGTCCAGAGAAGGGCAATGAAGCTGGTGAGGGGTCTGGAGAACAAGTCTTATGAGGAGCGGCTGAGGGAGCTGGGCTTGTTCAGCCTGGAGAATAGGAGGTTCAGGGGCGATCTTACCGCACTCTACAAGTACCTTAAAAGAGGCTGTAGTGAGGTGGGGGTTGGTCTATTCTCCCACATGCCTGTTGACAGGATGAGGGGGAATGGGCTTAAGTTACGCCAGGGGAGGTTTAGGTTGGATATTAGGAAGAACTTCTTTACCGAAAGGGTTGTTAGGCATTGGAATGGACTGCCCAGGGAAGTGCTGGAGTCACCATCCCTGGAGGTCTTTAAAAGACCTTTAGATGTTGAACTTAGTGATGTGGTTTAGTGGAGGACTTGTTAGTGTTAGGTCAGAGGTTGGACTCAATGATCTTGAGGTCTCTTCCAACCTAGACAATTTTGTGATTCTGTGATTCTGTGTTGTCCAAGTGAGCATTTATTTCAACAAGTGTTCTGTGGCTCTTTTTGGTAAATTCTCTGAAATTACCAGTGAGTCTTAATGCACATATCTATCTTTATGACAGAGTTAATGTAGGGTACTTATCACAGGCAGAAGAGAGCAAAAGAAATAGTGTTTTTAAGAAAATTAAGGAAAATGGTGGTTAGAAATATCACTAAAATAAACCCTGGGGATATTTGAGGATCTTTGTTAGTAGATCATCTGTTTTCACCTTGTTATCTTGCTTTAACAAGGATATAGACTCCCTGTATAGTAATAGGAAAACATGATCTTACCCTTATGTCCAGGTTAAAAGTTTGATGAATGGGATGTTCAAGCAGATCTGCATATATATCCAGAACACTGGAAATTGCTTTGGATTCAGAGGGTCTTGGACAAGCTGGAGAAACAAGCAAGCAGCAACCTCATGAAGTCCATCAAAAGCAAATGCAATGCCTGGTGCCTGAGTAAAACAAAGCTCTTCTGTGTGACAGTCAGGGGCTGACTGGGTCAGGAGCATCTGGGCAGAAAAGGCCTTAAGGCTTTGGGGACACCGGGCTTGCCTTAAGGCAGCAGTATCCCTGGGCAGCAAAAAGGACCTCTCCACATCCTGGGCTGCACAAACCACAGTGCAGACAGCACACTTACGGAGGTATCCTACCCTGCTGTCCAGGACTTGTGCAATGCACCTGGAGTGTTGTGCCCAGCCATGAGGTTCCCATGTATGGAACAGATACTAATACACTTCTGAGTTGGAAGGGACCCAGAAGGACCATCAAGTCCAACTCCTGGGTCCCCAAAAGACCATCAATAATAATAATAATAATAATAATAATAATAATAATAATAATAATAATAATAATAATAATAATAATAATAATAATAATAATAATAATAATAATAAAAACAGACCATGTGTCTGAAAGCATTGTTCAAATGCTTCTTGAAATCAAGCAGGCTTAGTGCCATGCCCACTTGCCTGGGAGCCTGTGGCAGGGCCCAACTTTCCTCTTGGTGAAAAACCTTTTCCTGATATCCAGCCTGACCCTTTCCTATCACATCTTAAAGCTGTTCTCTCAGGTCCTATTGCTAGTCACCAGAGAGAAGAGGTCAGTGCCTGTCCTTGCATTCCCCTTTGTCAGGAAGTTGTAGACTGTGATGAGGTCTCTCTTCAGTCTCTTCTTCTCCAGGCTGAACAATCCAAGCGACTCCAGCCACAACTCATACCTCTTCCCCTCTGGATCTTTTACCATCTTTGTTGCCCTGCTTTGGGCATTCTCTAATAGTTTTATATCTTATACTGTCCAAAACTGCACACAGTACTTGAGGTAAGGCTGCACCTGCAGAGTAGGACAATCACTTCCCTTGATCGACTAGCAATGCCATTCTTAATTCACCCAAGGATACGGTTGGTCTTCTTGGATGCCAAGGCATGAAGTTCAGCTTGCTGTAAATCAAAACCCCCTGATTCCTTTCCACAGGGCTGCTCTCCAGTATTTCATCCCACCTCATATAGCCCACCTGTACATATAAGCCAGGGTTGCCCCTTTACAGGTGCAGAATCTAACACTTGCTCTTGTTAAACTTCATCTTGTTGATGATTGCCCAGCTCTCTAATTTGTTAAGATCTCTCTGCAAGGCCTCACCACCTTTGATGGAGTCCACAGCTCCACACAATTTGCTACCATCTATGATCTTGCTCAGAAAACCTTCAAATCCTTCATATAAATCTTGTCTGAAAACGTCAAAGAGGACTGGTCCTAAAACAGAACCCTGTGGAAACCCACTAGTTACAGGTCGCTAGCCTGAGGTAACCTCATTTACAAGAACCTTCATGGTTTGACACATCAGACAATTTTTCACACATCTTATTATGCTTTTATCTAATTGAATTTTGGTAATTTGGTACAGAAGGATACTGTGAGAGACAGTATTGAAAGCTTTACTGAAATCCAGAAAGATTGCATCAACTGTCTTCCTTTGATAACCAGCTGGATGATCTTGTTTTAAAAGGAAATTAAGTTTGTTAGACATGAACTTACCCGAATGAACATTTATAAAAACATTGAAGAGAACTGGCCCTAAAATGGAGCCCTGTGTAACCCCACTAATGACTGGCTGCCAGCCTGATGTAATCCCATTAACTGTTTGAGTCCCACCTGTCAGTTGTTCGCCCATCATGTAATGCGTTTTTGTAGCTGTATGCTGGGCTTTTTTCTTGCAGCAGGATACTGTGAGAAATAGTATCTAAAGCTTTGCTGAAATCCAGAAAAATCATGTCTATTGGCTTCCCTTGGTCAACTAGGTGGACAACCTTGTCATAAAAGGAAATTAAGTTCATTAAACAAGATTTTCCCCTCATGAACCCATGTCAGCCATGACCAATGACTGTGTTGTCTTTCAGGTGTGTGTTTTTTTCAGTAACTCCCAGAATTAACTTCTCCATAATTTTACCAGGCACTGAAGTGAGACAGATCTGTAATTACCAGTGTCTTCTTTCTTGCATTTCCTGAAAACTGAAACAGTGTTTGCTAGCTTCCAATCAACTGGGACTTCTCAAGATTCCCAAGAGTACTGAAAAATAATTGAGAGAGGTCTTGCAATATCAGACAGCTCTTTGTCGCGTTAAAGGGGTGTAGCTGATTAACCGTTACGGGCCCGGTTGGATTCAGAGTACTGAACCAGTCGGACATTCACCAAAACTGGGGGTCCGTTCGGACATTCACTAAAAACGTAATAACCGCCTGGGGGTCCGCTCAGACATTCACCAAAAATGTATTAACCACCTGGGGGTCCGTTCAGACATTCACCAACAATGCATTAACCGTCTGGGGGTCTGGTTAGATTCAGAACACTGAACTATCACGGATAACCACCCTCACCCTAGTTGCATTAATGAGAGCTATCACAATGCAATCAAGTATGGTTTATTACAGCAACAGATAATCAGGTTCTTTTGGATTGCCGGTGATAGTGACTATCTGCAAAAGCAAGATAGTATGCATGAAATACACAGGTGTTACAGATGTTACAGATGTTATACAGGTGTTGTAGATGTTATAGATGTTACAGATGTTATAGATGTTATAAGTGTTACAGATGTTATAGGTGTTATAGGTGTTACAGGTACGCAGCCTAGAAATAAACGCGTTAAAAGGATCAAAGACTCTATAGAGATGTATAAGCAAGTATTCAGATCTCACCCAAAGGCGTCCCAATGGGGGGGGAAGAGAGGCTCAGCCCGTCGACTGATCCCAGGAGTCAGGAGGTCCTAAGGATGTTGTATGTCCTTGGGATGGTATCTCCCCTGACGGTGGTATCTTCCCTAACATCCCCTCTCTCTTGGGCCAATTTATATTATTTTCTATCTTTTAGGTGGAGCTTGAGTGGCTCTAGTCAAGCAGATCTTAGTTATGATTGGTGTAAAGTTTTCCCGTCTCCGTTTAAAGTAATAGGCTCCGAGAAATTCAGAGCGCATGCTCAGTGAGGGGTGGTCGCACCTTGGAGGCGGGTAGCTTTTGGGATGGAGGTGTGTTTTGGTATTATAATGATATTATAATGAGCAAAAAGTACACTAGGGTACAGCATTTGTCAAAACATGACAGGTCTTTGGCTTAGGGTGGCAAAAAGTGCAGCTTTGTGCACAAGAACAATTGAGGCCCCACCTGATTACAGAGCCTAGCCGTGGTGTCTCCACTCCACTCCACACTCCGTGGTGTTCCTTAGAGCTAGCACACCAAGTTTCCCCAGCGCGATAGCATCTAAGGTTGGGAGCCTAGGGAATGCAGTTATGCCCTACCCTGAAAGCCTCTTCAATGCTGTACCTTTTCCTTAAAAATGTGAATGTTAGTTTTATTTTCCTAGTTACTTCAGGCATTTACACCACACTCTTTCAGTACCATGGGATGAATCCCATTAGTCCTATAGACTTATGGATATCCAACTGGAGCAGCTAATCCTGCACAAGTTCAGAGTTGGCTTAGATCTTGCCATTCCCTCAGTCACAGTCTTACAACTTAGAGTCCATCATTTCTGTTGAAAGGGGCAAAGAAAGCCTTAAACTTCTCTACTTTGTCTACATCCCTATTTGTGAGATGACTATCTTCATCAAATACCGGATCAATGCTTTCTCTGGTCCTCCCTTTGCTGTTAACATATTTTAAAAATCTCTTTTTATTGTCCCTCACAGTACTGGCCAGCTTCAAAAGCAGTTGAGCTTTGGCCAGGATTTTCCTCTACGATGATGAACTGTAGTTCATCTCTGTAGTCCTCACGTGTTGCCTGACCTCTCTTCCAGTGGCTATATACTTTCTTTTTCTACCTAAGATCTAGCAGAAGATTTCTGCTCAACTAAATTGGCTTTCTACTCCAAGGGGAGCATTTTCCTAGTTAGCTGCCTTATAAACTGTGCCAGGAAGCTGTTATCAAGGTGTTTTAGGAATCTTCTGCACCTGTTTCTATCAGCTGTGTAGTACTCACAGCTGACATCTGGCAAGTTGAAGTCATCCATAAGGACAGAAGTCCTAAATTCCTTGAAGAATTGCACTGGCACCAGCAGGCCTGGTGTTGTGTATACCATCCCATGATCAAGAAACCAAAAATTCTGCCTTTGACACCAGTTTTGGAGTCATGTATTGATCAGCTAGTTCTGCCTGTTCCTTTCAATATTGCTTCCTGCTACTGGGGGGATAGAGAAAACAACTTCCCATGCCCCTGATCCTTTAACCAATTGCCCCAAGGCCCTGAAGTCCCTTTTGATTTCCTGTGGACTTCTCTTTGCTACTACATTGCTTCCAACATTAAAAAATAAATAAATAAATGAATAAAGTAAGAGATAATTACAGGGCTGTACCAGGCTAGTGAGTTTTCTAGTAACATCTCTTACCCAAACCCCACCAAGGTAGCAGATTTCCCTATGGTTTCAGTCTGAATGGCAGATTGGGCCCTCAGTTCCCCTCAGATGGGAGCCACCTATGATGAGAACCCTTCTTTTTTTGTGACAGTGGTAGTAGAGCTACAGTGGGTAGGCTGACTTGCCACAGATGACCCCTCCAACCTTGATGGACCTTCATCCACATGATTGTTTGCCTTTCTGTCAAGTTCCAGAGCCTCATACCTGTTGTGTAGGGGCACCTGGGAAGATGAGGTAGACAGAGAGGGAATTCACCTGCCACCACCAGCACAAACATACTTCCATTCCTCCTGTCTCTTAGGTCCCCTCCTTCTGCCTGGTGGCAAGAGCGTAGGGACCCTTCATTTCTTGTGTTGTGGCTGGCTGATGCATCTGTCTCATGGATGGAAGAGTATGATTCCACCAGTCAATCTCCTTCTCCAGTTCCTCAGCCTGCCCCCCTCCTACTAAAACTCTTTCACCAGGCTGAGCAGTTCTACCTGGGCACACTTCCCAAACATGAACTCACTGCTGCCATCAGTCACTGGCAGAAAATTCAGGCACATCCTGCAGCCTGAGACCCGGACATGTTCACTTGGGAGTACTGTTTGGCTGGCTGTGCTGGTTCTCATGGCTGGAGAGGCCACAGCAGACACAGAAGGTATAGCTTTCTGCCAGGTTGATACTGTAACCGGAACTCCTTGCAAGCTGGTTACAACCACCATTTCCAGTGGCAGCGTAACAGCACCATGTACAGCCATGGTATCTTCAAGTCTTATAAATGCACATAATTATGGAAATCTCATCTATTGTTACTAGAATAGAAAGTGTTTGCTCCTTATCCAGTTGCAGCCCATGGGAGCTCAAATTTCAGACTCATTGTAACATTTCTGTAAAAGTGTATCTTGATGTTTTAAATAAGGAGGGTGTGATCAGACTCCCCAGTTTGTTTTAGTTAGTCTGATGGTTTAAATCGATAACCGTAACTAAACCTGGTAACAGGAGTTTCATATATTCCTTGGGGCAATTCCTTATTGCTTTATTTTACTAATTTATGTTAAGGTGATACCTAGTGGAAATTTCTGTGAATTTGGCTGGATGATGATTGGACAAGGTAGAGCAGGAGGCTGAAATTACATCTTTCAAGGGTTTAGAGGTTTTGATTGCTTGCTTTTTTTTTTCATCAATAGAAGCAAATGATATTAACACACTCTTTTCCTGCACATTCTGCTTGTATTTTGCCATTTTGTTATGAAGGTCAATGTCACACAAACACCTCTTGCCCTTCCAGTGATACAACAGCTATTTGTCATGAATGAAACAAACAATTGCTTTTGAAGTGCCTGGTGTGATCTCATTTAGAAATATGTGAGGGGGAGACCACAGCAAAGTATGTCCTCTCTTCCTCCTCATCATGTCAAGTTTGCTTTCAAGTACCATGCACTATTCCTCAGAAAGATATTGGAGTACATTATAAATAGTTCCACTAGTGTCCGAATGAATTACTATGCAATGTTCAGATTTCCACCATTCAGTGCCTGTGCTCAAAATTATATATATATATATATATATATATATATATATATATATATATATATATATATAAAGTGATGATTCCATTACAATTCCTCATCCCAAATTCATTATTCATTTCATTTCATCGCTTTTTATTTTCTTTCATTAATGTCAATTAATTCCAGTGTTTTCTAAAAGTTCTTTTAGACTTGCAACAGTCTGAATAAGAGATGGAATAAGTCAGGCTTTAAACCAGTTGAACTGAGAGTGAAATCTGTCTAGGTATCATTGGAGCAAGGTGGGCTGTATTTCATTACAAAGATTCTTCTTAATATTTTTTACAAGTTGTTTTTCCCTACCTCCCCTCAAACTAGTTTAAATTTGCTTTATTCACCCTCTTTTGTACTCTCCCTCAACTTAAGTAAAAGATGTTCTGAAACATGTTTTATTATGTTTTCTCTGCCACATTTTAGATTTATTTTTTCAATCCTCCTACCTTTGCTGTAAGACTTGTTACTACTATCCCACTACACCAATATCTACTGTCTGTTATCTCTTAGGCACACACTCCATCTTAACAAATCTTGTTCATTTGTTTTGTCAAAAAATATGCTCTCCCACTATGATCAGCTGTGGTGCACAAGTTCATCTCATACACTTTTACTGTCTTCTTAATGCACCAGTAATCTCAGATTTTTTCAAGATGTTCCAGGCAAGAGAGCAGAAGTTCACCAACAGCCCATAGTGAGGACCATGATGGAACAGGCTGTCTTCCACCTGAATCCTATGGTGTACCACAGCAGAACAGATTTCCACACTGTAGTGGGTTTACGTGGCAAGGTTTTGGTAGCAGGAGGCCTGTCATGGTTTAACCCGTCCAGCAGCTAAACACCACATAGCCGTTCGCTCACCCTACCCCCACCCTCCCTAGGATGGGAGAGAGAAATGGGAAAATGAAGCCCGTGAGTTGAGATAAAGATAGTTTAATAAGACAGGAAAATAATAATAATAATAATAATAATAATAATAATAATAATAATAATAATAATAATAATAATAATAATAATAATAATAATGTGTACAAACAAGTGATACACAGTCACCACCTAGTCCGGTCCCCCTCCCCCAGCTAGCCACCCCTATATATTGTTTAGCATGATGTCAGATGGTGTGGAATACCCCTTTGGCTAGTTTGGTTCACCTGTCCCCTCCCAGCTCTTGCTGCACCCTCAGCCTTCCCGTTGGCAGGACAGAGCAAGACGCTGAGACGTCCTTGGCTTGGTGTAAGCACTGCTCTGCAACAATTAAAACATCGGGGTGTAATCAGCACTCTTTTCATCCTAAGCCAAGACATAGCATTCTACCAGCTACTAGGAAGAAAATTAACTCTGTCCTAACTGAAACCAGGACAGGGCCATAGGGGTAGCTTCTGTGAGAAAGATCTAGAAGCTTCCCCATGTTTGGTAAGGGCCCCACTGCTGACCAGAGCTGAGCCAATAAACAATGTTTTTTTGCACCTCTGTGAGTGCATATTTAAGACAGGCAAAAAAAATGCTGTGCGATACAGCAGCTGGGAGAGTGAGAGGAGTGAGGAACAGCCTTGCAGGTGCCAAGATCAGTGAAGAGAGAGGGGGAGAGGTGCTCCAGGCGCCAAAGCAGAAGTCCCCTGTGGCCTGTGGTGAGGACCATGGTGAAGCAGGCTGTCCCCCTGCAGCCCATGGAGAACCATGGTGAAGCAGGGTTCCATGCTGCAGCCCGTGAAGGAGACCAAAGTGGAGCAGGTGGCCCTGCACCAACGGAGGCTGCCACCTGTGGAAGACCCCTGCCGGAGCAGATTCCGGGCCGAACCTGTAACCTGTGGAGAGGAGACCACACAAGAGCAGATGACCTGGCAGGAGCTGCTGCCCATGGGGGACCCAGGTTGGAGCAGTTTGTTCCTGAGGGATGAACCCCGTGGTACGGACCCATCTCTGGAGCAGTTCTGGAAGAGCTGCTGCCTGTAGGAAGCCCACGCTGGATCAGTTCATCAAGGACTGCATCCTGTGAGAGGGACCCCACAGCACAGGGGACGAGAGTGACTGAGAAGGAGTGGCAGAGAAGTGCTATAGGTTGACCATAACCCCCATTACCCCATTCCCCTGCACCGCTCGGGGGGGACGAGGTGGAAGAGGGTGCATGGGGGGAGGGAAGGTGCTTTTGGTTTCTTTCCTTTGTTTCTCCTTTCTCTAGCTTGTTAGTAATAAGCAATAAATCTTTATTGTCTCCCTCTGCTGAGTCTGTTTTGCCTGTTACAATAATTACTGCGTGATCTCCTTGTCCTTATCTCAACCTGTGAGCCCTTTTCATTCTATTTTCTCCCCATTCCTCTTTGAGGAAGGGGAGTGAGAGAGCGGCTGTGGTGGAGCTCAGCTGCCCACTCGAGTGGAACTATCACACACACTGCAGCACTAAGATGATCCCATAGAATCACAGAATGGCTGAGGTTGGAAGGGACCTCTGAAGATCACTTAGTCTAACCCCCCTGCTAGGCAGGACCATCTAAAGCACGTTGTACAGGATGGCAGCCAGGTGGGTTTTGAGTATGTCCAGAGGAGACTCCACAACCTCTCTGGGCAACCTGTGCCAGTGCTCTGCACCCCAACAGTAAAGTGCCCCCTCATATTCAGCCGGAACTTCCTGTACTTCAGTTTGTGCCTGTTGGCTTTCGCCCTGTCGCTGGGCACAACTGCTAAGAGACTGACTCCATCCTCTTGACACCCTCCATTCAGATACTTATATACATTGAGGTCTCCCCTCATCTTCTCTTTTCCAGGCTAATCAGGTCCAGCTCTCTCAGCCTGTCCTCATATGACAAGTGCTCCCATTCTCTAATCATCTTTGTAGCCCTCCTCTGGACTTGCTCCAGTAGCTCCATGTCCCTCTTGTACTGGGGAACCCAGAACTGGACACAATACTCCAGGTGTGGCCTCACCAGGACTGAGTAGAGAGGGGGATAGCCCCCTTGACCTCCTGGCAATGCTCGTCCTAATGCACCCCAGGATAGCATTGGCCTTCTTGGCCACTAGGTCACATTGCTGGCTCATGTTTAACCTGCTGTCCACCATGACTCCCATGTTCCTCTCTGCAAAGCTGCTTTCCAGCAGGTCAACCCCCAATCTGTACTAATGCTTGGGGTTACTCTTCCCTACGTGTAGGACCCTTCACTTGCTCTTGTTGAACTTGATGAGGTTCCTCTCAGCCCAACCCTCCAGCCTGTCAAGGACCCTCTGAATGGCAGCACAGCCCTCTAGGGTATCAGCCACTCCTCCAAGTTTTGAGTTTTGTATTGTCAGCAAACTTGCTGAGGGCGCTTTCTGTTTCATCATCCAGGTCGTTGATGAATAAGTTGAACAACACTGGACCCACTGGATCCCTGGGAGACACCACCACAGGCCTCCCACTAGATTCTGCACCACTAAGCACAACCATCTGAGCCCTGCTGTCCAGCCAATTGCCGATCCACCTTACCGTCCACTCAAGTAGGCTGGACTTTCTGAGCTTGTCTATGAGGATGTTACAGGAGACAGAGTTAAAAGCCTTGCTGAAGTCAAAGTAGACCACATGCACCACTCTCCCTTCATCCACCCAGCTAGTCACCTTATCATAAAATGCTATCAGATTGGTTAAGCATGATTTCCCCTTGGTGAATCCACGCTGATTCCTCCTGATCACCTTCTTATCCTCCACATGATTAGAGATGACCTCCAATATGAAGAATACAGTGGAGCAAGTCGATGTGGACTGAAAGAGGCTGCAGCCTATGGAGAGCCCCTGAAGTGGGGGTGAGCTGACACTGGGGTGGAACTGAAGCCCATGGAAAATAGCCTTTGGTGGAGAAGGAGGTCTGGTGGCCCCCCCCACCTGTGGGGGACCCATGCTGGAGCAGTTTTTTCCTGAATTACTGTAACCCATGTTATGGACCAAAGTTGGAGCAGTTCTTGAAGAACTGCAGCCTATGGGAAGCCCACCTAGGATCAGTTTGTGTAGGACTGCATCCTGTAGGAGGGACCCCACACTGGAGCATAGGAATAAAGTTTCAAGGAAGGAACAGAAGAAATAAAACATTAAGGACTGACTGCAGCTGCAATTCCCCATTCCTTTCCAGAGTTTTGGGAGAACAATTAGAAGAAGGTAGATGAGGGGAAGGTTTTTTCAATTTGCTTTTAGTTTGCACCGATCTGATCTGCTATCAATAGACAATAAACTACTTTAATCTCCCTTACATTGAGTATATATTTGGCTATGGCCGTAATAAGTGATCTTCCTGTCCTTATGTCAACATGGAAACAATTTTTTCTTTGTATTTTGTCCCCCTGTCCCATTGAGGAGGAGGAGTTAGAGAGCAGCATGATCATGCTTAGCTACCGATTTCTGTTAAATCATCACAACCTGTAACAGTTGCACCAATCAGTAGAGAGGGAATTACACAGAATCATAGAATGGTAGAATGGTAAAACACAGAACATAGAACTGTATAATTCACACAAATCTTTTGCCTGAGTCTTGTTATGAACATATAAGCATGACCTATATCTGGCAAGATCTTGGAGCAGATCCCCCCAGAAACTATGCTAAGGCATGTGGAAAATAAGGAGGTGATTGGTGATAGCCAACATCGATTCACTAAAAGCAGATTGTGCCTGACAAATCTGGTGGCCCTCTACAATGGGGTTACAGCATTGATGGAACGGAGAAGAGCAACTGATGTTATCTACCTGGACAATGCCTGTGCAGACTACATGAAGCTCAACATGGCCAATTGCAAGGTCCTGCATCTGGACTGGGACAATCCCAAGGACAACTGTAGGCTGGTGGGAGAATGGATTGAAATCAGCCATGATGAGAAACACCTGGGGTTGTTGATTGATGAGAAGCCCAACATGAGCTGGCCATGTGCACTTGCAGTCCAGAAAGCCAAGCGTATGCATCAAAAGAAGCATGGCCAGTGTGTGGAGGGATGTGATTCTCCTCCTCTACTCTGCTCCTGTGAGACCCTACCTGGAGTCCTGTGTTCATCTCTGGGGCCTACAGTCCAGAGGAGGGACACAAAGATGAGCAAGGGTCTGGAGCACACCTCCTACAAAGAAAGGCTGAGAGAGCTGGATAGCGATTCTCAGCCTGGAGAAGAGCAGGCTCCAGGGAGACCTTGTAAAAACTTTCTAATACCTACAGGAAAGATGGAGAGGGACTCTTTATCAGGGAGTGTAGTGACAGGCAAAGAGTAATGACTTCAACCTAAAAGAAGGGAGATTGGAATTAGATATTCAGAAGAAATTCTTTACTCAAAGTGTTTTGAGGCGCTGGAACACGTTTCCCAGAGAAGCTCTGGATGCCCCATCCCTCAAAGTGTTTAAGCCAGGTTGGATGGGGCTTTGAGCAACCTGGTCTAGTGGGAGGTGTCCCTGCCCATGGCAGGGGGATTGGCATGATGTGATCTTTCAGGTCGTCTTTAAGGTCTCTTCAAATCCAATCCATTCTATCAAATCTAATCCATTCAGAGGTTGGACTCAATGATCTTGAGGTCTCTTCCAACCCAGACAATTCTGTGATTCTATGGTTCTATGAATTTACACTACATAAGTAAATTGAAGTTTATTGAACAGGCCATGACTGTATGATTTTATATACTTTTATTTCTCAGTAAAGTCTGATCTTTTTAACTAATACTTGGTTAACTGCTTTCCTGTGTGATTTGTTTTACCTGTGCTTAGATTTGACCAAGACAAAACCTAGTGGTGATTCTTACAGATGGTTCTTGCAGTCTCTTTTCCTGATTGATCCCACGGATCACTGAAAAGATAATAAGGTCATTTATGTGAATTTTAAAACAAATTCTTATTCTGAAACAGACGTTTCGAAAAGCTGTTTAACCTAAACTAAAATGCTTAAAGGAGACTCCATCATCATGAGTGAGAATATCTACATAACTGCTGTAGAAAGACAGAAGTATGCTTGTCAAGAAAGAGAAGCATACTTCCTTCCAGAGAATAATTTGCTCTATTTAACTGAATTTTAAGGAGACATTCATACATTTGTTGATAACCACTTGCTCTGGAACTCTAGGAAGCTCTGTGTTCTGGGATTTGCCTTGGTCTGAAATTAATTTATGTAGAGAAAAAGTTTATTGAGGAAGAGAAAACTTCTTAGATGTTTGATTTAGATAATGTTCCAAGAAAGCAAGCATTTAATAAAAATGCTCTTGACAGAAAAGACTGTGGAAAAACTGAGGAAGAACTGTCTTCTAAAAGCTCTAACATAATTTTGGAAACCATGAACAGGGCAGAAAATTGAGGAGAGGCCACACTAAGAGCACTTTCCAGAAATACTCTTTACTCCAAGAGGATGCTAACAGCAAAAATTACTTCAGGCAACTGTATGTCAGGTAGAAGTTTCAGTACAAGATCTTCCACACTGTATTCCCTATTATGAAACTTACAAGAATTCCAAGTTCCCTTGCAGTCAGTTTCCCTCATGCTACTGTGGGAAAAAAAAAAAAAAAAAAATCTGCAAATGATTCTTACCCCTTTACTCATTTTCTTCATCTCACTCTCCCTTTTGTCATGTAGGAACAAAATAGGCTTTTTTATTTTTATTTTTATTTTTATTTTTATTTTTATTTTTATTTTTATTTTTATTTTTATTTTTATTTTTATTTTTATTTTTATTTTTATTTTTATTTTTATTTTTATTTTTATTTTTATTTTTATTTTTATTTATTTTTATTTTTATTTTTATTTTATGTTTATTGTTGGTAATGCAGCTGAAGCAATTAAAGTGAATTTTGGAGAACTACAAATCTTTGTAACCCTTGCAAACATGAGGAAAGGCAGAAATCATTATTTCCTATGTGATGTTTTAGGGATATAGGGATGGTGTATATTAATTGCCTAGTTCTTACTCCAGTAAAAGACCTTATCTATGTTAGTAGAATCATCTACACTTCAAAACAACCATCAATAAAAAAGTTTTCCTGCACAATTTTGACATCAAACAAAGCTCAAGATAACCTCTGTTCAGTATGGCCACACAAGCATGTGTTGCAAGTGATCAGCAGCAAGCAGAGTAATAGACTCATGGCTCAGTTCTGGGCCCAGTTTTGATCTCAACCACACTAGGTTGTGCTTTCAGTTGTTATTCGTGATGGTATCCATGCTTAATCAGATGTCTGATTTAACAGCAAGATGGAAGAGCAGAACTGTCTGAGCGCTTCAATGACATTCCAATTTCATGACCTGCACTTTTATGAAATTGAACCTCATTAAATCAAAGGTCCTTTTCTATGTTACATTGTTACAAATCCACTCCCTTCCCTGCAGACACTATCTTTTGATGTTACTTTCATTCCATTTTAATGCACTCTGAGTGTCACAGTAGGCCTGCCATCTGACATTATTTTTGACAAAGTTTCATTTTATCATTTACAAATTCTTGGCATGTTAAAAATTTCCATTGATTAAACATCCCAAAGGATAGGAGGCAGGTAAAAGTGAAGAGAGTGAGATGAGATATGGAAATCCTGACACTCATGTTTATTTCACAGATTAATTATTGAAAGTAATTTGATTTCCAAGGCTTTATGAGGTCAGCTGTATTTGCTGCATTTCATTTAGGATATAGCTGCCAGACCTTAAATATACACCATCCCTGCCTAACATTCTACCTTCTACCTTGCCTTCTACCCTTATTTATTTTTCTTTTTCATGTGTGAAATATTTTGACACAAAATCCTCTTTATTTATTTGTTTGTTAATTTATAGAGAGGGCATTGTAAAGTTTTATAGTTTTCCCCTGAGTACAGGGGAAGAATCTCCTTCTTTAACCTGCTCATACTGCTGTGCTTAATGCAGTCTATGATACCCTTGGTCTTTTTGTTCACAAAGGTTCTTTACTAGGTCATTGTCAACTAGGTATCCACCAAGACCACATCCTTTTCTGACAGGCTTGTTGACCCCATTGTCTCCTGAAGTGTGGCATTATTCTTTCCATGGTATAGGGCTTTATACTTGCCTTGTTTAAAGTTCACAAGCTTGCTGTCAGCACATTTCTGCAGCTTGTCCAGGTGCCTCAGAGTGGTAGCACAACTTCCTGGCCTATCAATTACTCTTGTCAGGTTTGAACCCCCACAAACTTGCTGAAGTAACGCACTGTCCCATTCAAGTCGTTAATGAAGATATTAAACAGTATTGATCCCCGTATTGATTTCGGGTTTGCAAAACTGGTAATTGGGCTCTAGCTGAATTTTTTATCACTGATCACACCTTGAGAATGTCAGTTCTGCCAGTTTTCAGTCCACCTCATTGACAATATTAGAATCACATGATCACAGAATGGGTTGGGGTCGAAGCAACCTTAAAGTCCATCTGTTCCCAGCCCCAATTGATGTGGGTATCCACTTGCTGTCTCCTTTCTGTCTGCCTACCACCAATAAGAAACTTTGAAAAAATTTTCATCCTTGTTGATCTTAATGGAATTCATACTTAGAGAGTAAAACTTATTGTCCATGTATCTGTGTCACGTTTCATCAGTTTATTAGTGAGAATGAAATGGAAGACAGACTTAAAGCCTTGCTAAAGACAAGGTCAACAGTATCCAGTGGTCTACTCTTATCCACCAAGAGTCACCTCATTGTAGAAGGCTATAAGGTTGATCTGGTATGATTTCCACTTCTCAAATCCCTGATGACTACTCCCAGTCACCTTTTTATTCTTCGTGTGTTGGGAAATGCTTTCAAAGAGTATTTACTATACCTCTGTCCATGGGATACAATATTAGGTTTATTGATATGTGTCTCTCAGGATCCTCCTTCTTGACCTTCATGAAGATAGGCACATGCTTTCTTCCGGTAATGGAGGAGGTGATCCATGAAAATCAACCAGTTCTTTTGGACCCTTCTTCTCCAGGCCTGTATCCCAAGGTATTCTTCAAAACAGATTTCTGAAGAGGCTGAGGTTTGTTCTCCTACAGCCCGGGCTGTGATCCTGCTATATGCTCTACTCCTTTCTTTCAGAATCCTGAACGTCATCTCATGAACACCACAGCCAAGGTAGTCCCTGACATTTGCATCCCTGACCTGTTCTTTCTTGTTTGTATGAAGTCCAGCAGACCATCTCCCCTCATTGGATCCTTGATTGCTTGTGTCAGGAAGCGGCTATCAAAGCATTGCTTATGCACTTTTATAGTATATTTCCAGAATATATTGGGGTGAATCAAATTCCCCATGAAATGCAGGGCCAATGAACATGATTTCTTTTTGAGTTGTAGGAAGAAGCCCTCATCTACTTTTCCATGACTAATTGTTCATGAGGATTTGAGTTACATAGGCAACCTGGTCCTGCTCTTACATTCCTTGTGTCTTGCATTGTGTTTTGCATTGCTTCCTTTTAGTTTCTAATCTTTGGGGTGAGAAAAAAAAGTATCTTCAGAAATGGCAAACCAACATAGCAAAACTTCTGATACCATCTCTTTACCATATAATAATGAAGCAGTTTTCTTAACTGAGAGAATAGTTTAATTTCAATGTAATTTAAAACACACCAAGAGTCCTCCAAATTCAAATATCTGCATAATGCAGAAGGAATATACATTCACAAACAGCACATACTGCACTGAGTATAAATGTCACACTAGAAAGAAATACAGAAATGAACTTGCAGTGGAGAATTCATAAGGCCTAAATGTTTGCTATCACTTATATTACTCTTCCCAAATAACAAAGTCAGAAGACAAAAATTGTGTTATATCTTTGAGGTATGGTTCTAACTACACACAATGCATCATACAGAATAAATTATGAACATACATGATTTTATTCTATCCAATCCTTTGTATATTTGACATTACATTTTATAATTAATATGGTAGCCTAACACTTGAAAAAGAATAGGGAGAGACCAAGAAAGGAAGACATAGAACAACTGGGAAAGTCATGTTTGCAAAGAACTGTTATGACTCCATTTAAATTAATAATTTGTAAACCTTAGAAAAAAAAAAATACACCTATTTGTATGTCATGGTCTAGAATAAGTAACATCTGGAGATTCCACACAGCAGTGCAACACTGCAAATCGAAAATATTTATTCTGCACAATGGCTCTTCCAGTTGACCCATCAAAATTGTACTCACATCAAGGAAAAGACATTCCTTTCTTCCCAATCTCAGAAAGAACCTTGAGAGTTCACAGAGGCCATTTTAAAGAGTAGTTATAAGGGACCTTAAAAAAGCGTATCTAGGAGAGATGGGAACATCTAATGTGGCATATTGGATGGGTGGTCTGTGAGAAGGGTAGGAAATTGGCTAAAGGGTGCATCAATTATTTTTACTCAGATTGGCAGTCTGTCACAGATGGTGTCCTCCAGGTATTGATATAGAGCCCTACACTGTTCAATGTCTTTATAAGTGATTTGGATAATGGGATCAAAAACACCCTTACCAAGTTTGCTGTTGACACTTAACTGGATGGTGAGGTGCACATGTCAGGTGGTAGATCTGTCTTACAGAGAGTCTTGGACAGACTGGAAGAGTGAGCAAGCAAGAATAGCATGAAGTTTAAAAAAGACAAATGGAAGGTCATGCACCTAGAATAACACAAGCAATAAGCCCTGTATGGGATAGGATCTGTGTGGTAAGGGAACTGTCTCACTAAAAGGGACCAGGGGGTCATGAAGGACAACGTTCTGAACATGGGTCAGCAGCGCACCACTACATCAATGAAGGTTAATCAGATCTTGGACTGCATCCACAGGGTTATTACTAACAAAGATAGATATGCGATCGTCCCACTCTGCTCAGTGCTTGTCAGGACACATCTGGAGTGTTGTGTCAAGTTCTGGTCCTCACAGCTGGTCCCCCACAAAAAGATGTGGACAGACTGGAGAGGGTTCTAACAAGGGCCAAGAAGATGATCAGAGGGCTGGAGAATCTCCTGTGTGATGAAAGAATGGAGGAGTTGGAACTTTTCACCCTGGCTCAGACAGCTCCTTATTCCTGTATAACAATACTTAGAAAATGGCAACAAAGACACAGGCTATCTCCTTAAAAGAAGCCACATGGAGAAGCCAATGGATAAAGGGTACAAATTGAACTGGGTGAGGTTTCATCTTGATATGAGAAACAAAGTTTTTACAGTGAGAAAAATTGATTGATATTTTAGAAAGCTAACCTGAGCTTTTCTAAGATTCTACAGCTCAGAAACAACTCTCAGAATGCTACTAGCTCTTGTCTAAGGGAATGCATGTACATTTTAGTGTAGTGCCTCCATTAAAAAGCTTTGTCCCCCTTACATCAGTTCCAGTTTCAGAGGCAATCAGATTATTCAGGATGTGAAGGAGAAAGATAGGTTAGTTGCAATATACCTAGCACATCTCTGCTACTTCCTGTACCCATACTAGCTGGGCTGTCTGTAAGGCATGAAAAGTAACAGTTAGATACCTACGCCTAATGCTGTCTTTGGCTTTGAAGCTACAAGCAGAAAGAAGTGGTGTAAGGTCAGATGGGGATGTTTTCCAAAACCCTGGGGATCTGCTCATGTTCACAATTTCTAGGGAAGATGGGGGGGGAGGGAAGAAGGCAGCAGATTAAGCACATTGCCCTTACAGCAGTTCTTCACAGTACAGGGAGCCTTTTCAGCCCTTAGCAGAAAATGAGAAGTTTGAATGAGAAGATGAGGGCAAAGAAAGCAGCTGCAAGAACTGAGCCCAAAGGCAGAAGGTCTGTTAGTGACAGAAGGTAGTGACCAAAAACACTGCTAGAAGGAGAAAACATATGTAATTTATTTTAATTTTTAATTTTTAATTTATTTTTTTTTAGGCTTAACAGCTACTGTGTGTGCTCCTAATAAACTTCTGACCAAGGTTCCTTTGGCTATGGTTTTAATGATGCCTACCCAGCTACACACTTTCATTACTATATTGAGTCTGGTGTATGGAAATCCTCCTTAGTTAAAGCCGTTGAATATTATCTTGTGTCCAATTGGGTGAAGGCAGATTATTTTATTATTTTTAGCAACTCAATGGAAATGCCTTAAGCTCTGAATCTCTGGCAAGGGGTCAGTTGATTACTAAAAAGAATAACATGAGTGTTGCTTCTTTTCCCAGTATTGTATAAATTGCACATTGTGCATCTTGTGTAAGAAAAGAAAATTCTTACACAATAGCCATTCTTCTACTGGGAGCAAGCATTTAAAATGCCAGCATGCCATACCTAACATGCATACTATTTTTTGGCTTAGTTCTATACTGCTTTCTTGCTTTTGTAATCTATCTTTCAATTACCTCCTTTCCTGTGAGGAATCTGAAACCAACATTACTAAGAATAAGAAAAAGGTAATTGGTGGATTGGTAGACTTTGACAAAATAATATTGCTACCTCAGAAAATAATGAGAGTATTTAATCTTTAAATTATTCCTTCTCCTCCAATGCTCACTGGAGATAGATTTACTTACAGGTCCAACCCCAGAAATGCTGTATCTAAGTGGTGGACATGGCAACCATTTAAAGCATGCAAACTCAACAGGAGTTCTCAGTGGGAATTCAGAATAGCTTTGCAATTCAAATGACAGGTATATTTCACAATGGCAGAATGTAATTTCACTGTCTGGAATTTGGCCAAGATATCAGGTCATGCTCTTATCCTTACAAAAAGAGTCTTGGGATGTTTAATCATCTCAAGCGGTTGGGAGCTTGGTTTTATTCCTGAATTAAATTTAAACACTTCCCTCAGGACCCTAAGACAATGCTGAAGCACCTGTTCAGTAAAGGCTGAGGTGAACAAGCATGTCATCTGTTTCTAACACTACCTTCATTTTCTGTATTTATATGCATGATGCCATTTCCTTTCCAAATCATTACGAGGTGTAGCCATATATGTATCTCTATGTATGAGATCTAATGGTAGCAGCCCCACATACCTGTATGCAGAAAAAGTACATGCTGGTGATTTCACTGCCTTTCACAACTATCTAAACTTCCAGACTGAGAAAACATTATTAACAAGATTTTTTAAAAATAAATAAATAAAATAAATAATAATAATAATAAAAAAAAAAGCTCTCAACTTCTAATTTGGCTAATCAGTAGTAGCATAAACAAAGTAACAGTGCAGTCAGGCAGAGCAGAAACAAGAAAGCACATGCAGTTTAATGCTGACAAATAGCACAGCATATCTTAGGGCAAAGAATAGAAAGAGGAAATATTTGTCAAATGGAGAGTATCTTCAGCATACTGAACAAGAACCCTTTTGCAGTAATACGAAGAAAGGCCCCCAAGCCATCAGCACAATGTGCAGCTGTAAGATGAAGGGAAACAGAAGGGTGGGTTGTACTGCTGGAGGAATACATTATCAATCAAAGCAAGGGCAAATTCAGGACACCTTCTGGGGAAGTACAAGTAGAAAGAAAATTCTCCTCCCTTTTCCTCAAGCTTCCCACCTACTTCACTCACAAAATCCTTTATTAAAACCTCAATTTTTG
Organism: Anas platyrhynchos; assembly: GCF_047663525.1. Lineage (NCBI taxonomy): Eukaryota > Metazoa > Chordata > Aves > Anseriformes > Anatidae > Anas > Anas platyrhynchos. Next base: position 31,289,067 of record NC_092621.1, on the reverse strand, counting down.
GCCAGTTCTTTCTTTCTAGTAAGAATGGAGGTCAACTCATAGTTAACACCCAACTTCACCTCTGCTGCTAACCAGAGAGATAGAGATGGATTTGGGGGCATCCATTGCTAAACCTGTGTGGTATTGGTGAAGGGATGGAAAACACTTTCATCTGGTTTTAAAATATATTAAACTAAGCCAATTTCAAAATCAGCCTAGTTCCATGCCCTGAAGAAAAGCTTTGAGTAAAGGGATTGGGGAGGTGGAAACAAAAGTGATTGTTGGCACTTCTTAAGTTAGCTATATAGCTACATGAGTGATTGAAGAGGCAGCCTGCCTTCATCTGCAATGTGGGAAAAGAAACCCTTTGATCATAACTTGAAGGAAATGGTAATGTGTAGTAAGGGAAAATGGTTGCACACATTTTTCTCAGGAGTCAGGAGATAGCAACTTCATTGAGTAAAGATAGGCAAGAAGGAACAAATTAGTCCAGCTTAGTACAAACATTTTGTCTGATCTATCAAAAAGATACCTCCTTGCTGGTGTACATTAGATCCATTATGATAGGCACTTAGATACTCATCTCTGTGGTATCCTCTTAGCCTCCCAAAAGCAAGGAGAGTAAGAAGATGTATTACTTATTTTAGACTGTAAAGAGCAAATGAAGAGAAAATATATATATGCTGATCAACTGAGTCCCCACAGTAAATCCCAGAAGAAAAGAGTTGCAATTGGAAAAAGAATACTGCACCAGTGAGGAAAAATTACATTGACATCATGCTTAGACTGAGGTCCTAAATCTTGGGCACCTAATACATTGGAGCAAAGCTACTGAGTAACCTGATTTACTTTGGGCTCAGAGATTACTCTGCAAAACATGAAGTTAATGGAAGTCTGATAGGGGGAAAATCACATATAATAATGCTCAACAGAGCCTTACTGGAGTGATCTTGCACTTCAGTGATGCATCAAAATAAACATTTATACAGTGGTAGCAAATGTAGATATATGCTATACATGGATATATGCAATAGATAGATGGACAGATGGATGGATAGACAGTATCTGTACTGTGAAAAAAACTTGACATTATGCATATGCATTCATCAGGATAAAAGAAGGAGAAATGCAACACTGTCTCCAGATTTTTTTTCTTATTTTATTTATTCATTTTATTTATTTCATTTATTTATTTATGTATTTATTATTGCAGGAAAAAATGGACAAAGAACCCTAGAATAATGACATGGACAGATGGATTTTTAAGGTCTCATCCAACCCAGAACAATCTATGAGTCTAGGACTATTTCTACCCACTGGGTAAAAGGACACTGCTGGGAAGGTTGCCTAGTTGTAACATAGATATTTCTTATTATGCGAACCAAGCAAGTAAATTACTCAAAGTACTTCTGAGGAGCTCAGCAGTCTGAAAATTGCCATTAGAGAATAAATTAATGAACTCCAAATGATGGTATTGACTATTTTTATAATTTTTATTGCTACAAACATCAAACATCTTTATCAAAGTCATATCGGTGAAGACAGAAAGATTAAAAATGATGGCTCAGCTACTTTTCTTTAGATGAGCAAAGAGGACAAATCCCAACTTTGCCCCAACCTTCCAGCCTGGAAGAATGAATGAAGGTTAACAGTTCTAGTCTGGTGATTGTGTGTGGGAATGTGGCCATGGGTGTTGACAAGCCCCACGGCTGGTGATAACATCAGACTCTTAACAATAAGGCCATCAGGAATGTAAAGAGTTTAGAGGGAACAAAGAAGGGTGATTCAGGAGATGCCTTGCCCTTTCAGGTTGCCTATTCTCTGGCCATTGGGACATGGGGGTTGCTGGTTGTTTGCGGTTGATGGGCAAAGTTGTTGACCAAAGAACGGTTAGGGAAATGGACTGCTGTGGGGTGAATGGTATAAAAAGGGAGCCTGTCCTCGATAAGGAAGATATATATAATGAGGTTATGTCATCAATAAAATAGCAGCAGTTATTGATCCTAGAAGAACCCTAGTGTTCTTGTGGTCATTATGCCACAAATGGCACCTGAACAGGGACCTAAAGAAAATGAACAGGGACCTGAACAACAGGAACAAGGACAGGCTAGCAGAACAGGGACAAAAACAAAAAAGGAATAAATAGAGACAGGCTAACAGAACGGGTACCAGGACAGGAACAGGGACATTGATCACATTATGAAGATAGGTTCGGCAAAATTCAGCAAACCGCTCAAAGAAGCTTGCTTGTTAAACTCTTGCCAGAATTCAGAAAACTTTGCTATGTTTATATTTCAAATGATACCTTTTCTGATTGTATTTTTGCATCTGTTCACGTGGGAGAAAAGGATGTGTGTAAACACCTTCTGTCAGCTTTTGTGAAATTAGGAGTTCCAAAAATGATTAAAACAGATAATGGGCCAGGATACGGGGCCCATGCAACCCACTTTTTTTCAACAGTGGGATAATCAACATCTGACAAGTATACCTCATTCTCCCCACGGGTCAAGCAATTATGGAACGGGCCCATGGTACCCTAAAAGTACACCCTCACTCATGTGTTGCAATGGAACAGACTCAATAGGAAGGACAGGGTGGGAAGACAATGAAGGGGATATTCCCAACGTGTAAGAGAGCATCAGGAATACATAGAGCTCTAACTGGGAATGGATCAGGAGCCAACTGAGAGTTTATGAGTTAGGGATTAAAGGGAGTACAGGAAAAGGTGTCATTATATTGGGTATCTGCTACAGGGAGACAGCCTAGCTAGAAAAAGGAGATGAGACCCTTTACAAACACATAGTAGCAGTCTCAACTTCACATGCCCTGGTCCTCATGAACAACTTCAACCTCCATAATATACGTTGAGGGACAACGCAGCAGACCACAGACAATCCACAAGATTCCTGGAATGTGTTGATGATACATTCCTTATTCAAATGTTAGAGGAGTCAATGAGAAGAGCTGGACCTCATTCTCTACAGCCAGAAGGGGCTTGTGAAGAATGTGAATATCAAAGGCAGCCTTGGCTGCAGTGACCATGAAACTGTGAGATTAAAGATCCTTGGAGCAGCTAGGAAGGCACACAGGCAAGAAAAGGACTTGAGGGTTCTGGTGGACACACAGTTGAACACAAACCAGCAGTGTGTCCTTGCCACTAAGAAAACTAATTGTATTCTTGGCTTATTTAGAGAAAGTGTTGCCACCAGGACAAGAGAGATGAACCTTCTCTCTGTTCAGCACTGATGAGGCCACACTTGGAGTTCTCTGCCCACTTCTGGGCTCCCCAACACACAAGAGACACAGACATTACAAGGGGCCACTCGGAGGACCAAGAGACTAGAGCATCTCTCCTTTGAGGAAAAGTTGACAGAGCGGGGACTGTTCACTGAGGAGAAGAGGGGGCTCAGGGAGCATAGTGTTTTCACACCAATGGCCAGCTAAGCTACACCACAGCACTTCTCACTTCCCTTCCTCAAAGGAAAAGGGATGGGAGAAACTATGATGGAAAATAAATAAATAAAGGCTAACATGCAGAGATAAGGATAATCAAAAAAGCAAAAAAAAAAAAAAAAAAAATGCATGAGAACAATCAAAAGTTGTGTGGGAGCACAGAGAGTAAAGACATCTATTTTATACCTCTCACTGCCATTTTTTATGAAGCATGGCCTCAGTGTATGAGTAGCAGTTGTTCAGGAGGACAGAGGTTTTCATAACAGGAGCCCCCCACCTTTCACAGCTTTTATTACTCAGTGTGACATCATATGGGATGGGATGTAACTGTGGTCGGTTTAGGCCAACTGCCCTAGCAATGACCCTTCTCCACTTCCCCACTTCTTGCCCACCTCCAGCCCACTGGCCCTGGGGGAGTTTGAAGAGAGTCTTGATGCTATGCCAGCACTGCTCAGCAATAGACAAAACATCATTGTGATATCAGGGCTGTTCTAGTTACAAGTGCAGAGCACAACACCATAAGGACTGGGAAAAGGTAACTCCATCCCAGCCAAATGCAGTATAGGACAATCTCACCAAGATGTATGAATCTGGCTATCCGGGGAGGTCCCAGTTGACTGGCGGCTAGCAAACGTAACGCCCATCTACAAGAAGGGCCGGGGGGCAGACCCAGGAAACTATAGGCCTGTCAGTCTGACCTCAGTACCAGGGAAGCTCATGGAGCAGATTCTCTTGAGAGTCGTCATGCAGCACTTGCAAGGTAAGCAAGCAATCAGGCCCAGTCAGCATGGGTTTATGAAAGGCAGGTCCTGCTTGACTAACCTGATCTCCTTCTATGACCAACTGACACGCTGGGTGGATGAGGGAAAGGCTGTGGATATGGTCTACCTTGACTTCAGCAAGGCTTTTGACACCGTCTCCCACAGCATTCTCCTCAAGAACGTGGCTGCTCATGGCTTGGACTGGCGTACGCTTCGTTGGGTTAGAAACTGGCTGGATAGCCAGGCCCAAAGAGTCATGGTGAATGGAGTCAAGTCCAGTTGGAGGCCAGTCACTAGTGGCGTTCCCCAGGGCTCGGTGCTGGGGCCGGTCCTCTTTAATATCTTCATCAATGATCTGGATGAGGGCACTGAGTGCACCCTCAGTAAGTTTGCAGATGACACCAAGTTAGGTGTGTGTGTCGATCTGCTCGAGGGTAGGAAGGCTGCACCAATGGGCTGAGGTCAACTGCATGAAGTTTAACAAGGCCAACTGTCGGGTCCTCCACCTGAGATGCAATAACCCCAAGCAGAGCTACAGGCTGGGAGATGAGTGGTTGGAGAGCTGCCAGGCAGAGAAGGACCTGGGAGTGATGGTTGATAATCGGCTGAATATGAGCCAGCAGTGTGCTGAGGTGGCCAAGAAGGCCAACAGCATCCTGGCTTGCATAAGAAACAATGTGACCAGCAGGGCTAGGGAGGTGATCTTCCCCTTGTACTCGGCTCTGGTGAGGCTGCACCTCAAGTACTGTGTTCAGTTTTGGGCCCCTCACTACAAGAAGGACATGGAGGTGCTTGAGCAGGTCTAGAGAAGGTCGACGAAGCTGGTGAGGGGCCTGGAGAACAAGTCCTACAAGGAGTGGCTGAGGGAGCTGGGCTTGTTCAGCTTGGAGAAAAGGAGGCTCAGGGGCAACCTTATTGCTCTCTACAGATATCTTAAAGGAGGCTGTAGAGAGGTGGGGGTTGGTCTGTTCTCTCACGTGCCTGGTGACAGGACGAGGGGGAATGGGCTTAAGTTGTGCCAGGGGAGTTTTAGGTTAGATGTTAGGGAGAACTTCTTTACCGAAAGGGCTGTTAGACATTGGAACAGGCTGCCCAGGGAAGTGGTGGAGTCACCATCCCTGGAAGTCTTTAAAAGACGTTTAAAAGTAGAGCTTGGGGATATGGTTTAGTGGGGACTGTTAGTGTTAGGTCAGAGGTTGGACTTGATGATCTTGAGGTCTCTTCCAACCTAGAAATTCTGTGATTCTGTGTGATTCTGTGAATACCTGAAGGGAGGGTACAAAGAAAATGGAGACGGTTCCAGTGTTGTCCAGTGCCAGGACAACAGGGAACAAACTAGAAGAGGTTCAGGTTCCATCTAACCATCAGGCAGCACTTGTTTGTTGTGAGAGTGACCAAGCACTGGCATGGGTTGCCATGGTAGATTTCAAGTCTGCCTTCTTGGAGACCTTCAAAAGCCATCAGGACATGGTCCTGGGCAACCTGCTCTGGATGTTCCTGCTTGAGTGGGGGGGTGGACAAGATAACCTCCAGAGGCACCCTGCCAACCTAAATTGTTCAGTGATTTGTTTTCTCATTTTGACCAGCTTCCTAAAAAGATGGTTGTATGCCAGGCCATAACATGTTTTGGCACTTGAGTACATATGGTCTATCACTATTATAGAGCTAATCATGAGGAGCTCACTTGGTATTAGTGGATATAACAGGGTATATATTTCCATGTGAGTTACTCATTTGTCTTCCTGGTTGGCATCTTTGAAATTCTTTGTGCCATGCATTTATTGTGTATCCTGGTAGTCCTGAATATAAATAGAGACTTCTCTGTTAAAAACACACGTGTACGCATACACACCCATCCCTGCACACACATATATCTAAACACAAAATATATGGACATGCACACACACACATTCAGAGAAGAAGGGAAAAAGAAAAAAAGAAAAAAAAAAAAAAGGAAAAAAAAAAAAAGGTGGCATTGCTTATTTTTCACTCCTATAGTTATTTTTTGCCTTCAGACCCAATAATGGACGCCAAGCTGCTGCCCACTTCATGATCCATTCATGAATTAAAGGAAGGAAGCAGGCAAGTACAAAAACACCACAATCCCTTGGAAGACTTTGCTGTTTAATAGCTGTTCCTCACATTCAGGAGGACTTTTTCCATAAATGTTCATAATGCTGTTTCCTCATCACATTTCAGCCATGCTCAGACACATGGCCTTGAAACTTTCTTGTCTTTTCCCACCCATCAGAACAACAACAAAACACTAAAAAAAAAAGTTTTGCACTGCAGATCTGTTGTGACTATTGCCACTCATCTTCATCTTGTTATTACTTCCTTGTGTTCCTCTTATATTTTTATATTTATCCAGATTTTTTATATTTATTTTTTTTTTAGGCAGAAACTATCCTTTTGGTTTTGTTTGTACGGTGTCTGAAATAGTTGGGCTTTAGTCAGTGACAGTAGGATAACATTATGAAGCAATTAAATAATAACAATTTAAGAGATGTGTAAATCACTTTGTCGTGTGGTTGTACATGCTCTAATGTTCTATGGGTAAGACGAGCATCAAGAGGGTCAAAGAGAGAGAGAGAGAGAAATGTCAGCAAACACTTGGATTTTTTTTCTTATGTTTTTATGGTGGATACTGTATGTTTCATTGCTCTTCCTTTCTGTTGTGTTCCCTGCAACTCCAGAAAGCTAAAGGTAGTGTGGAAAGATAACTTAGAATGCGTAGAGGGAAATTATAATTTTTATACAAAGCTGCCATTTTAGCAAAGCCACTTTTCAGAGCAGATCTGCACATGACTGAAATCACTAGTTTTATATTTTGACCCATTTATCTCCTTTAGGACATAACAGGTATACAAACAACTGCTGAATCTGAAGGTAAGAAAGAGTAATTTCTGTTACAGGTATTATAAGTTGGTTTAAGAATGCACTTCCACAAATTTCAAATTAGTAATTAATTAGCTATATATATGGAAATTTCACTTTCTTAATGATTGTCAATATTTGGAAACTTCTTTTATAGATTTGTGATTAACTTCTAATTATAAACTAAGTACACTGTTCATTGTAATAGAGGATCCATGTGCGTTGACAGAGAATCTATAAATGACGCCCAGGAGACAGCAGCGGATATAATATATTCCAGTCTTGCGATCTCCGTTTACTAACCAAGAATGCCTCAAGACACCTAGTGCTGGATCTTGGGAGCTATTCTTGCCACCATTAAGAAACAGAAAGTATTTCAGCTGCCAGCAAATGACATAGGTGAACTTCCTGCTTCCTTCAAGTTTAAGCAAGGTGATAAGAGAGGAAAGAAACAAAGGGAGGGGGAAGGGAACATGACTACAATGTCACACAGCAGCAAATAGCAGCACAAATGAATTGTTGCATTATGTGGTGGGGAATGAACTCAGTGTGTCTGCCTCAAGAAAGTCATCATTCCCCCTGCCTATTTCCTAAGAAAATAAAGCTGACAGATCAGAGAAACTGGGGATGACATTATCTCTAGCAATGGTGGTATTCAATCATAGATTTCATGCATTTATTTTTCTACTTTTTCCTTGCTACTTTACTCATTTTTATACACTGATAAATTCCCTTTTATTTTATAAGTATTTCCATCTACTGCTGTTTACTCATTTCCCTAGAACGCTTTGCTGTTCCTAAAACTTATATTTTGCTTTGTTTTAGTTAGATTAACTATAAAAACTGCAGTATTTTGTTGCTCTCATTGGATCAGAGCACAAAATTATTGTCCTGCATTAATGTACAGGCTGTTTACCATTTTGAACTATGCAACTGGTATTGTTAATCTCCTATGTTTGCAAAGTGCTGATGTCATTACAGTCCTCTTCAAATTGAGACTCAGTGGTAGATGGTCAAAGAGAAGAAGCAGCAAAGAAGATAATTATCTCTGGGACGGGAAGACCCAGAAGATATCCAATATGTTCCTAACAAACTCTGAGGAAGTTTCATGCTGACTAGGTAATAACTATTCACCATCTTTAATTTCAGCTTCTATGAAATAGCATGCACACATACTGGGGAACTGATAAGGAATATATGGAAATTAAAAATTTGGAAGTTGTGTCCACAGTTTTAGGAAAAAAAGGACAATGTGACTACTGGGAAAAAAAAAAAAAAAAAAAAAAAAGCAAAAAAAAAAAGCAAAACAAACAGAAGAAAAATATATGGAGAGTTCCTACTCTCCGTAGCCTGCTCTACAAATAATATACTTCCCACATGATAAGCTGTAGTGACATTCAGTGACATAATTAGATGCACACAATGTGCATCTAATTTCATCCTACTTGTTCTGGAGATGTAGCAAGGCTCCATCTCTGTGTAACTTGCTCATCCTAAATTAGTTCAGGGCTGTTCCTTTGATGCAGATTTAAAGCAAAGGGTACACATATTGTGGGGGTTTTGTTTTCAGCCTAGCACTTCATCTGTGAGATTTGAAAGAAATCCCAAATGCCTAATGGTCTCATTGTACTGAGACTCTTACACTTGGCTTACTGCTATGGTATAAAGAACAAATGCTTTGCTCTTAGTTGATGGGGAAAATGTAGTAAGGATAGTCTTGGTTCAGACATCGACAGATCTACTAGCATTGAGTGAGCAGAAATATTTCCAATTCTTCTTTCCTTTGTGTTTTGATGACCAACAAAGAATTTCACTCCTCTGAGATATAATATCTTGGCCTCTTTAAAAAAAGAATGCAAATGCTGTTTATCACTCACATTTAATTTAGATTAGTACTACAACTTCTTTTTCTCCAGCTGTCAAGACGAATAGTTAAACCTTTTTAAGGAAGAAAAATAAAATAAAATAAAATAAAATAAAATAAAATAAAATAAAATAAAATAAAATAAAATAAAATAAAATAAAATAAAATAAATAAAATAAAAATTAGCTCTGGAAGACTAGTTCAAACATATGAGGCAATGCTTGATTGTGCCTGTGAGAGAAAGTAGACTGTGAACACCTTCAGTTCAAATGCTTCAATTCTTTAAGTGTATCTAACAGTCATATTTGTCAAGCCTCTTAGACTTCACAGTCCCAGAGGATTCTTAGATGTTGCAGTCCAAGTGCTGTACACTTCAGAGCTCACTTTGGCAATTCAGGGAGTGAGATCATGAGAAGGAAGACATTGAGATGTGTGATTTCACTAGCCCCAACTCTGTTGGCTATTATTATTACCATCACAGTTCTCTGAAATGAAGAATATTGACTATTCAGGAAGAAGCTGAAATGCAAGCAAGGGAACAGAAAAATATGTACATGTATACGGAGAAGCAGGAGGTTAAAAAAAAAAAAAAAAAAAAAAAAGCTTTTAACTGTAAAGGCCACTATGGATATTTACTTTGGCTAAAGGAAGTAGTATAACAGCTGAAATCAAAACTAATTCTGATGAGGGCAGTCCTTGATTTTTCATCTGACTTTGTAATGACCTTCTGCTGTTTAAAATGGAACAATATTTAAAAGATGTTTAAATGCAGACAGATAATGTCACAGAGGAATTTGGGCCAGGGAATCTGCAGGAAAAGGTTTCAGAGGCATAAAACCTAAAATTTATTTTCTAAGCCACAGGGGTATACACAGCCAATTGTTATTTCTATTCTATCACTCAAAGATATACACAGATGCATGCTCTGTTCAGATCCCAGTCACCTATTGATATCACTATCTCCACCATAGCCAACATAACTAAGTAAAACCTATCCCTGACCCTGATCACCCAATGCAGCCAAGCCTGGGTGTGCAACCTGACTTCCACATGCCCTCAAATGTATGGTCAGCCTTCAAGGAGCATGACACCCATAGACTTTTTTCACTGAGGCACCCCTGTTTCTATTTCTTTCCATTACCAACATACATTTAGATGATTTAGATTAATTTAGATGGCCTGCATGAGGCACTGATGGCCTCATTGATCACATTGTCCCAAGCTACTCCCTTTGACTTTCCACATTACTTAAGTGAATTAGTTGTTGTTACCTTCATTAATTCTTCATTAATTTTTCTAAGGATATCGCTTCTCACTAGGATGTAAAGTTGTCAATGTTCAACTGTACCTCTTTGTTTCTCCTTGGGTTATACCTAACTATTACAAGAAGGCAAGCGTAGTCCAGAGGTTTTAGGTGAGCCTTCCCCATGAAAACTTTTGCTTGTTTTCTCTGCATGTACTGGAATCATACAAGGAGATAGCATGCTACAGGTCTTATCTGCATGGGCAGATATTATCAGTCTCACTTATCAGAGCAGGGCTTTTGGGTAGGCTTTGTGTAGGGACAGATACATGCAGATTTTTAAAATCTGTCATCACACACTTCTACTGATACCTCAGATCCATACTTTCTGTCTCTTCATCCTCTGAGATCATATTTTTGCCATGCCAGTAGGCATGAAAATTACTCACTATTTAGAGGGGGGATGAACTGGCAGTTGGCACTTGCCCATACTGTTGATTTGCCAGAGCAGAGAAAGACAAGATGGGATCTGATTTGTTCTACAGATGCTCATTCAAACTGAGTGTTGCACCTGTGACTTGAGTTAATGTGTGAGGGTAAACCTGAAGAGCAATTAAAGCATAAATCTAATTTAAACATATCTCCAGAGCTAAATAGTCTGCTAATTTGAAGTAACAAAGTATTGGAGAGCACAAGCACCAGTTGGCATTGCACATGTATGCAAACAACATTTCAACACTCTTAATTCATATTCTTTCAAAGTCTGAAAAATTTCCATGCTACTTCTAACAAGATATTCAGAATATACATTTATTATCCATCTGTAACTTCTAAAGCAACAGAACTTCAGCTTTCAGTAATCACCAGTATTATATCTAAGAGAATATATTTGTCTATGCTTCTTTAGGGACCAACTCCCTAAGAAACCTTGCATTTAGAATTGTCCGTCTTTTGAATAAAGTGCTCTTTCTTTAGATTGAGAAAGAGCTTCAGAAATTCTGAATTCATGTTCCCCGTGACCATGGAAAACTCTGAAAGATTTGTGCTTACCTGATGGCTTCTTTTCTTTGACAGTTTACTATTGTAAATCTTATCTGCCTAGAAAGCTTCATTGCAATGTGTAAACACAGATCTTACTGACAACTATTTGAAGAGCTGTTTTTCAAAATGGATCATAATGTACTTGTCAACGTATATCCACTATGGAAGAAGGGACACGTTGGTTTTCAAATATTTTGTTCTGGGATCTATTTTTGTCAAGGACATATTTAAGCCTGAGATGCATAGGATAGCTCTGTAATCTGATGTATTATATATTACAGAGGGGAACAGAGAGGCACTGGTTGTTAAAGTAAAATTATTATTATTATTATTATTATTATTATTATTATTATTATTATTATTATTATTATTATTATTATTATTATTATTATTATTATTATTATTAGTTAATATTAATAATTAATTAATGTTATTATTAATTAATATTTATTATTAATGATAATTATATTATTAATAATATTAATATAATAATAATTATTATTATAATAGCGAGAGAGATAGTTTTCATATCTAATCTCAATTTATTTTTTTTCTGTGAATATTCTTTTAAAATTAAAGAAGTCTGGGGAAGAGGTTGCAATATCTGATCAAAAGAGGTCCATTTACTTATAATGGGATATTGCATTTGTTGACATTAGAATCAACAATAATAAATGAACTGTGAATCAGTGGAACAAAAATATGTGCACTATAATATTGAAGTGTAGAAGTAATATTTTGAAAATGTTAACAACAAACATTAAAGGAAAATACCATAAAAGGTTAATTATGAGAAATCCAATCTAGGGCATGATACACAATAGCCAGAGGAGAAGCCTAAAAAAAAAAAAAAAAAAAAAAAAAAAGCTAGTGAGAGCTATACTTCCAGGTTCCACAAACAAAGATCATACTGCAGACAAAATAATTAATTGGAAAAAAGTATTCTGTTTCTGACACCAGGTAATATCAAACACTTGCTTATAGACAAATCAGAACACAAATGGAATATATAGTAAGTGTGTTAGAGTAACACTACCCATTGTAAGGCTGGTCTTTAACAGAGAATTTTAAGCAGATACCATGATGCTTGACTTTTTCATCCATGAGTTTGTCTAAAAGTGTTCAGAACCTGCAGAGTTCTGAACAACCTAAACATCCTGTGGCCATATGATCTGTAGTGTGTCTGTCTTCTGTCTGAAAGTGTGATTTTTTTATTTCCAATGTGCCACCAAAAAGATTTGCTTACTACTGTTTTTCTGAATGGTAAAGAAAATAAAAGAGGGTGGCAATTTAGGAGGTGATGTTGCTACAGAACTGACTCCCAAGGGACAAATTAAGGTGAACTCTGAAGTTGTACGCTTTGAATGCGTGTGATTCATGCAACCAAAACTAATGCATTTGTTTGCAGTTGGGAAGAAAGTTTGAGAAGAGGAAAAGAAAGGTCTCACAGAAAAGAAACACTGAGAAGGAAGTTTCAGAAACTTTTGCAGGCTGAAGGATAAGTATCTTCTCAAGTCATTCTTCACATCAAATTCTTATTGGCAGAGGACAGCGAGTCAGGAAATGACTAACCAACAATGACAAAATAAGCTGCTGAGTGTGATTAACCTCTAATATCATCATACACTGATACAACGAAAGGCAAGATACAACTGATTTATTATAATGGAATTAAAAGCATAAATTATTTGAAAAATAAAGAGAAATTTTATACTGCTGATATTCGCCAGATGCCCAGGAACGTCTGGGTTACTTAGCATTTGTTATATTTCAGTAATAATATGAACAAGGTTTGATATTATTCTGTAGAAATTGTTACTGTGAAAGGCAGAGAAACAGTTGCTCAAGGTTTTGTTTGATGTGTGAGACCTTTTATCCTCTTTGACTGTAAATGGTAGAAAAGTAGTTCCCAAGTGCACAAACATGAATGAGCGTCTAAGAACATTATTCAAAATGTGATATCATTTAGCAAACCCTAACACTGAGAGAAAGAGAAAATACAACAACAATTTTGTCTTCTGAAAATAATAATAATAATAATAATAATAATAATAATAATAATAATAATAATAATAATAATAATAATAATAATAATAATAATAATAATAATAATAATAATAATAATAATAATAATAATAATAATAATAAAATCTGTGGGAAACCATAGAATGTGAAAATATATACTCAGGAGATGCAGTGTCAAGAGTTACTGATTTGTCGATCACATATTCACACTGGTTAATGAGAGTTGCTGAGAAAAAGTTCACTAAAATACAAAGATACTTGTGTGATCTGATTCGCTTACTGTCATATTCTGGAACAAGAAAAATTTCCAAGTAGTGTGAATAAATCTATGGTTTAAATTCATTCAAGTTACTGTAAATTAGCTTTTTTCTTCCGTTTTCCAGTGACATAGAATATTCGCCCATGTAAATAATGTTAATGATTTTTCTTAAACAGACTTTCAGCATTCAGTTTGCCTATTCATTGGAGACATATATATATTCTATTTGAGTAAACCACAATAGAGTTCATGTCTGCATTATCATTATTAGCATAGCAGTTTGGGGGGTATATTCTGAAACAGGGTTAATTGCTTTTTGTTATTGCTTGCTATGTTTACTTTTCGAGGGACAAGTTCAATTCAATGATTTTAGAATCTGTTCTTCATGCCATCAGAGTAGACATAGATGCATACAAGCTCAAAATACAGAACAGAGCACATTGAAAACCTTATCCTATTTCAAAATATGGAAGCTCTGAAGACCCCCAGGAGATGGTCAAGGAAAAAAAAAAATTGCTAAAACTGTACAATATTGTTTTTACCAGAAGGCCTTGTAACACATCTTTGAAGTCCAATACTGTGAACGATGAGTTCAAGTCTGTTGAATTAAAATTTTTATTGCTCAGATGTTCGGCAGCTTTGAAATGGTAGAAAGAAGTTTTTTTAGCAACAAAAAAGAAAAGGAGAAATGAAGGGGAAGGGGAAGGGGAAGGGGAAGGGGAAGGGGAAGGGGAAGGGGAAGGGGAAGGGGAAGGGGAAGGGGAAGGGGAAGGGGAAGGGGAAGGGGAAGGGGAAGGGGAAGGGGAAGGGGAAGGGGAAGGGGAAGGGGAAGGGGAAGGGGAAGGGGAAAAAAAGGACAATAGATGTTAATGAAATGCAAAACATTATTATGTCTTTTTGTAACCTTGTAAATGTGCATGATAAAAACATCAAAATTCAAACTCTCTCAGCCAGAAACTTCATGCAATTCTGTTTTCAAGTTGCTTAGCATGATTTCAGGCATTGATACCCATAGTTATTATCATATGGATAGCACAGATCATCCTAATAACAACAGTAACATGGCTGGACCAGACTCTTCATGTAGCCTTCTAGCACAATTCTTAAATAAGTGTAAGCCATTAATGAATTGAAAAAGTAAGGTTACCACTGTACAGTATATTTTATGTTGTTTGTTCAGAGCCACATCGGTTTGTTGCAAGATTGCACCAGTAAGCCTTATTTACAATCTGACATCTGTAGTTTAACACTTAAGTTGATTGTACTGGTATATCTTTCACCATAATGGAGACTGGTATATCTTTCAGCCTGGAGAAGAGGATTCTAAGGGGTGACCTTTTTGCTCTCTACAAGTATCTTAAAGGAGGCTGTAGTGAGGTGGGGGTTGGTCTGTTCTCAAATGTGCCTGGTGACGGGACGAGGGGGAATGGGCTAAAGTTGAGCCAGGGGAGGTTTAGGCTGGATATTAGAAAGTCTTTTCTGAAAGGGTTGTTAGGCACTGGAACAGGCTGCCCAGGGAAGTGCTTGAGTTGCCATCCGTGGAGGTCTTTAAAAGATGTTTAGATGTAGAGCTTAGTGATATGGCTTAGTGGAGGACTTGTTAGTGTTAGGTCAGAGGTTGGACTAGTTGATCTTGGAGGTCTCTTCCAACCTAGAAATTCTGTGATAATGTTGTGATTCTTATGTTGTTTGAGTCAGACATCTCATGGTAAAAGCAGCTGTAAATATAGCATATCTCTTAATTTATGTATTCCAGATGGCTAACTTTTTCCTTTCTTCTTGTCATATACACACCCTTCATACCCAGCAAGGCTTGTCACTACCCTTCAGTTAAAATAGAGGCCCAAATATACTGTTTTGTGTTTTTGTTGTTGCCTTTCTTGGTTCCTGTTCTGAAGAATTGACACTTGTTTATGTTTTGTTTTCTTGTTTTTCATTTCCTTTCATTTTGACATAGAAATGAAATGCTTAAAGGGTAGTTACTTTCATTTGCAGGTAGTTAATAGTTAAATTGAATTGCAGAAAGAGCATTATTACAGTATGTACTAATCTATATGGAGTCACAAAGGGAATTCTACTGTATCTGACTATGTTTATCTGCTAGTTTAGCAGATAAGACTTTTTCAGTATATCCAAGGAGAGCAGGTTTTCTTAAACTTATTCTACAGCTTGCTATCAAACACAGGAAATACATCAAATGTCAGTTCAACATATCTCAAAAATATTAATAAAATGAAAACGGTTTGTGTTTATTAACTAAGGAGAACAGAAAATAATCCGGATCTAAGAACTCTGCCATGATTAGAGGCAAAACTATACATTTCAAATAATATTTGATTTTAGTTTTCTCAACTGGATACTTGTTTTGCTATGTATGGAAAAACAGACTAACAAGGTGAAAATTGGTTTTGAAAGCATTGTGTGTTGCTTTAGGTGTTTATATTCATGGAACTGATATTATTTGAAGAGCTGTGATAGTTAGCTTTCCAAACACATAAAATTCTGCACTTGCCATGAGCAATTACAAACACTGGAAGTCAAATCTGTTTCTGGTCCAGGACTAAGTTTTGTCCAACCAGGGTGCAGTCCAGTGTAATTTTGATACAGGAAAGGAAGCATTCCTCTAGAAAGTTTATTTAAGGAGTGACAGCTGCTTGAGGATACAGAGGGATTTTGAATGTCAAAATGAATCCTAGGAGACCTGAATTAGTGGTCAGAGGACATGTTAGACTGTCTAAGGTACAAGAAAAATACAAGACTTATTGTGGCTCTGAAATTTATTAAGTGGGTATTACACCCACACATGAGCTGTCTTCATGCATATGTGTAGAATATATTTTTAGGTAGTGAACATTTGTTTTATCTCATATCTTTCATATGTTTTCCAGATCCAAGTTATCTTACTCTTCTCCAGCTGTGAATATATCTCATACCATATTTTCAGTACCCTTTTAGTAGTCACTTTGATGACAATATCCATGATATTCCTACAAAATGAATGAGTTATAATTACACAGTTAATAGAAAATCACTGAACAGACTAAGATATCGTTAAATTAATCTTTTAATGTATGTCTTTCAAAGGTTTATGTAGTTTTTATATATGCAGCAGGAAGCAGGAAAAGGGGGGGACAAAATGTTACTGTCAGCCAATATTCCGCTGAAAACAATTTCTACTGATGCTCTTGTAAATGCAGAATCACTATCTGATTTGGTACCACACAATTTTCACGAGGTAGTCCTGTGAAATTCAAGATAAACCTATGCATATATACCCTCCTTCTCTGACATATGAACTAGAGCTGGCAGAATTCACTGAGTAAAAAACTGAGATAATCTGGGAAATATTCATGAATTTTATCATATAATTTTTAGTGAACTGTGTGATTCTCACTAAAGCTATTAAAGATTTTGTCAAGAATGTGCAAAGACTAAAAGGTTTGAAGTTTGAAGAAAATAAACTGTGTTCCCATTTCTCAAAAATAATAAAGGGAAGTATTTAAATTACACATTCACCATTCCTGCTTCAGAAGTCAGAAAATGCAGGGGAATTAGGTGGAGGATGGTAGTGGAGGTTGGGAAGAGTTAAATGGTTTTGTGGCAAATACTTTAAATATATCAGGAGATGAGTCATGACACAGCTTCAACAGAAACTGGGGGTGTCACAAACTGTAATTTCTCAAACAAAGAGTAGTGGGCCTTTTACATAAACAGGTAGGAAAAATAAGTGGTAACAAATCTCCTGACTCTACTCAGATTATTAGACGTTATCTTTCTTAGTATTTTCTCAAACAAATTATGAAGGTTTGGTCTGCTTAAATAATTGTTGTATTTTTACAACATGTTTGAAAAATCTTAACAATATCAAAATGAAAAGATACAGTGGATGAGTTAGGGGCAACACGTTCTGGATCTGGACCTATTCAATATTCTATAAATGGTTTGTGTGGTATAATAGTAAAAATATGCTTGTTTAATTTGCAAATAACAGTACAAACATGCTAGAGAAAGGAATTAAACTGTGAAGTGCTTAAAAAAAAAAAAAAAAAAAAAAAAAAACTACAGAAAACCAGAATCTGGTTCATGAAGTTATCCTTCATGGATTTATTGAGAGTAACTTCACAAATTGCAGTCTTACCTATTCATTAGCTACTTGGCACAGACTTAGCCAGGGTCTGCAATAACTGACAAGATAGTGTGGAGAAAATTATTTAAGAGCTACAGTATATCAGAATTTGTGTATGAGTAGGTCAAGCCAAAGTGCTTCAGCAAAAGCCTAAGTTACTCTGCGATGCTTTAGCAAGAACACAGACTGTATGAATAGAATTACCTCCAGCATTCTCAGCAAAGGTACACTTGCATTGTTTGTACATTTTGCTATTTCATGCTTAGAATTTAGTGAGAACCAAATGATGAAAATGCTAAACAAAACAACCCGATGAAGAAGGGCTACAGAAAGCTCACAGTGAAAAAATAAAAAATGAATGACTTAGGGTTGTTTAGCTCCAAGTAAAGCAAGAAAGGATCTTCTAACAGCAAGAATGGTGAATTATTAGGATAAATTGTCCAGAAAAGTTCTGTGTCTGACATTAGGAATCTTTAATAGGAGGTTGGACAAATGTGTTATGAATGACATGGAACTAGGTTCATTTAGTTGTAGTTAATAATTACATAACTATATACAGCTCTACATAACATAAAATGTTACGTAGCACTATAAAAAAAAAAAAAAAGAGGGTGTTCAGTGACAATTAATTATTCCTACCTGTGGATGTTGATGATTTTGATGTTATTTGACAGCATTCCACCCTTTATGTTTTTTGAAGAATTTTATTTCCTAGTTGGGATCAGCTACAGATAACCTGGGTGATTTCACTGGGGGCTCTTCAAGTAAGTGAAACAAAAACAAAAATAAATACACGAGTACCATTAACATCTTAAATTCTGAAATAAATAAATAAATAAAATAATGTATTCACAGACAATTTATAAACAGAATTTTTAAAAGACTGGAAATTCACGGATTCATAGAATGATAGAATAATTTGGGTTGCAAGAGATTTATCATCTAAATCCAAACCCGCTACCATAGGCAGGGAACACCTACCACCAGACCAGGTTGTTCACAGTCCCATCCAACTGGGCCTTGAACACTTACAGGGATGAGACATCCACAGATTCTCCGGACAACCTGTTCCAATGCTTTACCATCCTCTGAGTAAAGAATTTCTTCTGAATATCTAGGATAAATCTACCTTCTTAAGGCTGGTCTCTCTGGAGCCTTCCTTTTTCCAGGCTGAACAACCCCAACTGTCTCGGCCTGTCAAAATCAAATAATCTAATCTGCAGATTCAGTTCCACTCTGGAACACATCTACTCTCATAAAATGTACGGGATAAATCCAACTGGAATGTATATCCTCATAGTTCAGGATGCACTGCACTACAAAGTACTTTTCTTGTCTAAATTAAACAACCTCATGGCTTGGAAAGAGCTGCAGTAAATGTAGCTTTGTACATCTGTCATTGAGGTTTCACACTTAACAACGAAGGGCATGTGATGTTTTTGTTTGCTTGTTTGTTTGTTTGTTTTTTAAGGATGACACTGTTGTCATTTCTTTCATCACAGAAAAAAAAAAAAATAAAAATGAAAATAAATACAAATATAAACATTAATAATAATAATAATAATAATGCTATTTCCTTTTGTGAATTTTAGAATAGAGCAAATAAACAGAAATTATCCCCCTAATTAGAAAGTAATTAGCCTTTGCCATCATTTATAGTATATCACAGTGAATTGTAAGTGCATTTAATCCAGGTTAAAAGCCAAGCAACGTTAACAGGTAACCATCTTTCTTCTCTCTCTTACCAACAAGACTTTGATGGTTTTATTTTGATGATGTCTACACATATACACAGACATGCACGCACACCCAGGCCAACAGGGGCATCAAATGTATGGCCAAGTTATGTTGCTGAGATAAACACTGAAATATATATAGTTAGATCAATTTGATTAGGACAGTTTGGCTCACAAGACCGAAAAAGCTGAAGCATCCAGTTTCCACTGAATAGATTGGGGTTCAAGTTCCAGGGTTATCCAAGTCTGTGTCTACAGGTACTTTGTGAAAGAGATTCTTTTTACCTGTTCATTACTTTTGAAAATTAGCACACACACACACAGAAATAATAATTTTCCCATCCCTGAAGAATGTTTATTTTGAACTGGAGTTTCTCAAACAGTTCAAAGGAAAGAGAATGTTGAATCTAGTAGTGAAAAAAAATTAAAATTCTTAGAGTACTATGCCTTGGAGAATATCTAATACATAGCTATGCCGTGAGAGAATCAGGAAGATAATCTATATAGCGTAACTCTTGTTTTGTTGTTGTTGTTGTTTTCTTTTATCAAGATGTGTTTCTCTTTCAGTAGCTTGTACTGTCATCCGTCCTAACATAATGAAAATACACTATTCTATTTTCATGTGTATGTGAAATATGAAATTACCATTCTTAAGAACAAGAAAGTTATATAAGACTTGACAGTTAAAGAACAGTATAGCAACTCTAAACATACATTTCACCTTTCTTTCTTTATTCACAAAAACATGTATAGCTAATTCAATAGCAATATGTAATTAAATTAACATGTAATTGGAACAGGTGAATTGACTGTTCTGACTGAATCGACTGAATTGAATCAACCTTTATTGATCAGTTCAATTTTTAGTATTTTTTTAATAATAGCTCAGCAAAGCTTCCTGTTTACAAAACAAACAAACAAAATATATAAAAATAAAATAAAATAAAATAAAATAAAATAAAATAAAATAAAATAAAATAAAATAAAATAAAATAAAATAAAATAAAATAATAAAATAAAATAAAATAAAATAAAATAAAATAAAATAAAATAAAATAATAAAATAATAAAATAAAAATAAAAATAAAAATAAAAATAAATAAAATTAAAAGACCATAGACCTAATATATTTGGAGGCCAAAAGCAAAAGAAAGTGTTTGTTTGTGTAAGGATATGGCTATTAAGAAGGTAAATAGATGTTTCACTCAAATTTCTGAAGACTTTAATTAAGTACTCAAATTTAAAATAAAAAAAAATAAGATGAATGTGCAAATAAAAATTGCTTGCCAAAGGGAATGAAAGAATTTAAAAACTTTGCTTCTCAGTGCCATTATCTGACTTTCTATTTCAATTTTTTCACCAAGATTTTTCTTCCAGCAGTTCTCAGTCTTCTTCTCTTCCTCCACCTTCCTCCCCAAAACTGAGGTGCCAATATGTTTTCACATATTGTCAGATTTCTGTCCAGAAATACATTAAAAAGGATAGACGTCTACACTTATGCATGTCTGTTGTTCTTGGAACAAAATATTTGCCAATATATAGAAAGGTTTAAAAAGATTGGGAGAATTATGGAAAACATTAGTCTTCACTTTTTGGATATAGTTAAAAACAGATGATACTTCCATTATCATCTGTGTCTGGACTTCTCCTTGTCACTCCATGTCTTTTATGTTTGCACAGATTTTCTTTTATTTATTTATTTATTTATTTATTTATTTATTTATTTATTTTATTTTGGTCAAAAAAGGGAGAAGCAAAAACCACACATTTGTTTCTGGCAAATATTTCTGTCACATACACCTCAAGCATTAGAATCAACCAGGGCAGATGGCCAGTTTTTAAAAGTGCTGAGCTTGGAAGTACTTTCCATTATCTTCAGAGGAAATACCAAATATTTAGTAAACTTCATGCATTTAGGTCAAGAGCTACACTAAGAGTTTGAGTATGGACACTTGCGTATTTACAGTAGTCAAAGTTACTGTGCAGCAATTATACAAAGTCCCTCTTCTCCAGATAGATAACAATGATTGCAAGACAATCAATGTACATGGATTTTCACATTGGCAGATAATTAATAAACTTGGTGTTTATGTAATAGCCAGAAAGCAAGAAAATACATATCAGGGAAAAAAAAAAATGTGCAGTTATATATCATTATGTTAACTGCAACAGCAATCTGGAGAAGACAATTCCATTTCAGTATAACATCCAGTGAGCACTTAAATTCATCATAGCATATAAAATATATTTTTCCACCCCAAATTATATAAACTTTGGCAGGAAAAAAGGCATTAACTTCCACCTCAAGCTGTCAGAATTTGTTTTTTAAAAAATCAAATCATTTCCTTCTCTGATAAGTCACAAGAGGAAAATCTGGAAACATACAGGGCCATGTCTGTTTTAACTTACGCCCTTTTCAACCCCATTAACTTTGGTGATATTGGCCAGGTTTGTGAATTAACTTGGAATTTGTCCCATGGAAAGAGATCCCTTTCCAACATGTTTGTGTGTGTGTGTGTCTGTGTTTAACCTAGCAGTCAGCTAAGCAGTGGGATGGGGAAGAGAACTGGGAGGGAAAAAAAAAAAAAAAAAAAAACATAAAACTTGTGGGTTGAGATAAAGACAGTTTCACAGAACACAAAAGGAACTGATTAATAATGATAATAATGATAATAATGATAATAATAATAATATACAATAGTGATGATGCACAATGCAATTGGTCACCACCCACTGATGTCCAGCCAGCCAAACAGTGCACCCTTCCCCCCACCCCCTTTTCCCCCAATTACCTCTCCGAATCTTTACTGTTCTGCATAACATCGTATGGAATGCAAGACCCTTTTGGTCAGTTTGGGTCACTGTCCTGGTTCTGTCCCCTCCCTGCTTCTTGTGCACTCCCAGCATCCTTGCTGGCAGGGCAGTGTGAGAGCCAAAAAATCCTTGACTGCGTGCTTGAATGCTTCCAGGAATAGGTATTCAAAGCTTCTCTGGGCAACCTGTTCCAATGCCTTACCATCCTCTGAGTAAAGAATTTCTTCTGAATATCTAGGATAAATCTACCTTCTTTTAGTTTAAAGCCATTACTCTTTGTCCTATCACTGTACTCCCTGATAAGGAGTCCCTCTCCAGTTTTCATGTAGGCTTTCTTTAGGTACTGGAAGGCTGGTCTCTCTGGAGCCTTCCCTTTTCCAGGCTGAACAACCCCAACTGTCTCGGCCTGTCTTCATAAGAGAGGTGCTCCATCCCTTTGATCATCCTCATGGCCCTCCTCTGGACTTACTCTGATAAGTACATGTTCCTGATCTTTTGAGGCCCCAGGGCTGAACATAGTACTCCAGGTGGGGTCTCACAAGAGCAGAGTAGAGGGTACCTCCCTCAGCCTGCTGGCCACACTTCTTTTGATGAAGCCCAGAATACAGTCAGTTTTGTGTGTTGCATGCACACATTGTTGGCTCTTGTTGAGCTTCTCACCAATGAACATCACTAAGGTCCTTCTCCTCAGGATTGCTCTCAAAACATTCTCTGCACAGTCAGTATTTGTGCTTGGGATTGCCCTGAACCAGATGCAGAACCATGCATTTGACCTTGTTGAAGGTCATGAGGTTCACAAGGAGCCCATATCTTAAGCCTGTCAAGGCCAGTCTGGATGGCAACCTTTTCCTCCAGAATACTGACCACACTACAGCACCTGGTGTTGTGCACTTCCTGAGTTGCACTTGATCCAACTGTTCATGTCACTGACAAAGGTGTTAATCAGTGCCTGTCTCTATTCCAGCCCCTGAGGAACACCACTCTTCCACCTAAGCCACTACAATCCTAGCAGCCTGATCCATCTGCTGCTGTTTCGATGTTCTGCAGCGGCCTGACTCTTGTGTTAGTGACCACATGGTACACTTTTACAACCAGGTTCTCTACCTTGGTAGCAGTGTCTTGCCACAATACAGCAGCCTAGGTGGGTTTGCCTCTGCTTTGCCAGTTGCTCTGCTTCCACTGCTGTAACCACCCCAAACATTTGGCATTTGGCATGAGTCAGTGTAGAGATAAAGTACTGGCCACGTAATTTTTTTTCAGAAATATCTAAAGCCAGATGGGTGGCCTTTACTTCTGTAAATTGTATTGATTCACCTCCTCCTTCAGCAGTTCCTGCAAATTGTCATGTTGCTCTCCACTCCATCTCTGATGTTTTCCCACGATACAATAGGACCTACCAGTGAACAGGACATACTGCTTCTGATTTTCTCATAGTTTTTGCAGTGGGGCCTCTTCAGCATGCATTACCTTTTCATCTGGTGATATTCCAAAGTGCCCACCCTCTGGCCAGTCCATGATCCCTGTGTGACAGGGGTTTGGTATTTGGTATATTCACCATTGCCTGATTGGTGTGACCTGCTTACTCCACATAGCATCAGGTTCATGATATGTAGAGGGAACCCCTCCTTCAAACATCCAGCACAGCAGTAGGAGTTAAGAGGAGCTGTGCTTCCACACTAACCAAATGTGAAGCAGCTCAAACCCCTTATGCTGACACTGTCTCTGTTTCAGTTGGAATATAGAAGGTGTTTGATCCTCTGCATCCCTGACCCCAAAATGATAGAGGTTGACCTTGAGTCTCCCCTGGTGCTTTCTGCCAGAGGCTGCATTCTCCCTAGCTGCAGTGTAGAGCACATTTTTTACATTTTGTCCTGTTTGGACTGTCCCAAGTGCTACTGCATGCACTATCTCACATTTAATTTGTTCAAAGGTTTGTTGTTACTTAGGACCACATTTGAAACCATTTTTCTTCTGTGCTAATCAGACTGTAATTTGGAATATGCATTCTCTATAAACCTAAAACATCCAATTTTCCTTTTCTTCCACCTGGCTGGAGTTAGGACCCCTCTAATCCTGATCATTGTGTTCAAAGTCATTACTCACTTCTTGCAAATGTGAGTTAAACATTCCTTCATTAAAGTCAGAAATAAGATCAGCCCACCTATTCTATCGGAAGAACTGCCCACTGGAAACTGGAGCATCCATTTTCCTGGAAGATTTGCCTTTTTCCATTGTTTTTCATTGAAACCCGTGCCTCTAGATTCAAGGTAGACTTTCCATCCCAGTTCTCTATGTCCTTCCTGTGGTTGTGCAGGTGAAATCACAGGGTGGCCCGTGATGTGTGCCCACTATCTCCTCTCTTTTGGTCAGATAAATTCTTACTCCTACTAGCTGAGATACCTTCTTGTATAGGTTATGTGAAAGATACATTCTCTCTGACTTGCTGGACCTCTTTCTCCTCAGCCAAGAAGGCCTGTAGGAAAGAAGAGAGACTTTGTACTGCTAGATGTGGACAGTCAATTCGTTCAGCATTTATCCCTGTCTTGGGTTTAGAATCATAGAATCATTAGGGTTGGAAAAGACCTCCAAGATCATCTGGTCCAACCATTACCCTATTTTCAATGTCACCCAATAAACCATGTCCCTAAACACCACGTCCAACCTTTCCTTAAACACCCTCAGGGACAGTGACACCGCCACCTCCCTGGGCAATTCGTTCCAATGCCTGTCTACTCTTTTCAAGAAGAAATGTCTCTTAATCTCTAACCTAAACCTCCCCTGGCACAACTTGAGGCCATTCCCTCTAGTCCTATTACTGGTTATCTGTGAGAAGAGGCTGACCCCCAGCTCCCCACATCTTCCTTTCAGGTAGTTGTAGAGAGCAATACGTTTTCCCCTGAACCTCCTCTTCTCCAGATTAAACAACACCAGTTCCCTCTACTGCTCCTCATAAGATTTATGTTCCAGGCCCTTCAGCAGCTTCATAACCCTTCTCTGGACATGCTCCAGGGCCTCAATGTCCTTCTTATAGGGGCCCAAAACTGAACACAGTACACGAGGTGTGGCGTCACTAGAGCAGAATACGAGGGGATGATCACCTCCCTGTTCCTGCTGGCTACACTATTCCTGTTATAAGCCAGGGTGCCCTTAGCCACACGCACACACTGCCAGCTCAAGTTCAGGTGAGCATCAATCAGCACCCCTTGGTTCTTTTCCTCTGCACAGCTTTCTAGCCACTCTGCCCCAAGCCTGTAGCATTGCAGGGGTTTGCTGTGACCAAAGTGCAGGACCTGGCACTTAGCCATGTTGAACCTCATCCCATTGGCTTCTGCCCATCGATCCATGCTGAATGGATCTGATCACTTGGTTGTCCCACATGTGCTGCATGATTGTATTCAAGATGATTTGCTCCATAACCTTTCCTGGCACTGAGGTCAGGCTAATGGTTTTGTAGTTCCCAGGTCCTCCTTACAACCCTTCTTATGGATGGGCATCATATTAACAAGTCTCCAGTCCTCTGGGACCTCTCCAGATGACCATGACTACTGATAGTCGATTGAAAGTGGCCTAGCAATCGTACCTGTTAACTCCCTCAGCACCCTCAGTTAGATCCCATCTTGCCCCACGGACTTGTGACAGTCCTAGTTGGAGCAGCAGGTCTATAACTGTTTCATAGAATCATAGAATGTCCCAAGATGGAAGGGACCCATAAGGATCAAGTCCAACTCCTGACACCACACAGGTCTACCCAAAATCTTAGACAATGTGGCTAAGTGCACAGTCCAATCACTTCTTAAATTCAGACAGGCTTGGTGCAGTGACTACTTCACTGGGGAGCCCGTTCCCGTGTGCAACCACCCTCTCGCTGAAGAACCTCTTCCTGATGTCCAGCCTTCCCCTGCCTCAGCTTAACACCATTCCTGCGGGTCCTATCACTGGTGTTTAAAGAGAACAGGTCACCTGCCTCTCCACTCCCCCTTGCGAGGAAGTTGTAGACTGCAATGAGGTCCCTCCTCAGCCTCCTCTTTTCCAGGCTGAACAGGCCCAGTGACCTCAGCCGCTCCTCATATGTCTTCCTCTCTAGGCCCTTCACCATCTTCATTGCCTTCCTCTGGATACTCTCCAAGAGTTTAATGTCCTTCTTGTACTGTGATGCCCAGAACTGCACACAGTACTTGAGGTGAGGCCAGACCAGCGCAGAGTAGAGCAGGACAATCACCTCCCTCGACCGACCAGCGATGCCATGTTTGATGCATACCCGGATGCAGTTGGCCCTCCTGGCTGCCAGGGCGCACTGCTGGCTCATTCAATTTGCTGTCAACCACAACCCCCAGATCCCTCCCTGCGGGGCTGCTCTCCAGCATCTCATCACCCAGTCTGTACGTATAGTCAGGGTTGCCCCGTCCCAGGTTCAGGACCCAGCACTTGCCTTTTTTAAACTTCATTTCCACCTGAACTGGGGAAGGAAGGGGGGAGGAGTTATGGTACCCATCCTAGACTTCCAGGCTGAGTACTCCAAGAATAACTGGTCTGGCTAATAAAGACAGATGTAAAGAAGGTATTAAGAACCTCAGCCTTTTCCTTTGCCTCAGTAGTCATGTGGCAAGGGTTTGAGAGCAGGGAGGCTGCAGGGATGGCTTCTGTGAGAAAGATCTAGAAGTCGCCCGGTGTTAGATTAGAGTCAGTTTCAGCTGGATCCAAAAGGGCCAAGTTGCTGACCAGAGCTGAGCCAATGAGTACCACTGGTTGTGACTCTGTGAAAGCACATTTAAGAAAGGGAAAAAAAAAAAAAAAAAGTGCTGCACAGCAGCAGCTGGGAGTGCAAGAAGAAAGCCTGCAGATCCCAAGGTCAGTGCAGGAGGGCAGGAGGTGCACCAGGCATGCAGCACAAGTTCCCCTGCAGCCTGTGGAGAAGCCCCTGGTGGAGCAAGCTGTCCCCCTGCAGCCCATGGGTCCCATGGTTGAGAAGATCTCCACGCTGCAGCCTGTGGAGGATCCCACAGACGAGCATCTGACCTGAAGGCTGCAGCCCATGGAGAATCCTCCCTCCCCCAACCTTCCATACCCTCCTCTGAGCAGGCCCCAGGCTGGAGCTGCAGCCCATGGAGAGGAGCCCATGCAGGAGCAGGGGACCTGGAAGGAGCTGCTGCCCATGGGGGACCCGTGCTGGAGTGGTTTGCTCCTGGGGGATGGGCCCCGTGATACGGAGCCATGTGGGAGCAGTTCTTGAAGAGCTGCTGCCTGTGGGAAGACCCCACAGGATCAGTTTAGGAAGGACAGCATCCTGTGCGAGGGAAACCAGGCTGGAGCAGGGTGGATGGGGGAGGAAGGTGTTTTTAGTTTGCTTTTAGTTTCTTACTGTTCTAGTCTGTTAATGATAGGCAATAAATTATGTTAATCTCCCTATGATGAGCCTGTTTTGCCTAAGATGGTAATTGGTGAGTGATCTCTCTGTCTTTATCTCAACACTTGAGCTTTTCCATCATATTTTCTTCCTTTTTTTCTTTGATGAAGGCGAGTGAGGCAGTAGTTGTGGTGGAGCTTAGCTGCATAGTAAAATGAAACGACCACAGTCCCTCTCCTTCTCAGGTCATTACTGAAAATGAGTTGGTATATGACAATGAGGCACTCTGAAGAAACTTCCACCACGTGGGTTACATACACTTGATTTCATCTTGATCTTTGGATATCTGGCCATTATCTAGATCTCCAAAAGTCACCTCCAGCACAGTTAATTCCCTCAGGTACTGGATACTCCTTCTCCATGGTGGTCCACTTGACTGGGTGACATACAACTTCTTCCTTGAAGGATATCCTTCCCTAAGATCTGCCTTTTCCTCCTCCTGGTCTCACTTCTGGCCTTACTTCTGATCAGTATTCATCATCCTCTTCATCCTCCTTCCCCCTGTTAGTAGGAATTCCTTTCCTTACTAAAAAGCTGACTTTCACACCCATTGTTTCATCATATGTAGAGGAGCAACCGATAATGGCATGAGTTGGTTCTCTGGTTCAGCTGCAGTGCCTGTTGCAGGGTTTGGAAATGCTCTAGGGGCTGTCACAGGGCTTGGATCAGATCCAGAGGCATTTTCATAGGATAATAAAATCATAGAGTCATAGAATCAATCATAGATTCATAGAATCATAGAATCATAAAATCATAGAATGGCTTGCATTGGAAGGGACCTTAAAGATCATCTTGTTCCAAACCCCCTGCCAGAGGCAGAGATGCCACCCACTAGATCAGGTTGCTCAGAGCCTCATCTAACTGGGTCTTGAACACCCCCAGGGATGGGACATCCACAGCCTCTCTGGGAAACTTGTTCCAGTGCCTCACTACCCTCAGAGTGAAGAATTTCCTCCTAACTTCTAATCAATCTCCCCTCTTTTAGTTTAAAACCATTCCCCCTTCTCCTGTCATTATCTGATTGAGCAAAGAGCTGCTCCCCATCTTTTTTATATGTCTTCTTTAAGTACTGAAAAGCTGCAGTGAGCTCATCCCAGGGCCTTCTCTTCTGAACCTCACCAGCTTTCCCAGCCTTTCTTCATAGGAGAGCTCCTCCAGCTTTTTGATCATCTTCATGGCCCTCTTCTGGATCCTTTCTAACAGATCAACATCCTTCTTGTGCTGAGGGCCACAGACCTGCACACATCACTCCAAATGGGGCCTCAAAAGGGCAGAGCAGAGCAGAGGGGTCAATCTCTTCCTTCGACCTGTTGTTCACACCTCTGTCGATGCAGCCCAGGATGCAGCTGTCCTTCTGGGCTGCAAGTGCACACTTCTGGCTCATGTTGAGCTTTTCATCCACCAGAACCCCCATATCCTTCTCTGCAGGATTACTCTCAGTGAATTCTTCTCCCAGTCTGTACTCACGTTGGGGATTGTCCCAATCCAGGTGCAGCGCCTTGCATATGTATTTGTTGAACATCATTAGGTCCACTTGGACCCATTCTCAAGCTTGTCCAGGTCCCTTTGGATAGCATCCCTTCCTTCTATTGCACCAATCACATCACTCAGGTTGGTGTCAGCTGAAAGGGTGCTAAACTAAGGGTGCACTCAATCCCATTCTCTATGTCATTGATAAAATATTAAACAGTACTGCTCCTATGACAGGCCACTGAGGGACACCACTCCTCCTGGACATACAGCGATTGACCACCACTCTCTGGGTGCAAACTTCAAGCCAACTCCTTATCCACCCATCAAGTTGTTATAAATGGGTCAGTCTTCAAAATAGGACTATAATAAAAGTTTACAATTTATTAAAGGAATAGAGGTAAGCAAACAGCACTGGGTGCGCCGGGAGTCTCTGCTCCACCAAGACACACACCAGTTACATCAAGCAGCTGATTTTTATGCTCCTAGGCTAATACATATTCATTACTACTTCTAAAAAAACCAGGGTTATTATAATTAGTTTCAGGAATCCAAACCCTCCTACTGGAACATGCGTATCAGTCTCCGGTGGTCCCTCTGGGGGTCTCTGAGGGTCTCTCATGCTGAAGGCTCATAGTCTTCCTCCCTCTTGTCCTTCTCCTTTGTCCAACTTAGTTGCATGTCAGAGACTTGTGCAGCATCCCCTGCAAGCTTTGTCTTTTAGTCATTCTTCAGCTTTCCCCGCCTCCTTAATCTCCTGGCCAGATATCAGAGACTTGCATAGTGTCCCATGCAATTGTCATAATAGTTAGCAGTTATTCTGAACCCCCCCCAGATACCAGAGACTTCAAGGAAAAGCCTACAAATACATTTCCCTTCAAGCTCTCTATTGACATGAATTGCTAAAACATTCCTTTGCAAGATACAAGAACTATATACATCAACCACTCTGTTTTTCTTAGACTTGTGGTTATACAAGGGTATGTATGACAGAAGATCACATTCATCATACAATGCGGCCCTAGCATTTTTCCATATTGACATGAATCTGAAGAACACATTTCACAAAATCCTTATCTCTTGAATTTGGAGACCAGGAGACCCAGTCATGTGGGACCGTGTCAAAGACCTTACAGAGGGCCATGTAGATGACATCGGTTAGTATTCCCTTGTCAACTGATGCAGTCACTCCATCATAGAAGGCCACCAGATTGGTCGGGCATGATTTGCCCTTGGTGAAGCCATGCTGGCTGTCTCAGATCAACTCTTTGTCTTGCCTGTGCCTTGACATTGCTTACAAGAGGATCTGTTCCATGATCTTCCCAGACACAGAAGTGATGCTCAGCAGTCTGTAGTTCCCTGGGTCATCCTTTCTGTACTTTTTTTTAAATGGGAGTGATGTTTCCCTTTTCCAAGTCACTAGGGACTTCACCTGTCTGCCATGACTTTTCAAATATGCTGGAGAGAGGCTTGGCAACTACATTAGTCAATTCCTTCAGGACACTGGGATGCATGTCATCAGGCCCCATAGAGTTGTACTTGTTTAGTTTCATGTTGTGGTCTTGAACCTGTTCTTTGCTTAAGTCGAAGGGACTTTGCTTCGCCGATCTTCACCTACAGGCTCAGGGAAGCAAAAGAATTGCGAAGCCTGACTGGCAGTGAAGACTGAGGCAAGAAAGTTGCTGAGTACAGCCTTCTCCATGTCTGTTGTTACCAGTTCACCCTTCTCATCCATCAGAGGGGGTACACTCTCCGTGGCCTTTCTTTTCTGAGAAATGTATCTATAGAATCCCTTCCTGTTATTCTCTGCATCCCCCACCAAGCTCAGTTCCATCTGTGCCTTGGCTTTCCTGGTCCCATCCCTTCACATGTGGACTGCATCCTTGCACTCTTCCCAGACCATGTGTCCCTGATTCCACTGCCTGTGCATTTCCTTCTTCCACCTCAGTTTGACCAGCAGGTCCTTGCTCAGCCATCCTGGTTGTCTGACCTCCTGTCTGCTGTCTTACAGAGGGGAATAGAGAACTCTTGTGCTCTAAGGAAAACATCCTTAAAGAGTTTCCAGCTCTCTTCGGTTCATAAGGACAGTGTTCCAAGGGATCTAGTCCTCTAAGCTTTTAAATAGCTTGAAGTTCACTCTTCAGATGTTCAGGGTTCTGACTTTTTTGTTTGCCAGGCCTGTATTCCTCAAGATCACAAACTCTACCAGAGCGTAGTCACTGCAGCCCAGACTGCCTCCAATCTTGACCTCTTTAATGAGCTCTTCTGCATTGGTCAGCACCAGTTCCAGTAACTCTTCTCCTCTGGTTGGTTTGTCTAATACCTGGATTAGAAAGTTATCCTCAACCCATTCTAGGAATCTCATGGATTTCTTACAGCCTGCTGTGTAGTTTTCCCAGCAGATATCCATGTGGTTAAAGTTCCCATTAGGATTACAGCATGTAAGCATGACACTTCTTGTAGCTGAAGAAAGAATGCCTCATCTACAGGTTCCCCTTGATCAGGTAGCCTTTAGTAGACCCCAAACACAAGCTGTCCTTTATTGGTGTGGTCCTTAACTTTCACCCATGAGCTCTCAACCTGTTGATGGCTGTTTCTCATAAGCATCTCTTCACAATCAACCCCTGTAATGTAGAGGGCAACACCCTCTCCACTCCTTCCCTGCCTATCTCTTCTGAAGAGCTTGGAGCTCTCTGTTCCAGTTAAGTGATCAGTCCCACCATGTTTCTGTGATAGTAATCTGGTTTTATTTTTCTAATTGCACCATGGTTTCCAACTCATCTTGCTTGTTTCACATGCTGCATGTGTTGGTGTAGAGGCACTTCAGCTGGGCTGTTGGTCGCATCATAATTTCAGAGGAACCCTTCCTGATTGCATTGAGACAGTTCACAAGTATTTCCCTGTTATTACTTACAGTGACAATGTTCTCAGGCATGTTCTCTTCACTCAGAGGTGCATCCCACTCCCCCAGCATATCTAGTTTAAAGCCCTACTAATAAGCCCAGCCAGCTTGCTGTCCAGAACACTCTTGCCCCACCTGGTCAGCTGTGCTCCATCCCATGTCAGCATGCCCAGTCTGTTAAAAGTGCATCCAAGATCATAGAACCCAAAACCTTGAGCATGGTACAAACCTCACAGCCAATCACTCACTTGGTCCATCCATCTCCTTCATCCTGGGTCCCAGTCACCCACGGAGAGGACAGAGGAGAACACTCCGTACTCCCAACTCCTTCAACATCTTTCCAAAGCACATGAAGTCCTTTTTGATATTTTGGAGTCTTCTTGTTGCAGATTGTTTGGTTGTACATGAAAAAGTAGAAAGGGGTGGTAGTCTTCGGGACTCACTAAACTTGACAACCTCTTCATAATACTATGAATATGGGCCCCAGACAGGCAGCAAACCTCTCTGGAGAGATTGTTCAGACAACAAATAAGTGCCTCAGTGTCTCTCAGAAAAGAGTCACCAACGACTAACACACTTGTTTTTGTTGTGACTGAATTTGGTGCTGATGGGAGACTGAGCCAACTTTGTGTGGTTGGCCTTTCTGATGTCTTTACTAGTTCTCCTGGAGTCTCCTCTCTCCCGCCCTAGAACATCATATCTGTTGCACGGGGACACTACAGAGGCAAAGGGGGAGATGACTCCTCCTGCTCTGATCAGAGACAGGGATTCACCCTTGTGAAGGCTGCTGGGTCATGGCAGCTGCCTTGAGTGGCCTCAATGAAGGCTTCAATGAAGGGAAACCCCCGCCCCCTGCAATCCTCTGCTCAGCTGCAGAACGCATCTGCCCCAGAGCCGATTGCCTTAACGAGTGAGGTGTTGAACGTGTTGGACAGTGTTGAACAGTGTTGAATAGGCACAGGCCAGACCCCAGCACAGTGCAGTAAACTATAAATCTCTACCATTGCCAGGATTGTGGCGTATCTTTTTTAAATCCTTCTACAGGGTTTTTAGGATTCCCCGTTTGTTCAGGAGTGAATTCCAAAACCATTGGAGCTGACAGTCATGATAAATACCTGCCTATATCTTCCCACATACCTTGCCACTCATAGCAATCCTGGCTAAGGGCAGATTTATGGGTGATATCTTTAAATAGTTCTCTAACTAAAGACAAAACTGGAAACTTGTGTAGGGGGTGTAACAATAAGATCAT
This sequence comes from Anas platyrhynchos, assembly GCF_047663525.1. Lineage (NCBI taxonomy): Eukaryota > Metazoa > Chordata > Aves > Anseriformes > Anatidae > Anas > Anas platyrhynchos. Next base: position 31,255,861 of record NC_092621.1, on the reverse strand, counting down.
GCTAGTTTGAACATCCCAAGAATATTCAAAACTTTCAAAAAATATTTTAACTTACCTAAAGACTGTGCTTGTTAATAGTTTCCATAGTAAGGTTCCTGAGGTGCAAAAATGTTGGCTATACAGAGTACAAATACTGGATTAAGTTCACAGTTAGTGCAATATGAATACATGTTACCTACAAACTGGCAAAACCGTAAACAAACTTAGGCCTGCCCCCAAAAATGTTAAACAACAAGAAAGGAATTAAGAAAATCAACCTTGAAAGCACATAAAACAACATGAATGAAAAAAATCAACATTGTGACCAGGAACTATAAAACATATATAATGCTTATAACAAATATTTTAATACATTCTGGTCAGACTATTATCTGCTACCTCAACAATTTAGGCCCCACTTTGGGCACTAAAATGAACTGTTGTGATTTAACCCCACAGGCAGTAAGCACCACAAAGTTATTTGCTCACTCCCTCAAATTCTACACTTCAGATCTTTAGGTCCCTTATGGTAGTATTTCATGAAGTAATATGTTTCATAAAATACAAAATGATGTCTCAATGTGATTGTTTAGGTTTACCCTTACTGTGATTTTTTTGTTTGTTTATTTATTTATTTTTAATTTGCACTATAATTAAAAGTACTCAAAATATTTATGGTCATTTATACTTCAGCTGCATTTACACTCCATCAGTTAACTCATAAAGTGCAATAAAAGGATGTGAGTTGCCTCTCTGAGTATTTCATTATGGAGCTGGATTCTGCTAGAGAATATTAAAATGTATGGTCCATGCTTAGTACTCACCAATGCGGATATTAACATAGAACTTGAAGGAATGATGTGGACTGATTTTGAACCTTCTAGTTAAAATAAAAAGGAGACACTGAAATTCTGTAAATAGTACTATCTTGGTCACATAGTAACACATGATTATAATGCATTAGCTGTTAGTAACTTCAACAGGATGTCTTTTGAAATCAATTTTAAAAAAACTTTTTTTTTTTTTTTTTAGCTTTTTATTTTTCCTAATATGGTCCTAGTTTATATTTGAGGTGACATAAATGAAGACTTTAGGATGAAAACCAGTCCTCAGTAATTGTATTAGTTTTTGTTCAAATGACTGGCAAATTTAGTCTATGTTTTTTCAACATCCAGCCTTAACAAATGGAGTGTCTTGCTTGTGACAGCCTGGATTTTGTTAACTTGAATTATTTAGCACACAAGCAGTCTATATGAATTTACAAGACACATTACAGAGATTCAGACAAAGAGGTAAGATACAACTAAAGATAAAATCAATTTTAAATTGTTTTAAGGTGCTCTGAGAGCTAAGGGTTTTTCTGTGGTGTTGGATTTTGTTTGTTTGTAGTTCCTTTCTTCTTGAAAATCCCAGAGGCTTTACAGTTATAGAGGACTTGAGTTGTGCTGTGCACAGTTCAACACAGAAATCTCTTTAGCATTCTGTGAAATACAGCAACAGTTCCATAGAGCAGTATGTCTTAAAAATATTTTTCTGAAGTGTTATTTTGAAAGTTGCTCTAATGGATGTGTCTTATAAAAGGTAGAAACACTGCTTAAGCCCCATATGTTGATACCTTAACTACTAATAAATAGTTTACACATATGTGCATAGTAGCTAGGGGTATGACCAGTGTAACTTCCTCAGAAGTCAGCAGAATATTTTCAGATCACAAAATCACAGAATGGCCAAGGTTGGAAGGGACTTCTGAAGATCATCTAGTCCAGCCTCCTTTCCAAGCAGGATCACCTACAGCTCATTGTGCAGGATGGCATCCAGACAGGGTTTGAATCTCACCAGAGAAGGATACTCCACAGCCTCTCTGGGCAACCTGTGCCAGTGCTCTGCCACACTCACAGTAAAGTGTTTTCTCATATTGCAATGGAACTTCCTGTGTTTCAGCTTGTGCCTGTTGCCTCCTGCCCTGTCACTGGGCACCACTGAAAAGAATTTGTCCCCATACTCTTCACACCCTCCTTTCAGATGTTTATAACACACTGATAAGATCCCTTCTCAGACTTCTTTTCTCCAAACCAAATGGGCACAGCTCCCCTCAGCTTTTCCTCATGCGAGAGATGCTTAATTATTTTAGTATCCATTTTCTGGACTCTCTCCAGTAGCTCCATGCCCCTCTTGTGCTGGGAAGCCCAGAACTGGACAAAGTACTCCAAATGTGGCCTCACCAGGGCTGAGTATAGGGGGAGGATCATCTCCCTTGATCTGCTGTAAATGGTCTTCCTAATGCACCCCAGGATACCATTTGCCTTCTTGGCCACAAGGGCACATTGCTGGTTCGTGTTTTATCTGCTGTCTGTAAAGACTCCCAGGCCATTCTCTGCAGAACTGCTTTCCAGCAGATGGCCCCAACCTCTGCTGTTGCATGGTGTTATTCCTCCCCAGGTGTTTGCCTTTGTTGAACTTCTGGGCTCCTCTCTACCCAATTCTTCAGCCTGTCCAGGACCCTCAGAATGGCAGCACAGCCCTCTGGGGTGACAACCACTCTTCCCAGTTTTGTGTCATCAGCAAACTTGATGAGGGTTCACTCTGTCTCTTCATCCAGGTCATTGATGAATAAGTTGAACAACACTGGACCCAGTACTGACCCCTGGGGTCAGTACTAGCTAGCTACACGCCTCCAACTAGACGTCACTGAACACAACGCTCTGAGCTCTGCCTTAAAGCCAGTGCTCAATCCAACTCACTATCATGCTTCCTGAGCTTGCCTACAAGGATGTTATGAGAAACAGTGTGGAAAGCCTTGCTGAAATCAAGGTAGACAATATCCACTGCTCTCCCCTCATCTAGCCAATCAGTAATCCCATCATAGAAGGCTATCAGATTGGTTAAGCATTATTTCCCCTTGGTGAATCCATGCTGACTACTCCTGACCACCTTCTTCTCCTGCACATGCTGAGAGATGACATCCATGTGGGCTGTTCCATCACCTTTCCAGGGGTGTATGTAAGGCTGGATAGCCTGTAGTTTCCTGGATCCTCCTTCTTCCTTTTTTGAAGACTGGAGTGACATTGGCTTTCTTCCAGTCCTCAGACACCTCTCCTGTTTTCCATGACCTTTCAAATATGATGGAGAGTGGTCTGAAAATAACATCTACCAGCTCCCTCAGCACTCATGCATGCATCCAATCAGGTCTCATGGATGTGCATGTGTCAAGTTTGCCTAAATGATCTCTAACCCAATCCTCATCAAGAAAGGGAAAGACTTCCTTTTTCCAGACTTTCTCTCTTGTCTCTATGGTCTGGGATTCCTGAGGACTGCTCTTACCAGTGAAAACTGAAGCAAAAAAAGGCATTCAGTATCACTGTCTTCTCTGTATCCTTCATCATCAGGGCACCCACCCCATTCAGCAGCAGGCCCACATATTCCCTATTGCTCCTTTTGCTACTGATGTATCTGAAGAAGCACTTCTTGTTGTCCATGACATCCTTTGTCAGACTTAATTCCAAATGATCTTTGTCTTTCCTCATCACATCCCTGCATACTCTGAGAATGTCTCTGTATTCCTTCCACATGGCCTGTCCCTTTTCCCACATGCTATGTTCCTCCTTCTTCTGTTTGAGTTTTCCCAGGAGATCCTTGCTCGTCAATGCATGTCTCCTTCCCACTTTGCTTGCCTAAGAAGTGACACTGTAGAAAGGATGAGAGAGTGAGCAGAATTTGAGGAATATAAAACTTTTGTTATAACACAAATTGCGAGCCCAAGGTGACTCTTGCACCCCTGGGTAAGTCCCTACAGAATGGATGATAGGTCATTAAACCATAAAATGTGTGTTTTATTTATTTGTCAGTGAGAATAGGTGCACAACCCAAAACACATGAGCAAACATCAAGTTATATATCTCTTCTCTGTTTTAGCAGACATCCCAAACTGTCTCTGGGAACCAGAGATCCAATATGAGACATTTCCCTACGAGGTATTGTCGTTAATGGGGAAAGAGTAGAAGCTGAGCTGACAAAAACAAAGATATTAATTTTCTTATCTGATTCCAGGGGCAGGCTCCTGACTTCAGCCCAAAACTGGCACACAGGAGCAATTCTTCCTTTTCTCTGTAAAGCTGCTGTGCAGGGAGGAAGGAGGAAGCTGGTGGGCTGTATGTCCAGCCAACTGCACAGCAGTGCTTTACCCAGAAAATATCCCTGCAGAGATATCCTCAGCAGAGCTAGCAGGAACCTGTATTCACACCTGGCCTTTGGGGTAAGTCTGCTCCCTACAGCCAAGTGAGGAGATGTATTGCAGAAGCTGTTCTACATTTGCACAAATCACTGATGAGGTAAAATACATTATTGGGGGCCAACATTCAGTCTTGTTTCTGCCAAACATAAGGCTAATATTTTATGCTGGTGTTTTTCAAATAGATCTCAGTACTGCATTTTGTGTTATATAATACAGGAACCATTATTTGATAACCTCTGGAGACAGAATAAGATAAGAACCTGAGTGGTACTGGCATTTAAGTTAATTTAGTTTTCTTTAGACTGAATGGGATTTATTGCATCAGAAAACACTTAAGGTGAGAGGCTGAGATTAATCCAAGTATTCCACAGGCAAGCAGTGTGAAGTAACAGCTTGAAAACAGAATAGTCAATAAATGTAATTTTTATCTTATTTAGATCAAGATGATAGAATATTTCTGGTTGAAAGGGACCCCTGAAGTTCATCTAGTCTTATCTGTACTTGAGTCAAATCTACCTTAAGGCATGTCCACATTGCTCAGGGTCTTGTACAGTCAAATATCTGAGGAGATTCCACAGTCTCTTTGGACACCTTTGCAAGTCATGTGTAGTTACCTTCTATAATTTGAGGTAGTCTTTATATTAATCATTAACATAATAATAAGTGATTATAGCATACTGGTCTTTCTCTGCTCTCCCTCCCCCCATCTCCCTCCTTTGTGTGTGTCTGTGTGTATGTTCATTAGTTTCTCATCTGTAGGTACTCTAAATATTCTTGAAACTTGTTTTTGGATCTTAGATGCTTAGATGTGTTAAGTAATTTTTTTTTCCTATGTAATCTGTCTCTGATTTTTTATTAAGAATAATCCATACTGATATTTCGAAAGAATTATGCTCTGCTAGAACTATTTTTACTTTTTTTTTTCCTTCACATAATCACCTTTTTCATACATTATTTTAAAATGGTAGCACACAAATATGCTATGCTCTTTCTGCATTGCTGTATTCTTTACCTCACTTACTGTGTGATTAAATGGTTACATAAAACTGTTTTTATTTTTTACTGTGTATATTTTCATCCTGAGCCAGATTTCCTGAACAATCATGGTCATAAAGAAATGTCTACAGAGGAAGCCTGTGAAAGCAAAAAATATCACTTTTTATTTTTTTCTTTGACTCTTAGAATCTGGTTTGTCTTATTTTCATTTGCTTTCTTTGGACCTTTGACTTCTCTGTCCTTTGCAGAGAAGGTCATACCTGACCATGTCAGGTATGTTTCTACCCCAACTGCATAGAGAACACACACTAAAATTTCATTCAAGGGAGGTTTAAATGCACTGTGGGGCCTTGTGTGAGCTCGTTGCACTAAACCAAATTTTCCCCTATAAATGTGTTTTTCTGAATTGCTTTTCTCAGTCTGGACAAGACTTTGCATCTCAAAACCAGTAAAATGTCTTTTACTGGCATGGGGGTGTTGTTCTGATTCATTGCTATAAAGGAGCTGTTGACAGATGACTTCTGATGGAGTACAAATTGAAGACCACTGGGAAATCCTACGGTGCTGCAGCCAAGATGTCTAATATGAGATATAATGGATTGCCTTCCACAATTCTGAGCAGCAGCAAAATTACAAGTGAGCCTCACTGGTAATGGTACTGGTATGGTGCTTCTATTTTGATTAATTTTCTTGATTTGAAAATTCTCAAGAAAATACATAGATCCAACTTTCTTCTACAAATGCTACACTTTAAAACAATGATGCATATCATATATGTGAAGAAAATGCAGTACTAGATCTCTTGCTCAAGCAAAATTTTAGGCAGGATTTCTGTCAGTGTCATACACAAGCCTAAAGGCAATAACAGCAACAAACTCTCTTCCCAGCAAGATTTGTTACTAATCTACTTTTAAAAATGGAGTATATTCAAACAACTTTTTACAAAATTTTATGACAGTTTGGCATATTCATGCTTCTTAGTCAATGTTCTGTCACTTTGCTCAACCTCTACCTAACACTTTTTTTCTTTTTTTTTTCTTTTTTTTTCTTTTTTTTTTTTTTTTTGAATTCCCCTTTGGACTTTATGTATGTAAGTCATCTACAAGAGAAAAGCAACATGTCAGGATTTTCTAGTAGTAGAACATACTATATTTTAGGCTAGTTAAACCTAACTCGTTAGGAGAGAGTCAATACTTTATTTTAATTTTTATAATCTTTTCAAAATGTTCAAATACTGATGATTAAAAAGATGTAAATATTTAGTGAGAGAGCTCTACAGTATGGATCTATATAAACCAATAAATCTTAAGCTAATGACAATGGGTAGAGACTTGTTGTATCGTGTCGTATTTTTCCTTTTTTTTTTTCTTTTTTTTATTTTTCATTTTTACTTTATTTAATGCTAGCTAATTTCCCAAGGCAAAAATGAATACCTATTGCTCAACACCATGTACTGTGTACATATTAAATATTAATACATAATATTAAACATTCCTACAGGATGCAGTTTCAAATAAGAAGTTTGAAAAAATATGTTTCTCCAAATCATTTGAAATGCATGAAAGATGCCTTTCTTGATGTACTTGCAGAGATATATACAATTATAAGCAAAAATTTGGGATATATGAATAGCTTCCATATGAAATGCTCAAAGTCCATAATTGTTTTATACAGAAATGAATGTCAAAGAACCTGTTTCCTGAAATCACTAAAACAATCCTAAAACCTAGATCTCAAATCTGTTTTCACTTAGCCCCACTTTTGATTTATTTATTCTACTAGCCATTAGCCAATTTCAATAATCTCATAAAGTCCTTTGCGTAGGTATTTGTTAAGAGGATACATGATCAATAAACTTCTCACCACAACCTTCAAAGCACTACGGGCAGTAAAAAGATTATTTAAACCAGAGTGATGCCCTAAGCAGAGAACACAATAGGACTGTAAACTCAGTGAAATCCTTAGGGAAAAATTAAGGGATTGTATTTACTATATCTATGGTGGGTCCATCTCCAACCGTGAGCTGACATGACCATGCTGTATTATAGACCCTCTTTGCAAATGTTAAAAACATTTACTAGTCTCTTAGATTATTACTAAATGAGAAAGAAGTTGACTACACAAACTGCATGAGACCTTGTTCTCGGCAGTTTGCAAAAGGTTATTTTGTCAACTTATGTATGAAGTTCAGTTAACTTCTGGAGGAGATACATGAAAAATGTAGCTGAGTCTTGGAATTTCAGCCCAGGTACACCATCCTGAAAGGCTGGTGTAGGGTCACTTTGTAGAAAAATTACTATATTAATGGAAACAGAAAAGAGTTGTTGAGACAATCTTGAGACCTCAGAGATGATCATGGAATTTCCCAAGATATTTTTTTATATTCTGCACAATAAGTCTATAAATAGAGACCAAAAGCAGTTCAGAATGCAATTTGTCAGAAGTCTCACTCCTCTGGGAACAACACTTTCTGTCTCAGATTTTTGCTGTTGCTTCCTCAGCTCCAGGGTACAGCAAATAAAAGGGAAGACAAAAATGAAGTCACCGTGTTAAATGGCATGTGTGATTCCTGGGGAACCCAATGGAAACAGCAGTTGTGAACAGCAGAGGCAGAAATGTACAACTCCCACAACCATGAGATGGGGGATGTTTGTAAATATGTGGGTATATACTTTCCACCAAGATGTCTGGGCTAGTTTATAATATGGATTCACCATATATGATCCTCAGAGATTAAATGTGTTCTGTGGGTATTTGAAAGGGTCTCACTGAGAGGTATCTGAGAAAGAGTGCTTACGAACCCGAGAATATTCCTGTTTGTGACAGCCTCTTGTTAATGTAGCATAATTTAATTAAGTTAATTTTGAAAGAATTCTGCCTCCTATTTAGATGTATGTGTATTCTACTGAAGCTGGGGATCTGGATGAAATGAGTTGTGTCATCTCTTGTTTATGTCCTTAACCAAATTTTATCTTTCAGATTTCCCACAGATAAAATATATGACCTAAAAATGCTGTAACATACATGGGAAAAAAATATATATATTGTCCTGGTTTCAGCTGGGATAGTTAATTTTCTACACAGGTGCCGGTATATGTTGTGTTTTGGATTTAGGATGAGAATAATGCTGATAATACACCAATGTTTTAGTTGTTACAGAGCAGTGCTTGCTCACAGTCAAGGACTTTTCAGTTTCTCACACTGCCCTGTCAGCAAGGATGCTGAGGGTGTACAAGAAATTGGTAAGGAACAGAACCAGGGCAGCTGACCAAAACTGGCCAAAGGGGTAGTCCATACCGTGTGACATTACGTGGAATAAAAACTGGGAAGGTTCCTTGCAGCTGGAGAGAGGCACTGTTTTTCTCGCTGATCATCAGCCAGTGGATGGTGAACAATTGAATTGTACATCACTTGTTTTGTATAAAAATATATATTATAGTTATCATCATCATTATTTTCTGTTCCTTTTCTGTTCTATGAAACTGTCTTTATCTCAACCCACAAGTTTTATCTTTATCCTATTGTGGGTGTAGTGGGGGAGTGAGTGAATGGCTATGTGGTGCTTGGCTGCCTTTTGGGTTAAAGCACAACAAGATGACACTGGGAAAGATGATGTAATCATATCATACATGGAGAATATATTCACCTAATTGCTTGCATCAAAAAGAGAGGTATGAGTAAAATATAAACACTAGCATGTTATACTTGCTTATTACAGCCTTCTATGAAGGCTTAGATGAATAAAGATGCAATTACCTCTAGAAAGTTTTCATTTAGAACATCATTTCAAAATTAATCTGGTAGTGCTTAAATACGTTTGATGCCAATCCAACAGAGAAGTTCAGGAGCACTGAAACTATAATAGAGTTTAAAAAAAAAAAAAAAAAAAAAAAAAAAAAGATTGGATTTGTAAAATTTTTGTAGGTATTTGTTAGGAGGATATATGATTAATGAACTTCTAAACTAATAAGGTCATTCCCCTTCCTCAAGAATATTATGTTTCTGAGAAAACCTCTTTCTTGTCTCCAGACAGTGATGCTAAGACTCAGGCCAGGGCCGTGTTAGTAAATGTGTCATTTCTCTGCTGCTCTAAGTCCCATAGCAATTAACTCTGCCTTTCATACAACGTGCTGGAGCACCTCTTGAGGGTGTTTTTTTCCCCCACTTTCTAATAGATGAGACTGTTCTACAAAGGTCTATGTAGTTTCCACTGAGTAAATCCCAGATGAAAGCATGAAAGTAGAGCAGAGCACATCCAGGAGATGTGGTCAGCCTGGACATATATGAACATGCACTGTACGGGTGTGTAAACAAAACACAGTAAGGCAAGTATGACATACCCTGGATGATGGCCATGCTGAGACTGATCTGAGGAACAACACCTTTCCTGTGCTGCCCGTTCAGCCTACCTGAATTCAACAAGCTTGTCATGCACTCACAATGAACCTTGTAGGTTACAGGAAAAGCATTTACGGAGGCTATCTTCACATGTTCCATGGCTTTTTGCTCAGGCCTCCTGAAGTCACAGCAGCCCCATTTGAGCTCTTGCTTTGACTGAGCTGAAATATAAAAATTCTGGAAAATTTCCCCCTTTTTATGTGCAGAAACAATTTCCATTGACTCCTAAAAAACAGTTGCTTACTACACACTCAATGCATGCAGGGTGCTTTTACTGTTAAAATAATAGCTCATCAATCTCTGTAAGCATCTTCCATCTATTTCTACTTTCCCTGATCTTACTCTAATGAAAATAAATGGGGTATAACATTTGCCTTCTCTTTGCTTCACCCTGAATCCTCCCCAAAGCAAATCCTGAGCTCTTAAGTTTTTCCAATTCAAAATGAACTTTCATGTCTGCAACATTTGAATGTGCCTAAATTAAGCTCATGCTGTTTCAAACACAATGCACATGCACACATACATGCACACACAAAGAAAGCTTTTATGGCAAGCTAGAAGCTGTTTCGTGAAATGAATTAAGATCACAACTACCTTTTAGTGAACACAGGTCAAAGGACATTTGTCAATGATGAACATGTGCCTGAATAATACGTGTATTCTCAAGTAATAATAAGTGGAGGCTGTCCATGATATGTTCCTGCTATGCGTCTCATACGTTTTCACTTCTCAAAACTGAAAATCTGTGGTTTTACATCAGATGAAGTTCCTTTCTTTAAGTCTTTCTTTCATAAACCACAATGCTGTTTCAGGTACCACCATTACAAAAATAGCTGTGGCAACTGTAAAGGGCTGCAATAGGTTTTCAAGTATTTATTGCCAACTGGAAGAAATTCTGTGGTAACTTTATATATAGGTCTCAACTGATATTTAAAAGAACTCTTCCTTCCTAACAATATCCAAAAAACTGTACATAATAAACTCACAACAGATGTTGTGAGTGCTAAGGGGTTGCAAGGCCTCAGTTAGACTTCTATGACCAGTTCTGTGTCCTCTGCATCTAAGTAAATAAACAAATAAATAAATAATAATAATAAGACTCTATATCTATCTACACATTGGTCTATAGGTAGAAGTGTAGATAAATAATTCATATTTCTGTATTTATACACACAAACACACAAACACACACAATATATATATACATGCAATGATGAAAATTTAAATAACTTGGTGAAGAAAAGACTACTATTTCTCTCATCCAAGTAGTGAGAATCAAGATAACTCTAGAGAGTAAGAGAAAAATTCTAATAGTAAAAATTATGTAGCACTGGAAGAAACTGCATGTGATAGTTGTAGAATCTTCAGCATTAGTTATCTTCTGGATTCACTGCACAAAAATCTCCAAGGAATGAAAAACAGCTTACTGATCTCCCTTGAGCAGGAGAATGGACCAGATCTCTATCTTTTAAATTATTTTATGACAACACTGTCAAAGACAGGTACCAAGAAGATGGAAGACCTTGAAGTTATTTTTAAATATTTTAATCTTTCTGCCATAGCTCTTAAGACATTCTGTATTTTGTTTACCTATGCATTTAGCCAAAGAAAGTGTTTCATCCTCTACAGTATATCAAATGTGCAAGAGTAAATTACATAATATTAGCTGCTCTTCTTTTCCTTTCAGGGTTACCTCTATAATGCAAAAAGTTCAATAACTCCGACCTTCTACAGAATGCTTTTGTGTTGCCTATAGTGCAATCACATAGCATATGTTAATCTTAGAACCAACTATTTTTTGTTACATCAGTGAAATCATCAAGCCCTTGTTTAAACTCTGTCGCGTTAAAGGGGTGTAGCTGATTAACCGTTACGGGCCCAGTTGGATTCAGAGTACTGAACCAGTCGGACATTCACCAAAAACACATTAACCGCCTGGGGGTCCAGTCAGACATTCACCAAAAACGCATTAACGGTCTGGGGGTCCGTTCGGACATTCACCAAAAACGTAATAACCGCCTGGGGGTCCGCTCAGACATTCACCAAAAACGTATTAACCACCTGGGGGTCCGTTCAGACATTCACCAAAAATGCATTAACCGTCTGGGGGTCTGGTTAGATCCAGAACACTGAACTATCACGGATAACCACCCTCACCCTAGTTGCATTAATGAGAGCTATCACAATGCAATCAAGTATGGTTTATTACAGCAACAGATAATCAGGTTCTTTTGGATTGCCGGTGATAGTGACTATCTGCAAAAGCAAGCTAGTATGCATGAAATAACACAGGTGTTATAGGTGTTACAGATGTTATACAGGTGTTATAGGTGTTGTAGGTGTTACAGACGTTATAGATGTTATAGATGGTATAGATGTTACAGGTGTTGTAGGTATTATAGGTGTTATAGGTGTTATAGGTGCGCAGCCTAGAAATAAACGCGTTAAAAGGATCAAAGACTCTATAGAGATTTATAAGCAAATATTCAGATCTCACCCAAAGGCGTCCCAATGGGGGGGGAAGAGAGGCTCAGCCCGTCGACTGATCCCAGGAGTCAGGAGGTCCTAAGGATGTTGTATGTCCTCGGGATGGTATCTCCCCTGACGGTGGTATCTTCCCTAACATCCCCTCTCTCTTGGGCCAATTTATATTATTTTCTATCTTTTAGGTGGAGCTTGAGTGGCTCTAGTCAAGCAGATCTTAGTTATGATTGGTGTAAAGTTTTCCCGTCTCCGTTTAAAGTAATAGGCTCCGAGAAATTCAGAGCGCATGCTCAGTGAGGGGTGGTCGCACCTTGGAGGCGGGTAGCTTTTGGGATGGAGGTGTGTTTTGGTATTATAATGATATTATAATGAGCAAAAAGTACACTAGGGTACAGCATTTGTCAAAACATGACAGGTCTTTGGCTTAGGGTGGCAAAAAGTGCAGCTTTGTGCACAAGAACAATTGAGGCCCCACCTGATTACAGAGCCTAGCCGTGGTGTCTCCACTCCACTCCACGCTCCGTGGTGTTCCTTAGAGCTAGCACACCAAGTTTCCCCAGCGTGATAGCATCTAAGGTTGGGAGACTAGGGAACGCTCAGATAATGCAGTTATGCCCTACCCTGAAAGCCTCTTCAATGCTGTACCTTTTCCTTAAAAACGTGAATGTTAGTTTTATTTTCCTAGTTACTTCGGGCATTTACACCACAAACTCTAAAATAAATAAATAGATAGATAAATAGATAAATAAATAAAGCCACAGTATCTCTAACATATGGTGAATTTACCATTTCCAGAAAGGTTTGATTTATTGCCAACATGTTATACTACAAAAATTCAAGGAAACCTCAGAGTCTGAAAGGGTTATTTTGTTTTTATTTTGATATCTAAGCTCTTCTATTGAGTATTTATAATTATGTGTTTGCTGAGACGTTCCAGAATGTCTCTGTCTATTTCCTTCTAAAAATCCAAAACAACAAAAAAGTATGCATACTTTATTATATGACTTCACTTACTAATATAATTTATATATTACTATAATCAGGCCTCCAAAGAATGTTTTGTCTTTATCTTTACCTTATGAATACTTTAAGTGTGTAATTGCAGAGTTTAAATTACTGCATAAGTGGAAGAAAACTATCCAGGTGGGGTGGTTTTTTTGTTCGTTTGTTTTTTAACAAGCAGAGTGGATTTACCAGTTTGTCATCCTAAGAAATATGCTGAATACAAGGAAGAAATCCGAACTGCTGGAGATAACCACCTGTTCTACCTGCAAGATGTTCTTAATCTTTTCCAGTCCTGTTGTTATTTGCTTAATTTATTTCCCTGCATAAGTTTCTTATTTCATGGCAGCAGTTTTAAATTAATTCTGGAAAGCAGTTGATTTTTTTAGAACAAAACTATCTCGTGGTTGATTTCATTTCCAATCACATCTACTAAGTCTGAAGATAGCATCTCATCCAAATGCTCAAAGATATTCTGTTCATTTTGCTTATAAAATAAATGAACTTAATCTTATGAATCCTTCTGGTGTTAATCTTATATACATCTCCGTAGAGATTTCTTGTTATTTTTTTTATATTGTTATCTTTCTTATTATTTTTTTTTCTGATTTCCCTTTTCCATTATTTAAAGGACAAATCTTTAACTGGCACCTATCAAGTGAAAATATGGTGAATCTTTCAATTCTGTAGTTACATCCAAGCTTCTTTTGTTTCCTACAACAAAACATTTTATCAAAATCCCTTGAAACAGTACTGCAGTTTGTCTAGTGAACCCTTGCCTTTCAAACAAGCTCCACAAAGGACTGCAACACTCAATCTGAAGCTTCAGGGAAGAAGTATGTTTTGTTCATCATCACTGTGGATTTTCACAACTGAGGATGTGGTACTGGGGTATGGTTAAGAGAAGCTTAGTAGTATATGTGAGTAAACAAAGGATTTTTTTCCGGTATGTTTCACCATGCCACTTAGACAATATGAAGGTCTGTTGCTGCTGTGTTTTTATAGCTTCTTCATTCTGCCTACTTTTCCTGCCAAGGTGTACAAAATCACTATTGAAAAAGTTCTAGCATTGCTTCATCCTAATGCTCTGTTACTGAAGATTTGCAGCTAAGTGTTCAACAGGGATGTTTTTAATTGTGTCTTTCAGATGTTCCTGAAAAGCATTTTAGGGCAACAGTACTTTCTCCTCCTGCACTTTTTCTTCCTACCACAGCATCTGGGTGTTTTTTATTAGCATCTTGATGGACATGCTTTTAGTGTGCTCTAAACCTTTGCCACTGGTGGGAGTGTCATGTCACATCATTAAGAGCAGAGAATAGAGATCCTCTGACAGAGGCTGGAAAATTATGATGCATATGGCACTAAAAGGATGATCAGGCAATCTGGTTGGGATTATAAAGGTAATCATTCTTTCTAGAATCTTTTTCACTCAAGGTGATCAGCACAAACAGCTAGCAAGGAAAACACCAACATATGTTCCTGTACTGAATATAGTGACGAATTCCTGGGCCATCACTATGCAAATTTGTTCCTGTAATATTGCACAGTGTCACAGTAACGGTCCTTTCATTCTCATCCTTGTTATGTTTTTGTTGTTTTGTTTTGTTTTCTTTTGTTTTGTTTTGTTTTCCACCAAAAAATTCTTCAGCAACAGCATGAAGTGCACATGACAGCAACATATTTTTTCCTATGAACACATAGAAGTAGAACCAAGGCAGGCAGCACCACAATGAAACCTGGTGTTTGCCCGTAATCCTGCCACTTCCTAAACCCCTTCTTCAGACCTTTCTAGTCCAGAAATATTTACTGACAACCCCCCCCCACAAAAAAAAAAAAAAAAAAAAAAAAAAAATCTTTGTTATCAAGTGTGTAAAAGCTATCTAATGTTTCTGACATTTTAGGACACAACAATAAACCTACCTTGGTTCCTTGAGTTCTGATCTGACCTTTGCTCAATCCCTGTACCCTCTGCCAGTCCTGTTAGTAGGCATTGATTACTTAATTTAATTTACACCAACTCTATCATCAATTTAAATACGGGCAGCCCCTGAGTTTATTCGGGAGATCAACCATGAATCCAATGCTAACCCTAAACCAATAAGAGAGAATGAATGAAACAATAAATCCAGATCTCTTGACTATTTCTGGACGATACTCATATATTAACCCCAACATTAACAATAGCACTAATAGTACCTTAGCAGGTCCTTACTGTAACAGCACAAGACTAGTCAACTTCCACTCTAATCTGAGTCCACCTTTCCTTTCCAGATTTGGCAGCATTGGTAGTTCTGTTATACCTTTTTCTGCTTGCCTCTGGACTAGTTATACCCATGTGATACCAGACTTGACTGAGCTCTATGGTCCTTGTTCGACCCAGTAGTAAATTTACTCATTGATAACTATTGGACCACACAAATTCCTATTGTCAGTACTAGGCTCAAAACTAATTTAGGACCTGGAGTCCAGAGTCTGATTCCACATCTTTAAGTCAAACTTAGGCATTCCATTTTTCTCTGGACATATTTGTCCTTTCTTTCTTTACTGCTACCATGATGAAAGAACCACAAATCTTCTTCTTCTTTCTCTGCTCATATCCTTCTGTGATATAGCTACCATCATGAAAAGGAGTTATCAGCATACAACTGTGTGTATTCACAGGAACATAAACCATCATGATTTATCACATATACTATGGCATAAGGTTCCAAAAATATCATAATTCAATGTGGTCGATTTACCTAAACCCTAATACAAACTCTATCCCTATCCTGAATACTCTCCTAAGTTACAGAACAGCCAAACTAGTAAACAAACTTTGGAAGAGGGAACTCTAAGAATCCATTATTTCCCAAATTATGAAATTCTACTGTTAGATGTGTTCATGTTCATGTTCATGTTCATGTTCATATTCATGTTCATGTTCATAAAATACAGTACAATACAATACAATACAATACAATGCAATAAATCAGAAGTTCAACTGCTAGCATCCTTCAGAGCCTTAACGGAAAACATTCTTAATACATTTTGCAATAAGGTCCATGGAAAATTTACAGTTATTCCATAGGGTCTGTTACTGATCCCCAACTGCAAAATCAGCTCTAACACTATGGTCATAAATACCATTTACAAACATGTATGACTTACAGCCCACATATGACAGAAAATTCTGGAGAAAGAGTTGGAGGGCAGGAAGGATGACATAGAGTATTTCAAGTTATACATCTTTGTTTAGACAACTAAATTAAACTAGATTCTCAGTGACAGTCATATCTTCTACAATAAAGACAAACCCTGAGTTTATGCAATGAGCAGTAGTGACAGGTAATCATGTTCCCTGTTCCATCTTGAAAGCCAATACCAGATATTGTCCTATGCTTTCTTTTTCTCTCTGTTTTAAATTTTTATTTTTACAGTCTAGAGAGTCTACTACAAAAAAAATAAATAAAAAACAGATTTAACCCTAAGATTAAATCAGGTTCATTAGTACTATGGGGAACATCACTCCTAATTCCCACACCAAGCAACCAGATAGCTTCTGTTCTAAATATGTTTTGGGGCATGCATTTTAAATGTGCTGATGCTATCATGCTGTGGAATACACATACCCAAACTCTAGCAGTAGACAATGGCTTGACTAGATCAATATAGTCAAAGCAGTGGTAACATTATTTTTTTCACTGAGAAATGTAATAACCAGTGATACATTTATTGTTATTCCAGAATTTCTTGTTCACCAGTCCTTAACACAGGCTTAAACAAAGCTCATTCATATGAATTATATGCCAAGAGAAAAAAATATTTACTACTATCTTCAACCTAATTTGAAATCTGCTTTCAAATGTCTCATTTGTCTCTAAGTAGTTTCTCCTTTACCAAAATGCAACAAAAGCCTTAGGCTGTGTTCATTGGCACCTTGTGTTTCTACCACTGGGTGTTGCATGCTGCTGTAATCCATGGAGGTCTTTATTCAGCTTCCTGCCCAAAGCAGAGTCAACAGTGCATTCAGGCCAAGTAGCTCAGAGCTTTACAATGTCAGTTCTAATGGGAGATTTCACATTTTCTCTGTACTGCCCGTTCCACTGCTTAATTGTCCTCACGGTGATTGTTTTTTTTCTTTATCCCCAGCCTGAGTATCTCATGTTTCTGCTTGTGCTTAATGCCTCTTTCCTTTTTACTTTTCTGTAACACATCTTTTTGTATTGGGTTTTAGTCATGAATTACCTGGTCTCCTGGTATATCAACATGTCCTGAATGTTGGGAGGGGCCTGTTCTGAACTCAAAGTTTGCTGTCCTAAATAACTAAGCTTCTTTGCGCTTTGAAGTTGCATTCCCATTTTCCAAAGAAAATTAAAATTTGCTTTTCTGGAGTTCAAGGGTCCCTACTATTCATTCTATTTGCTTTTCTCTCTCCCATCAAGAACCTGAAATACATTGTTTCATTGCCACTACAGCCAAAGCTAACAGTGATCATCATTTTTGCTATCAATTTCTTTGTTCATGAATGACATCCGGAAAAGCATCATCCAAAGCTGTCCCATCTGAGTTAAGAAGTACATACCATAAATAATTGTTTCCCTTAAATATGATGTGGGGACTGCCTTATGTACATTTTACAGCTTACTTTAGTGATGAGCTAGTTTGAACTTTCTTTCTTTCATCACTTATTGAAAAATAAAATAAAATAAAATAAAATAAAATAAAATAAAATAAAATAAAATAAAATAAAATAAAATAAAATAAATAAAATAAAATAAGAAAGGTTTATTCTGAAGCTTTCCCTCAACATGCTCAAAATTGTCATGTGATTCCCATTTATGTCACATTACATTTAATTGAAAGTTGTCCCATACCTCTACCTTTTTGTGTGGAATAATCCACATATTTACCTAGCCTTTACCCTTGGTTCACAATATTCACAAGGTGCCCCTCAGGTTCTGATGTTTCATTTTCTTCCCAAGAAAGATCATGATTACTTTCCACACATCCTGTAATCATAGGGATATGATTCCACACATCCTACATAGTCATTGGGATGTGATTACAATGCTAGTCCTAATCTTGTCCTAATATTTATTTTATTTATGTATTTATTTAAAGGTCAACCTTCTGTGGGTGTGATTTTGTGTGTGTGTGTGTTTTGTGGTGTGTTGTTTTTTTTTTTTCCACTCCTTTTTAAAATGATTATCTGAGCCTTCCTTTTTGTTACAGACTTGCAGTCTCTCCCTAAATCTAGGCGTCCCCCAGTACCTTACAACAATTTTTTGTTGTTGTTGTCACTGAGAGCCCTAATGACTAAAATCCTATTTCCTCTAGAGTAATATTTTCAAATACATTCTTACACTCATTCCTTCTTTTCCTTCTAATTAAATTCACTTAAACCCTAACTGAACCTTTACTCTAAATTTTCACAAGACTCTAGGTACATTTAAGAAAGTCCTTCATTCTTTTCAATGAGAAATCTAAACATGATTTTTCCCACACTTCCTTCTGGGTTTGCTTTACAACTATGCATTCACTGTGACTCCAAGGAATTTTATTATTTTGTTACTGAGAAGTCAAATATGAAATATTTCAGTATTTTTGTTGCCTCTTTCTCTGACCTTCTTTCTGCAAAGCCACATCTTCCAATTTATTCAACTTTAAATTTTGTTTAGTGACACTATTAATTTTGTTCATTGAGATACCAAGCCGCCATGATTCTGAATTCATTTTTGGCCTGAAATCCATTGTTCTTGACCTTTTATAGATCATAGTTTATAAAGTTTAACCTGAAATTTTGGTTTAGAGTTAACACAATAACTAGCTATAAAATTCTGTTCTGCATTTAATCTTCAAGAAACCAAATAGTTCATGGTGTTAAATGTAGCTTTGGTTTGTCTACCTTATGAATATATCTTCAGATCTTTTAAATCATAATCTTTACCACAGTCCTAGCAGGAACAGCAAGCAAATGGTATTTGTAAAGTGAGCACAGCAGAATTGAATCACCAGTATTTTAGCCTTTGGGGTCTGCTTCTTAAAAGTTTATTTTTAAGGTTAAAAGCTTCTAATTTACTAAAGCTAAATTATAACTTGATTTAAATGATCCTCAGTAACACCTGGGACATTATTCCTCTGACTAAGAATTTCTTTCTGGAATATGCTTTCCCATGGAGCTACAAAGATGATTAGAGGACTGGAGCACCTGTTGTACAAAGACAGGCTGAGAGAACTGGGCCTATTTGGCCTGGAAAAGAGAAGAAGAGGGGAGACTTCACTACTGTATATAAATATCTGAAGGGAAGGTGTCAATAGGATGGAACTTGTCTCTTTTCAGTTGTTCCTGTCAACAGGACAAGATGCAATGGGCACAAACTGAAGCACAGGAAGTTCTGGCTGAATATGAGAGTGCAATTATTTACTGTGAGGGTGACAGAGGACTAGAACAGGCTGCCCAGAGAGGTTGTAGACTCTCCTTCTCTGCCAATACTCAAAATTCACCTGGATGCCCTTCTGCACCATGTGCTCTAGGTGATCCTGCTCCGCAAGGGGGTTGGACTAGATGATCTTCAGAGGTCCCTTCCAAACTCGGCCATTCTGTGATTCTGTGATTCGAATGTAAATTCATGGCTTCTACTTCATTAAACCCTAATTCTAACCATGGGCCTCTAACTAGCTTCTGTGACATGCTCCAAAGGTGACTGCCAACTGACAGCAGATAGTATTCTCAATTTCCTCAAGATCTACTCTAACATTACTTTGGTAATCAGCTCCCTAACAAATATTTCTATTTTGTTGTTTATTAAGGTCTGGCCTCATTGTACCTGATGGAAAGATGCTCTTGAGTCTGTCACTAAGAAAGTTATGTTTGCTGTTTTAAAATAACTTCACATCTCACTTCAAATAACATTTTTATTTTTATTTTCTAACATCCTAACTGTTGAGGCAGTGTTTCATTCCTATCACGAATCCCAGACCCCAGGTTTTAAGTGAGATTAATGAAATCTAATGAAATACCTAATTTTGTCATTGAGAAACCTAATAACTACTGCCTTATTTTTTTCCTCCCATTTTTTAAACTACATGTATAATATATGTACATTTATTTATATATATATATATAAAATATAAACATATATATAAATAAATATATAAATATATATATAAATATATAAATAAATATATATAATATAAATATATAATAAATATATATTATAAATATAAATATATTATATATATATATATAAATATATATTTATATTTTAAACTACATGTATAAATACATGTATATTTACATTCCACATTATAAAGGAAAATAAGCAAGACTGGAAGAGTAGAATTACAGTTTCAAATATGTTGACAGCTTAGAGAAATGGTATAAACCTAAGATTCAATTAATTAGATGATCATGGGAGATCTCTATGGTAGAGATCTAGTTTTATCATCTAAAACTGTCTGGGAAGCAATTCTTCAGAAAAGAGATGACTGTAAGATGAGCTCTAGTTGACAAAGATCTGTTCTCAAGTAATGTAAACATTAAGTTGGAATGTATATATAGCAGTGCAGAATGCAAGGTAATTCCTCTACTGTGCTCAGAATTGGTAGTACTTAACCTCAAGCTTTACTGCTTTTGATTTTGAAGTGGAAAAAAGTTCTCCTTTTATTGTCATGACACCTTGATTAACAGGGTCAACATGATTATTCACTTTCCTTTGTAATGCAAATACACAAACTATGAACTCACCAGTATGTGTTAAATTATGCAAGACCTTTTCATGAACAAGCTATAATAGCTGATTTTATTGTGCACCCTTAATTAAAATAGTTAAAGAAATAAAAAAGTGTTCAAAATAATTATTTTGATGTCTCAGAAAAACATAAACTGCTTTATATTTTTATCTTTTAAAATAAATTTAAGTATTGTCACATATTAGTTGAATTATGAAGCATAAATGTAAAATATTGTAGCATAGTTTATGTTATATTAGTAATATAGCTTAATCTCATAGATAAGAAAAGATTTCATTCACTCCTTTCC
Source organism: Anas platyrhynchos (assembly GCF_047663525.1). Lineage (NCBI taxonomy): Eukaryota > Metazoa > Chordata > Aves > Anseriformes > Anatidae > Anas > Anas platyrhynchos. Next base: position 31,234,748 of record NC_092621.1, on the reverse strand, counting down.
TTATCTGAAGATTTACTTGTGGAAACCCAAAATCCAGTGATGCACTTTCAAGAGACATTAGAAATATCCAATAAAATGGTATTTGTTGGGGCTCTGTAATGCAGTAAGAATCAACAAGGATGTGGAATAAAGCAGCTGTGCCTTTCAGTTGTTTTACTCAGTGATGGTTTTTAACATCTGTAACAGAGGAAACAAGCACAGGCACCATTTGAATTCCTACAACACAAATGTTCGCTTGATTCTCTACTCTTCCTCTCTGAAACTGATCCAAGTCTTCCATGCAAAGATGGGGATAGGGCATTTTCTATTCTGTCACTTCAATTTCTTTTCCCTCTTCCAAAGAAATGAAGAGCACATCTTTATCTTTTTCCTTTTTTTTTTTTTTTTTTTTTTTCATGATAACTGTGGAAATTGACTGTTTTGTAATATTCAATCAGCTTGTGTGCATTATTTCTAGGTCTCAGAGGGAGCTATTTTGGATCCCAGAGGCACAGTTCCATCTCAAAGTTAAAATGAGTTACCAAAAAAGAAAGAACACTAATTTTATATAAAAATCCTATCTACAGCTAAACAAACTAGAAACAAATGATCCATAAGCAGTAACAGGGAATTTATACATGAGGAATATTTTTGAAGAGCCTTTTTGTAAAGACACTAATCATTCCTAGTGATAAAAAAGAGTCATATGAGACTGGAAGCAGTGGAAGGGCTATCCATGCAATGTTCCTGAATGCTAATGAGCATTGCTTTACGCAGAGGACAGCCGTGAACTTCAGAAATGAAGCAAATGATTCCTCTCCATTGCTGCTGACAAATATTTGAGCCATAAGACCTGATTAAGTACTAATTGCTGGCCATCAGTGAATGCTTTATGTGGCATCATGAAATGAAAATGAGGATGTGTAACCAACCAAGAAATTCGCTAGCTTGGTAATGACCTGTTCAGGGAATCTGATGGACATTTAGTGATATTTTTCACCATTTTCATGATACAGTATTTTTTAAATTTTCATCATCTTAATGAAAAGATTCTTAATAGAAAAGCCATTCTCTGTCTGTTTTGTTTAGAATTTCCATAGAGTAAATGTCATTCCAATTTAGCTTATTGTTTTGAAGAATATTTTGACATATGAGCATGATATGAATCAATAAATCAATCAAAAAAAAAAAAAAAACAGTAATGAACCACTTTTATCATTATGTATTTATTAAAAATTCCATCACACAAGTAGACCCTAATAACATTAAAACTCAAAATATGGGACCTCCCATGAGTAGGTCAAACTACTCACTGTAGATAATTCAACTGACAAATGCAGTTCACTTCTTTGTTCATAAATCATTCATGAATCCACCCCAATTATATATACATAAAATGGGAAATATTTGTGTATGATTATAAATAGATATTAACTATCTGTGAGAACATCCTGAACAGATTACACAAACAAATTTTGGCTTCTTAGTAATTCACATAATGGTGCCTCCATCTGTTCCAAACATTTCATTGGTTGCATAGAACTTGAGACTATTATATCTGTTCTCACAATAAGAAGACAGGAGTATTATAAAAGCCAGAGAAAGAATAATTCACTTCTATGGACTTCAATATCAGAAGCATTGCTTCTCTGAACTTAAATGTGCATTTCTGAAAGTTCACAGAGCAAAATGCTTGTGTTTAAGTGTGTCTGAAACTAAAGTTTCAAGGTTTTCTAGCCTTCACAAGATATATTTGCAACTGACTCTGTCTTAACTGGTTTACCACCCTATTTGCAAAGGCAAGTTGCAGGAGGTAACTTCCAAAGGTTCCTTCCAGCCAACACCTCTAAAGTGCCATGAAGTTGACTGCAGTGTGCTATTGCTACTCTTCAGCAATTTGTAATCAACCCTTCAGCTGAGAGACAACAACTCAGTGCGGAAGTATATTTCAGTACAAAGTAAAATGGATGAATGTAAACTGCTGCTAAGAGTAGTTTAAACAAACCTGTTCTGCTTTGTTCTGAAAGGGACTAGAAATGCTCATGTCATCAGTTATCAGTCCCCATAGCTGATGTTCCAACAATTTCAAACGACTGAAGGGTATTAATGAATAGCCACTGGGTAATGACATCTTAAATTGCTACATCTATTTCAGAAATGAGTGTATGACTGTGCCCTAAGGTTCTCAATTTCAAAAGGATAGATTATGAGAAATTAAGAGTATTGGTTGGTAAAGACAGCTGCACTGACAAAAGTACAAAAACAATCTAAAATTTATACCCCAGCCGAGGGGGGAAACTTCTAGAGAGGTTTTCAGACCTAATTAGCTAAATAATGTCTTCAAGAAAGGATATTAAATGCAAGAAGAACAACAATAACGTTTGAAATAAAGGATGATTCAACAAAGAAATGTTACATTTTAGTCATCAGAAAGTGCAAGGAAGAGCTAAAAGTCAAGGTGACACAGGCTAAGAGACTAAAATAGGAAAGAACTATTTAGAGAGAAGGCATGGTGCCTTCTAAGTAGGAAGAGGTTAAAATTAAGGATAATTTAGAATCATAGAATCATAGAATATCCCGAGTTGGAAGGGACCTGTAAGGATCATCAAGTCAAACTCCCGGCACCGCACAGGTATACCCAAAAGTTTAGACCATGTGGCTAAGTGCACAGTCCAATCGCTTTTTATATTCAGACAGGCTTGGTGCAGTGACTACTTCACTGGGGAGCAAGCACCCTCTTGGTGAAGAACCTCTTCCTGACGTCAATCCTAAACTTCCCCTGCCTCAGCTTAACACCATTCCCACGGGTCCTATCACTGGTGTTTACAGAGAATAGGTCACCTGCCTCTCCACTCTCCAGGGCGAGGAAGTTGTAGAAAAACTTCAAAAGCTAAACTAACAGCTTCAGTTTCAGCTAGAGCAAATGAGCAAGGTATGAAAAATGGAACAGTGAACATAAAAAGAAATAAAAGGTAAATAATAGAGTGGAAAAATATTTCAAATAAAATACAATGTTGTCAGAAGGAGAATACAAACAGTTCTGACTACCAGAAATAGTGGTAACTACTGAGATGTACATAACTGAAGAGAGATCAGGGATTTAATGAATGGCCAGATTAAAAAAACAGAAACTCCCTCAAATTTTTGTATTTATTAAAAATAAATAAATAAATGCTTAAGACTTTTTTTATGTTGTCACAGCTTTTCAAGTTTCATGTTTATTTTTCAAAAATTTTACAAGCAAAACCTCAACCATTCACACACACCACACCCCCACACCCATCTCCACACCCCCTAAAAAAAAAAAATGCCTTAGTTAGGTAACAGTGCCATATAGTGCCCTATACATGTAAAACTGTAAGCTCTGGAGTATATTCAATACTGTCTCAAATTCATAACTATAAAAATGTATATAACAAATGTTTAGCCTAATTAAGAGACAGTATGTGAAACAGATTGGACCTAGGTCCAAGCAGGGGTAGTTTACAAACCAAAGTTTAATGGAAAGGCTATAGATAGATAGATAAATAGATAGACAGACAGAGAGACAGACAGACCCATTCACAGAAATACATGTATGTACAAAGTGTGTATTTCAGTAAAATAATATTGATAATGATAATGATAATAATAATAATGCTGTAACTATGGATGTTTGTGGATCAGGGAAGCTGAACGAAAGTTTTCTCTATTTTTTAATCCAGTCCCATTTTAGAAAAGTTCATTATTTTACACCTCATATCTAAGAGTGAGACCAGGTTGCTGTCATTTAATGTACATATACTAGTGATTATTTCTTGATATAACGAGTGACTCAGAACTAGACAATTAGTCACTACACTGTTTTTTTAGAAGTGATTGGTCTGGTAACAGCAAAAAATATCAAGTTTACCTTCTGCAGATGTGCTAATCAACACAAAATTTAAGCATCAGTAGAATATACACTGAATTTGTAATTGCACTAAAGCCAGGAAGTATTTTTTTCAGTTAAAACTGTTGACCACTCCTAGAAGATGACCTAATTCCTAAATATTAGGATTGCTTTACAGGTATACTAAGAAAATAGAAATTGAAACACACTGCTATCTCTAAAACTGCCCAATCAAGACATTAATACATATCTGTAACGTTTATGTCAGGAACATTACACTGATGGAAAAAGATAGCTGAAAATGCTGGCAAAGAGTTCTTATCTTTTGCTATGAGCATTGGCACCTGAGATGCAACACTAAAGATCAAAATGCATTACCATCTGAATATTGTTCAGTAAACTGTGGGAAATGAGCCAGTGGATCTCAGTCTGATTTTGAATGGCCGTATCATCACTACAAAATTTTTCAGAGACACATGGGAAGAACACCCTTGAAAATTATATTATGTTCTGGACATAAAAGACAAAGTTTCCACCAAATCAATGACTGAGGCATGTGCCTGAATTGTGCAGACTGTATGACTGTCAGTCTAATAAGAATTTTTTACTATAAATATATTTATTTTCTTGCAAATTCCTTACATCCTTCTCAAAAGGAGCAAGCTTGCACTCTCAGAAATGACACATTAGTTTTACTTATTAAAAGTGATATCATACGTCTCTCAAACAAGGGTAATACACTTCTTGTTTCAGAAGTTGTGCTAATATTGAGGACGAAGCACCAATCCATACCACATTGCTCAGATCATTTTCAACACCTGTAACCTTTCAGTTCCTTTAAGATTCCTTTAAGCTCATGACACACACACGCACCCCACCCCAGTACACTAGAAATCTTTTATGGCAACAGACATTAGAAGAACTTGCGGGAAATGAATTGTGATGAAAGAGAACAGCAGCTTTGCCTCCACCCACTCACCCCACCCCACTCCACTCCACCCCACCCCACCCCAAAAAAAAAAAAATCCAAACATTAACAGAAAAATAGAGTTAAAGAGATGAGTCAAAAACAGAGAGAAACAAAGTCTTTTTCTGTCCTTTACACTACTGTGTAATAACTAAATAATTATTGTTTTGTGGAAGCTTATCTGTAATCAGATTTTGTCAGACTGGAGGATGAGCTAGGGCACAAGGTTTTGGTTTCTAGAGACCAATTACTAAATTTCTGACTCAGGTCATATAAATGGAGATAAGTTTGTCGATCTCCATACTAATGGCTATTTGTGATTGTCATAAAATACATCCAACCTACAGAAATGACAGTCCACGGTCAAGGGAAAATTAGCAACTATAGGTCAAATCTGAATGACACTAAAAAGGAGGGATGAAAGATCACACATTATTAGCTCATATTATAGAATAATCTCACAAACATCCTTTTCTATGATCTTTAAATCTATTCACATATATTTATAAGGAAAATGTATAGCAGCAAGACAGTATGGAAAAATTCTTAATATTTCAGAATAAACTTATATAAAAAAAAAAAAAAAAAAAAAAAAAAAACAAGTTTAAATGAAAGTTTTATGAAGATTTACTTTATATTTTAATCCCAAACTCTTAATGATATAGGGGGGCCCACTAATGTTAGAATATAACTTTTTAAAGAAAGATTTAAATACACTGATGGCAGTATTCTCAATCCGGCCGATGAGGAGAAAGGATGTAAGAAGAAGGGCACTGATAGAAGAGGTCAATAATTGGCTCCAGAACTTATGTCAGAGACAGGGTTTTCATTTCTATGGCCATGGGACCTTGTTTGAGAATCAATATCTGCTTGGGAAAGACAAGATACATCTCTCTAAGGGGCAAAGACATTTTTGCTAGTAGTATGGCTGAACTCATAAGGAGGGCTTTAAATTAGAAAGGATGAGGGAGCAACAGGTAACCAGCAGCCTTGTGGAAGAATGATGCAGAAGGCTGCTGAACAAGAGGCATGGGGTGATGTGATGGGGAGGGATCACAAAATCATTGAAATGGAGCTTGAGTAAGCTCATCTCTGGTGCTTACAGGTTTGCAAGGAAATAACTACAATGTATCATCATGGAGAAGGCTTCCAGGAACACAACATGCTGTGGTGCCTTCTTAAGTGTCTATACACTTGCATATGCAGTATAAGGAATAAAAAGTTGAGTTAGAGATGTGCATACACTTTCAGGGCATCATTGGTCTTTCATGTCTTGTTAGTCTTTCAGGTCTTATTGGCATCATTGGGATGTTGTAGGATAGCTCCCATGACTGGAGTGCTACAATAGGAAGGACAGGCTGGAGGGCATGTCACCCACTATGTCAAAGACCAGCTAGAATGCATGGAGCTCTGCCTGGGAATGGATGAGGAGCTGGCCAAGAGTTTATGGTGTAAAGGGAAGACAGAGCTAGGTGAAATTACAGTGGCAGGCTGCTCCAGGCCACCTGACAGGGAAGAACAAATGGATGTCACCCCCACACAGACAGTTATGAAACATCTCTGACAAGGCCAGGGTTCCATTTTGGGACTAGTTATCTTTAATGTTTTATATATGATCTGGATGCAGGACTCAAAAACATACTAAATAAGATTGCAGATGATGACGAATTAGGAGGAGTTGTTGACTCCTTTGAGGCTGGAAAGGCCTTGCAGAGAGATCTTGACAGGTTAGAGTGTTGGGCAGTCAGCAATTGCATGAAGTTTAACAGTAGTGAGTGCTGGATTCTAAACCTATGACAAGGCAATCTTGGATATACATACAAACTGGGCAACAAGAGGCTGAAGAGCAGCCCTGTTGAAAGCGATCTAGGGGTTGTGGTAAGTGGTAAACAGAATATGTGTCAACAGTGTGCCCTGGCAGACAAAAGGGCCAACTGAAGTTGTATCAATCTTCAGGAGTATCAATCTCAATATTGTTAGCTGGTTGAGTGAAGCAACGATCCTGCTATCACACCATATTGTATGCTGGTAAAGCCTCACCTTGAGTAGTGTGTGTAGTTTGAGGAACTATTGTTTAAGAAGTGTATAAAACTATTGGAGAATGTCCAAAGGAGGACAACAAAGATGGTGAAATGACTAGAGGGGAACCTTCCTAGTCAGAGGAAGAGTCGTGCTCCTTCTGTGTTCAGTTGGACCATAGTCATGGTCAGGCCAATTTTCCTGACAGCAGGGGAACACCCAGACAGACAGATGAGGCTTCCTGGTAGCAGCATGTTCGTGCCTATTTGAACACCTGTGGCATCAGCAGTTCTTCATATATCCTTATAGAACTATTTGGTAGTCATTATTTAAAAGACTTCTGTTGACTAACAGAAAAGCCCAAGAAAAAGCTGTCAGAATTAGGCTATCTAGTCACATGACATGTAGAAGAAACAGTAAGAAGCCAAAGTCAGATGTTCATGTAATGAATCTAAAAAGTTTGGGCTCATTCAATAACTCATTGAAGCAAAACTTACACGTTGCCTCCTGTAAAAGATGTTGTTCTGTATTTCAATAATTGCGGTATTATTATTGTCTGTTGTGAGTATTCCACTCCAGTTGATTAACATCTGAATGTTAAGACAAGAATCAGGATAGGCAGAACTGTCTAACCAGCTGCATGAAGACTCAGATCCAGAATCTACTGAACCAGAGTTTTATCCCAATTATTACAGAAATACAGCCATTTTATGCCAGATTTACATGCCTGAAAAATATAGAATATCTGAAACATAATGGGGTAATTTTTATAAGCATCATCTTGTCCTTTGCTACTTCAGCATTAAGAAAGTTTAAAAAATGCAAAGTAATGGTAAGCCTTATAAGTTGCTTAGGGAGTGTGTTAATATTGGAAAATGTTAAAGCTAATCTTCCCCCAGCATAGATCCAACAGCGTTCTTTCAACTTGTCAGCATTCATGGAGGGTTGACATACATCTCAGTTACAAGAAGGTGTTTGCTGAACTGTGCTACATGATGATTGTAATATAATTGCCCCTGCACACTAATCTACAACTAGGAAAATTTTATAAAGTATTATTGGAAAACATGGGTCATATCGGCCATATCTAACATTAAGATAACTCTGGGCAGATCTCAAGGGATAGGTTGCAGCAACAGTAACAACAAACAAAAGCTATACCCATGGGTTCCAAAGTGACCCACTGGATAGATACAGGATTGACAAGGCGCAACAAAGTCCTACCGTCCTACCAGCTGTCCAGAAAGATGATAATCTGCTAGTACAATAATGTGGCAAAAGCACTTGGAAAGTATGGAGAACTGTTTGACTCCACACCTATAATAATGCTATCACTTAGCATTTATATAGTATGTCTCAGCTGCACAGCTAAAGCTATTTACAAAAGATAGGGATCATTATCCTAATTTAGCATTTGGGAAATGATTATGTAGAGAGTTTAAGCCAAAATTCTAAGAGTTGGCTCATTTGGGTGTTCTGAAAAAAAACACACACAAGGGACCAAATAGCACAGAGGATCCAAGCATCTGCAACTTCGACTAGAATGGCTTGTAGCTGCAGGTGCTCATCAAAAAAAAAAAAAAAAATCATGTTGCAAATGCATCAGGTTGAAGACTTCAAACCCTTGCAACCCAGTTTAGCGGATGCTTTTGTGAAAGGCGGAAAGGCAACTTAGTTCATGTGGCACAGGTTATTTGTAAAACTGAGTAACAGGAATAGAATTCAGGTATCTAGACTTCTATCTCACACTGTAGTCACACTGAACCACAGTGTCTTTACTAAAAGAAACTCATTAAATTAAATAATAATAATAATAATAATTTTTAAAAAGACTTCACTAGAATAAAAAACAAACAAACAAACAAACAAACAAACAAAAAAACGAAATTGAAGCTTATGGAGCCCTTTCTTATTTATTTTTTTTTTTCCCTATCTAATAGTTTCATAAGAAAGGGATAAACTGTGAAGCATAAAGGAGAAAAAAGCTTGAATTTATGGTATTTAGGATGGAGGATTTACTCTATAACATATAACAGGAAAGACAGTAAACAATAAAGATGGTCATCTTTACTGGAAGATGTGGTCATCTTCCACTTGCAGAATACCAGGGCTGAATGACCTAATATAGATCCCAAAGGCACAATAAATATACTAGCAAGGCAGTAGCAACATCTGAAATGTATCCTATTTCAGGTAAAGGCCAAAACTAATGTGGCTATTCTGCATCCAATGCTTGGGTCAGTTTTGAGAGGAAATGGATGGGATACTTTTGAGTATTACATACTGTGCCTTATAGGTATTGGTTAATGTTTGTAATTGTTACCAGACAAAGAGAAGTAGAAAATATAATATTTGCCAAAAATTAATGAAGCCAGGTTCACTGACTTCCTTTTACATTAGAGGTTTCCAAGTATCTGTGGATTCTAGTAAAATAAATAACGATGATGATAATAATAATAATAATTATTATTATTATTATTATTAGGAAGGAAGGAAGGAGGGAAGGAAGGAGGGAAGGAAGGAAGGAGGGAAGGAAGGAGGGAAGGAAGGAGGGAAGGAAGGAAGGAGGGAAGGAAGGAGGGAAGGAAGGAAGGAGGGAAGGAAGGAGGGAAGGAAGGAGGGAAGGAAGGAAGGAGGGAAGGAAGGAAGGAGGGAAGGAAGGAAGGAGGGAAGGAAGGAAGGAGGGAGGGAAGGAAGGAAGGAAGGAAGGAGGGAAGGAAGGAAGGAGGGAAGGAGGGAAGGAGGGAAGGAAGAAAGGAAGGAAGGAAGGAAGGAAGGAAGGAAGGAAGGAAGGAAGGAAGGAAGGAAGGAAGGAAGGAAGGAAGGAAGGAAGGAAGGAAGGAAGGAAGGAAGGAAGGAAGGAAGGAAGGAAGGAAGATAGATTGGGTCCCAACAAAATTTCCAACCCTGTTCCGATTATAATAACTACTAATGCCCTTGCTACAGTTTGCATCTGTACCAGTGTGCAGCTCACTACAGAAAAAGCTTCCTCTCGAGAACAATCTCATAAGGCCGAAGCAGCTGCTCTTGTTCCTTCTGCTCTCCCTCTTCAATTCTTTGGAATGAAGTCACTAAATTTCAAACTATAAGTTTGCTTTATTGCTTTAGCTTTCAGTGGAGGTTAGGGACAAGTCAGTATAAAGACTTAGACTTCATACTGTAATGCATGAGAAGACAGCCCTGAAGCCAAAGCACAGCTCTGCTTCCATCCTTAGAATTGTTTAACTAATAAAATTAATTTGCCTCTTTAAAATTTAAAATAAAGACAAGATGTTTCATTTTTTTCAATAATCTAGGTTGGCAAAAGCGAAGGGATGTTATCTGTATGCTGATTTGTCTGGTGCCAAGCCAAATTGCAGATAGGTTGGCCTGGTGCCAGTCTGAGTTGCTTCATTTCTTCCTTTCCCTGAGCTCAATGCAGACTCAATACAGAAATTCAAAGAACTGGAAGAACTACTGAAAAGGTCTGTGGTGGTTTTACACAAGGTCAAGAAAGGGTAAACAACAAGACAGCCATCTTGCAACAGTTGATACGCTAGACCTGACATTAAAGTATACAGTTCATTTCCTATTGCACCACTAATTGCCATTATTTGCATGGTTTTATGACTTCTGTTTTTTGTTTGTTTGTTTGTTTTTAACTTAGAAACAGTTTGCATGTATGCCTGCTACCTTTTTTCCAGTTATTTATCAGCAAAAGTGCAGACTGATTAAATCCATGTGTCCACAAAATAGCAAACACATAACAGATTAATCCTGTAGCACACTATCAATTATCAACTTTACAAATCAATATATGGACTGCAAAACACAGCATCTATGGCAAAAAGTAAGACTATAGCTGTAAAATCCTAACCTACTTTTTCAGAAGGATGTAATAAGATCTCCTCAGAACCTTCCATGTAAGTATGCTTAACCGTGTTCTTTAACAATGCTTCTAAAGAGGCTGAAGGGCTTCAAAGCCAAATAAAAATAACAATAACAACAATAACAATAACAACAACAACAATAATAATAATAATAATGTATTTGAATAAAAACTAGAAACTTAACTTTTTGAGAAAGAGTAAATGAGACAGAAAAGGGTCTGCTATTTCTAAGTCTGACATTTCAAATTGAGGCAAATCATGCATTGATGTAGAGGTTTGTCCTTCCCTTTTTTCAGCCTGACCAGTTGCTCCCTGCTTGCATTTCATTATTTCTCCTGGTCTTCGAGTTTCAGAGTTTCAGCTCCTGATGAAACTTCCCAATTTCCTTCTACATCCAGTGTTCTCCAAAATCTTCTGTTCCCAAACAGGTTAAATAATTTTTCATGAGAAGAATTCCTCTTTCCTTTTCATGACCCAATGTTATTAAAGGAACAGAAACACACACAAAATTAATGCTGGCATTACCAAAAAGCAAACCACAGAGGAGATATATACAGCTTAACAGTTTTGGAAAAAGTCTTTGCCCTTTCACCGCAGATCTTATGTAGGGAATGACTACATCCGCATTGCAGGTAGGGTTCTCTGGCAGTTCCCTGTTTTCAGTCTTTGTTCTGGCAGTAGATAAATCATCTTGAGAGCACCAGAAGTGCACTTCGTTGCATGCCACAGCGTAGACAAAAAGAAAATTTTCACCTAAAAACACCCCCTACAAAACTCAAGTTCACTAGACACAACCATCAACTGACTAAGCTATAAAGTCACTCTACTCACCAAGAATGGAAAGAACTGTGTCTGTTTGTCATGACCTTGTCTGCTTCTGAAATATTTAGGCACCTGATATCAGGAATTAAGAGGGTGACATCATGGTCATGTTCTCATGTAATAATGAACAAATATAATAGAATATACATAACTAAATGTTCTGCTTGCAAGTCTAAAAGTATATTACTGTTTGGTTTGGTTTTTATTTCTGTGATAGATGAACTGGGTTAGCCCCATCCCTCAGTCCCTCAGTAATTGCAGCATTGCGTTCAAAAGTAAAATTATCATCAAAACTATCAAAATTATCTCTGGTGATTCACTCAAGTATTTAGGTAAAGGTCACCCATTCTCTCTTTTTTAGAGGAGAACCTGCTTTAAGGCACTCAAAATAGTCACCTGAGCTTTACAGCAGAATCTCATCCTCAGCATTTCTTGAGCAGAATATGATTTCCTAGAGACTGGAATCTCTTGTTGCATAAAAGAGACAATCATTTGTTCACTCTCTGAAAAGTGGTCAGGCAAGATACAGTTATAAAACTGTTTTGTTTTAAAGAATCTCAGAGAAGATTTTTAAGAAAAGTTTGGTTCAGGACCCTGTGGAGAGGAACAGATATTCCACAATGTAATCTTACAATGGAGCAAGGAGATTCTGAGAAGACGTGGATGGAAGTTCAGGGCAGACAAAATGAGATATCTCCAACAATAATTAAGACCCTTATCCCTCAAGTTGAATTAGGACCTTTAATGACTAAAAGTTGCTAAAATACTAGGTCTGGACATAAACTATCATCCAAAAGACAACATTTGTAAAAACAGATGCCTTGCAAGGCCCTGCTGGGTTGGGTGCAATGTTATAGTGACAGAAGTGGCACAATTAAATCACTGAGACCAACCATCCTTTGGAAGCTTTAATACCCATGCAATCGTTAATTGTGACCTGGCACACTATATACATAATTATGTGTTTGTTACTATATAACATAAATCACTTCTTTTTTCCTTATGTTTCCTAAGAATCACTTACCATTTACAAAGTAACTGTTACTAGTATTTATTAATTTTAATTACAGAACCAATATATTTTCAGGAAAAGATGTCATCCATAAATGTAAAACTAAATATATTGCTGAGTAGAGGAAATGAAGTAGTATTTAATCACCAGCAATTGCTATAAGTAACAGTCAAGTGCTAACCACTGCTACTACAAATCTTATGTAAAATTGAAAAAATTTATGTGTTACTGCTAATTTAATTTACCAAACTTACACGTTTGCACTCTACTTAGAAGAGAGGATCAGATAAATATAGCAAATCCTTTACACAGCAGAAGCTAGGTGAGCTCAATACCCCCAGGTTGCAAGCCCAAAATAAATAGCATTGCAGCTGAGAATAATAATTTATATAAAGTAGGAATATGTGCAGTTGAAATCAATTTAGATCTTTGATTAGTTTCACTGATCATTTGAACAGTGAAACTCATCTTACTACTCATCTTATTACTTATGATAACAGTAATAACTTGCTACTTCAACACCAAAAATGATAACAACAAAAATAACAGCAGCTGCAGCAGCAGCAGCAGCAGCTTTGATTGCTTTAACTTTGATACATCATTTCGGTTAGGATAACAGAAGTCTGTGAGTCTATAAGAACTTCTTCCTGACATTGCTGGAGTTTGAAAAAATACCTCTTAAACCCTGTGAACAAAGTTTCCATCTGTCATGTTACTAGAAATACTAAATAAACACTAGTAGCTGTGCTACTAGTGTGTGAGAAAGCAGCTGAGTAACAACCATGAAATTCCACTCAAATTCAGAAGTTAAATTATGTATGTGTTCAAAATCCTCACAGTCAATCACTCACTCGGGCAATGTATTACATTGTTACAGGAAGGCCTGTGGTTTTGTGCCCTCTCAGTTGGGCATGCTTTTCATGTATCCATAAGGTGATAGACAGGAGAAACTTAATGGAAGTGAGGAGATAAAGGGAAGACATTTTAAATATTATGACAAAAAGGATGTTATCTGGAATTTAGAAAAGTGTGATAAACAGGAACCAGATGGAAAGCAATGATGAGATGTAAGGCATTTCTACCTCTACATCATTGATTCAAAGGCAGACACTCAATACAAGTAACTATTGAATGTAAAAGCAATAATTCATCTTTATGTCCACCACTTTATGAATGCCTATGGAATTGTCTCAAATTCTGGATTTGTAACTGGTTTGTAACTGCAAATTTCAGGCCTTAACAGGGTGTAGGAACCAGAATGCTTTTATACTACAGAAGTAACACTTGCAAGCCATCATTGCAGAAAGCAACACACTACATGCATGTAAGGACATTGTAATACATGGTCTTTGATACAAATTTCCCCTCCGTGTCCTTATTTACAAAATCTTTTAAAGAAATTTGCAAAAACATTTTTTCTAGTTATCCATCTAAGGGTTTGGTATTTTTGTTTTGTTTTTATTAATCTATAGGCAGAAAGCATCTGGCTAGATGCTAATGTAATTCTTTTTCCCACAGAATCAAGACAGTTTACATACCAGAGTCTGAACTGTGAACTTCACCAGCCCAACATCCTTGTTTGCACAGGTTTTGAGCTTAGTGACAGAATTTATCATGCATATTCAATACCCAATTCCAATTCCCAAAAAAAAACAAACAGGTCAAAGCAAAAAAGGTTTCTCGTACGTAAGCACAGGAACTTCTGTTTGATTGGGACAATTTCCAAAACAAATTATCAGTTGCCAAAATGAACATTATAGCTGTTTTTTTTTTTTGAGAAAGTACTTTCATGAGTTTATATAAAAACTTTCATCCCTGCCTTGGACTGAAATAAAAAACTACTGAGGTTTAATCCAGCAGGCAGCTAAACATCACACAGCCATTCATTCACTTGCCATAGCGTTATGGTTTTTTTGTTTGTTTGTTTGTTTCTTTTTTTGGGGGGGGTATTTTGTTTGGTTTGTTGGTTGGTTGGTTTGGTTTGTCATGTTTTTTGTTTGTTTTTGTTTTGTTTTGTTTTTTTGGGGGGTGGGGAGGGGATGGAAAAATACTTTGAAGTGCAAGAACTCATCAGCTGAGAAAAAGACCATTTAAAAAGAAAGAGGGTTAAAAAAAAATAAATACACAAAGGAAGTCAGAAAACAAGTGACACACAACACAGTTCCTCACCACCAGCTGACCAGTGCCCAGCCAGTCCTCGGGTAATGGCAGCCCCACCCTGTTTGTCCAACTCCCCCCGGTTGTATTGATCACCATGATGTTCTACAATGCAGGACATCCCTTTTGTCAGTCAGGGTGAACAGTCTTGGCTGTGTCCCTCCCTGTTTCTTGTGCACCCCCAACCTCGTCACTGGTGTGGCAACATAAGAAGCCAAAAAGTCTTTGACTTAGTGTAAGCACTGCTCAGTAACAACTAAAACATTGGTAAGTTATCAATATTGTTCTCATCCTAATTCCAAAACCCAGCAGATACCAACCACTAGGAAGAAAATTAACTCTATCCCAATCCCAGGACACAAACAATTAAAATTAATCACAAAGAAGTTAAGTAGTTTTTTTTTTTTTTAAAAAAAAAAAAAGTCCTTGCAGGTATAACAGTTAGGAAAGAGTTTAAAAACAGTGGGGTTAAAATAGAAACATTATATCACTTTGCATTTTCTACAATAAATGAAATTCAGTCCTATTCAATTATGCCTCTCAAAGAGCAATCTGTAAATGTCGAATGTAAGTTTTTTTTTATTTCCAATCAAAAGTCGAGATACTGTGTGAAACAATATGTAATTAGTGACAGAATTCGATATGACAGTATAAAATATCCAACAAAGTTATGATACCTATTAAAACCAAACATAGGACACCCTGGACATGATTTCCAGTAACGTTTTATTAAAAATTAGACATAAAATACTCTGCCTCTTTTATTCTGAAGAACTGTGAAGTTTAAAGACTCATTTGTCTTTCCAGACCCTCTGCTATACCTTGCTTTCTCTGTGGAGAGGGGGCAAGGGAAAAGAGAACTTGCCTGCTTTCCTGAGGAAATTAGGCTTAGGCAATCACATTGTACCTTTCTGATAACTCTCTCCTCTCTCTGCTCCTCATAAGTTTTCAATTCAGAGGCCAATTTCAATTAAAATTGACAGAAGTTAAAGTCTCAAAGATATTAAACTCCTGTGAATTTCATGAAAATTGGATAACTAGAAAAGAAAGACACATATATTGCTGTCATCTAGGGAAAGAGCACAGCATGCTTTCTGCCCTTTTTTAGACTTTCAATAATCTACCCAGGAGAGCACCACAATCAGTGGTACCTGGTCTTCAATGTATTTGTATCTCACTGCAGACTGACATTTTGATCGAAGTAATTGAGAGCTATGACAGGAGCTCAGTTCATTAGCTAAAGACAGAATCAACAGCAGAGAGCACCATTGGGTGTTCCCTGACTGTGGTAAAAATTTCAGTGAGTTTATACCATTTATCATACACCAGAGAATATGTCTTCACGTAGACAGCATTCATTGTTGTGAAGTCTCTAGCGTCTAATAAAATGTCAGTGAAGACAGAAGGTTGTTTTCCACAAAGTATTCACATCCCCTCTCTCTCAGACACTCTCCCTCCTTTCTTCCAGGTATAGTATCAGAAGTTTAATAATGCATGAACTCATCTTGCAATCATAGCATACTTCAGTTAAATTAGTTCCTCATCTAAGAAGAGAATCCCCTGAAAATTTTACCGATTACAGTTGCTTTCTTAGCAAAGAAGGGAGCTAGGCATCAAGAATATTTAAAAATAATTCTGCAGTAAATAATTTTTAACAGCCTAACTTTTATGATGATTGAAAAGTTACAGTAAATAATCAGAAAGATCTATATGTAAAATTCTAGTGATTTCTAAGCAGATAAACACACAACACTCAACATGCTGAGGCCTGTGAAGCTGTGAATAGCAGCCAGCCCAAGATCATCACAGTACCTGATTTCTTCACAGCTGCCATTCTGGAGAGTCATAAGATTAATTTACCTTTACCATAAAAGGCTCTTTTTATGTGATATAGAAAGATTTCTTCCAACTGATTTTTTGACTATTTTAGGCAAGGGTATCAATTTTGCTTATTCTGATTCCTGACCTCAAATTCATTGGTGCTGTCATATTTCTTGTTACCATTATGATCAGCAGCAGAATGAATCCATCTTTTACTGAAATGGTCCTTTGCATGACAGCTGTATAGGAAAGACTTTTCAAAACAAGAAAGCACCTTTTTAAATGAAGTCCACAGAATTTCCTGTAATTGTCAATTTAATCCTAAATACACAGTCTGCAATAAATAAATAAATAAATAAATAAATAAATAAATAGAAATTGAAAGAAGGCCACTAATTTTACAGGCCATTGTCACAGAAACACAGAATCACAGAATTACACAGCGAATGGAAGTGACCGCTGAAGATCATCTAGTCCAACCCCCTTGTGGAGCAAGATCACCTAGAGCATATTGCACAGGAGGGCATCCAGGCGGGTTTTGAATATCTCCAGAAGAGGAGACTCCACAACTTCTCTGGGCAACCTTTTCCAGTGCTCTGTCACTGGAACTGGTACTTCTTGTCACTGTTACTTCTTTCTCAGAGTAAAGAAGTACCATCTCATATTCAGCCATTGCATCCTGTGCTTCAGTTTGTGCCCATTGCCTCTTGTCCTGTCACTGGGCACAACTGAAAAGGGCCTGGCTTCATCTTCTTGACACCCTCCCCTCATAAACTTGTAAATGTTGATGAGGTTTCTCCTCAGTCTTCTCCAGGCTAAACATGCCCAGATCTCTCAGCCTGTCCTCAAACAAGTTCTTTGGTCCCCTAATCACATTTATAGCCCTCCTCTGGACTTGCTTCAGTAGCTCCATGTCCCTCTTGTACTAGGGAACCCAGACCTGGACACAATACTCCAGGTGTGGCCTCACCAGGACTGAGTAGAGGGGTGGATAACCCCCTTGACCTCCTGGCAACGCTTGTCCTAATGCACCCCAGGATAGCATTGGCCTTCTTGGTCACTAGGTCACATTGCTGGCTCATGTTTAACCTGCTGTCCACCATGACTCCCATGTCCCTCTCTGCAGAGCTGCTCTCCAGTAGGTCACCCCACAGCCTGTACTAATGCTTGGGGTTAGTCTTCCCGAGGTGCAGGACCCTACACTTGCCCTTGTTGAATTTCATGAAGTTCCTATGTCGCAACCCTCCAGCCCGTCAAGATCTTTCTGAATGGCAGCACAGCCCTCTAGGGTATCTGTGAATCCTCTAAGCTTTGTGTCATCTGCACACATGCTGAGGGAGCACTCTGTTTCATCATCTAAGTCATTGATGACTAAGTTGAACAACACTGGACCTAGTACTAACACCTTGAGGGCACTGATAGCCACAGATTTCCAACTAAATTCTGCACAACTGGGCACAACCCTCTGAGCTCTGCCATCCAGCCAATTGACAATCCACCACACTGTCCACTCAAGTAGGCTGGACTTTCTGATTTTGTCTGTGAGGACGTTATGGGAGACGGTGTCAAAAGCCTTGCTGAAGTCAAGGTAGACCACATCCACCACTCTCCCCTCATCTATCCTGCCAGTCATCTCATCGTAGAAGGCTATCATATTGGTCAAAGATGACCTCCCCTTGATGAATCCATGCTGACTATTCCTGATCACCTTCTTATCTTCTTATCTTCCACATGCTTGGAGATGACCTCCAGGATGATCTGTTCCATCACCTTTTGAGGAATGAAGGTGAGGCTGACTAGCCTGTAGTTTTCTGGGTCCTCCTGCTTGCCCTTTTAAAGGCTGGCATGATATTGACTCTCTTCCAGTCCTTAGGTACCTCTCCTGTTCTTTGTGACATTTCAACTATGATGGAGAGTGGCCTAGCAATAACATTTCTGTTTACTATATTCGTTCTTTTGTAACCTGAAGACTTTAAGACTTTGAGCTACATATGCCCAGAGTTTCTTGTCCCCTCAGTTCAGTGTTGTTTTAATATCAATATAACTGCACTGACAACAATGAAATCTTTTTTTTTTTTTTTTTTTTTTTTGAGGATGGGCATGGAGAGAATCAGGTTTGTGTGTTCTTGTAATGGTTTGATAGAACTATTATCCATCCTCCACTAATAATCCAATTAATAGTTTGAGAAGCCTAAGAATTCTACTGTGAATACAACGGCATTAATTATATAATCATGCTACTTAGGAAACGTATCCTTTTTTTTTTTCTTCATTTGTATATCATAAAACTACTATACTTCTTCATAGTTAGGTATAACAAACACTTATTCTCTTGCCAAGCTAACTAATTTCTGAAACATGTGACAGTTCAAGTAAAACATGCTGAAACTCAGCCAAAACCTTGAACTGCAGTTAATGTAACTTTATGCTTAGAAGAACTCCATTAACTTTTCTCTCACTTCCTTTTTTACATTTGTTTTTAACAGTCACTAATAGCAAAAATTACAAAACAAAATAGGAAAGGCTATTGCCTGAATGTGTTGGACAAGACTCAAAGCTAGAACACATTGTTAACCTTCCAAAAATTATGAAATTTTGTTAGAACTCTATGCTTTTCTACAGAAAAGCTAGACATAAATAATTCCAAATCAGATTTCTGCCAAATTTCAACGGCCACTGAAAAAGTACTTACCCTCCCAAACTAGAGATTTTAACAATTCAGTCAAATACTTGAGATATCTTGAAGCAATCTGCAGAATTATTTATCTATTACAAATTACATCTATCTGTCACACAAGGAAAATAATTCAATTATCACTTCTTAACACACCTAGATAAATTTACAGGATAGTGACCTGATAGACTTTGGTTTTATTTTTCTTTCTGAAAAACTGAAACCTAGAGACATTTTCTAGAGAAATTCTAGAGAACTGTGAAGACTCACCATGCAAAGTTGGTGTCTGCAGAACAAGTAGTTTAGGACTGAAATTAAAAATTAACAATAATTAAATGGAAGGTAAATAAAGTAGTTGAAACTGCAAATTATTTTCAAAGATAAAATGTTTCCAAAGGGCATTATTGTGACATTCTGGCACAATGCTACATAGAAAATTGTAGAGTTTCTGTTGCCTTCAAGCAAAGGATTCAATATTTTAGCATAAACCACATACATTAACAAATTTAAGGCAAGACATTCACAGGCTTTATCTCTGAGAAAAAAAAAAAAATCTATTTGTTCGTCAGTAGAAGACATTGATTAGTAAATCCCAGTAGGAATACTTGACATGCAATAGTGGAGGGGTAAGTTTCACAATGCATATATCCTACATTATTTTTAAAATTAACGGATTTTAAATCCAAATCGGTTTGTCTTCAATCTTGAGTTGGTAATCCACTACAGAAAATATACCTTAGTTGTCCATCTTTGCTGTAAAAATTCTTGGAATTAACACCTATCTACCTCCCACTAACAAGTGATTCTCACAGAGGAAAAAATAATAATAATAAATAAATAATAAAATAGCATAAAATAGCATAACATAACATAACATAACATAACATAACATAACATAACATAACATAACATAACATAACATAACATAACATAACATAAAAAAATAAAAGGGAATTGGTATATCTTCTGAAGTAACGTAAGCCACAAAGCTGGACAGTAAACTCTTGTACTGGACATGACAATATCAAACACAGCAACAAAAAGCAATGAATTCCTACAACATGTGTAATTGCTTGGGATTGTATAAGGTCAGCTTCCTATCAAAATTGGCAGACTCCTCATACAAACATGCACCCAAGGAAATATTTTCAGTCTCCTCAGTCTGAGGATGTCTCAACTACTGTTTGCAAACAGCCCAGAAGAGAGAAAATTTTCAGAGAAAATTAGGGCCAGATCTGTGTACCATAATGAACCAAGGTGATCTCTTGGTCTGACCCATTACTTAACACTCTGATATAATAGAACTACAATGGTACCATGTAGAGGTGGCTGAGACTGCTCTGGACAGCAGCACAGCTCTTCTGTGTGGTGGCTCCTGTCACATAGTCATACATGAGAGCAGTAGAACTACATCAGGAAAAAGATAAAATAAAATAGGGACTCCAACACATGCCTGGTTATCTTTGTGGACAAGGCAAGAATCAACCTAATCAGCTAGTATGCTGAAAGAGAAACCACACTGCTACACCACAAGGAGAAAACATCTCAATACAAGAGATTGTTTGTATAAATCAATACTAAACAATATCATATGTGGTAAGTCACATATCCTCCTGTTCTGAGCTTGACTTTTCAGGAGCCTATCTCCTTCCACGCATAAAACCAAATGAAACCAACCTTGTGACTTTGATACTTTGTATTACACAAAAATCAACACATCTTCAATTTAATTAATCTTTACTTATTGATGATGTCTTCAAAATTTGCACTTCCAAGAGACCTTCTATCAAGTTGCTCACATTTCATGCCCATCACTATATATGCACTCTGTTTTTTAGCAGTCCTTCCCTACTTATATTTTTCCTCTTTTCTATCTGCCGGTATTCTCTGCTAACACAGAGTCTAAAGTTTAAACAGCTATACACAAACAGGTCTAGGAGATTCTTAAAACACCTTGATGATAACTTCTCAGTACAGGTAGTAAGGGATCCAACTAGGAAATGTGCCCTCCTACATCTGCTGCTCATGAACAGAGAATGTCTTGAGTGAAATGGAGGTTGGTGGCCATCTTGGCCATAGTGATCATGAAGTAGTCAAGCCGAAAATCTTTGGTAATAGGGGGAAAACTGCCACCAAAATGTTAGTCCTAGGGAGATCAGATTTCAGGCTTCCCAGGGAACTAATTAGTAAGATCCCCTGGGAAACCACTTTTGAAGATATTGGGATCCTTCAGTGCTGGTCAATCTTAAATACCACCCCTTAAGAACGCAGGAACAGTTAATTTCAAAATGTCAGAAGTGGAGCAGGTGGGGCAGGAGAGCAACTTATCTGAGCAGGGATCTTCTTCTAGAGCTTAGGCAGAAAGTGTATGGCCACTGGAAGTGAGGTTGGGTGACTTGGGAGGACTACAGTGATGCTGTTTCACCTTTGTAGGAAGAAAAATTTGTATGGTCAAAGCTCAACTAGAGTTGAAGATGGCCACTACTATGGGGAATAATAAGTAGGGGCCTTTTAAAATATGTTAACAGCAAAAGGAGGACCAGAGAAAACATTGGTCCATTACTAGATGGGGATGGACACCTCATAAACAGGGATGTATACAAATCAGCCATTTAATGCCTTCTCTGCCTCTAACTCCAACACTGGTAATAGGCTCTGGACTCCTGAAACCTGCATTGGAGGACTGTGACTGAAGTAATGATAAGCTCCCAATCCAATGCCGAACTACTGCTGGATTTGTTGGTCCACCTGCTTATAAGTCTATGGGGGCCAATGGAATTCATCTCAAAGCACTCATAGAGTGAGACCTCTCTCAATTGTTTTCAATGGCCTTGGGAATCTGGAGAGGTCCCAGCTGACTGCAAGCTGGCAAACATCTTCCCAATTTTATGGAAGTGTGTGAAAGATGACCCTGGTAATTAGAGGCCTGTCAGTCTCTCTTCAGTGCCAGGTAAAATTATGGAAAAGATTATTCTGGGAGTTACTGAAAAACACCTGAAGGACAATATGGTTGTTGGTCATGAACACTCACTCCAACATGAGTTCAGGAGGGTAAGGTCCCACTTAATGAACTAAATTTCCTTTTATGACAAGGCCACCTATCTGGCTGACCAAGGGGAACCACTTGAAGTAATCCCAGATTTCAGTAAAGCTTTAGATACTATTTTTCACAGTATTCTGTTGAACAAAATATCTAGCATACAAATAGATAAGCACATAATATGAAGGATGAAGAAAATGGCTCATGAGTCAGACTTCAAGGGTTATAGTAAGTGGGGTTACATCAGACTGGCAGCCAGTCACTAGGATTCCCCAGGGCTACAATTTAGGGCCAGTTCTCTTTAATGTTTTTATAAACAATCTAGATGCAGGACCTGAATGCACACTAAGTTTGTGGATGACACTAAATTGAAATGAGCTGTTAAATCCCTCAAGGGTAAAGAGGCCTTGAAGAGAGATCTTGACAAATAGAGCTGGAAAATCACCAACATGAAGTTTAACAAGAACAAGTGCCAGATTCTGCACCTGGAGAGGGGCAACCCTGCCTGTACATGTATGTACAAATATAGTACATTTGAATGTACATTTGAAACGCTGAAAATGAACAGGCTTTCAAGCTATGAAAGGCATTCAGATTGACACATGGTAAGGTGCCTTGATCCATTGATACCAAGGTGCATCTACCAAGTCATCTGACTGCACAAATGTCATTATGTGAAATTTTCTGTTTACTTTAATGCAAGAAAGACAGCAGAGTCCCATAGGCAGACCCGGATGGTTCAGTGCTTTCCAGAAAGAATGTGCCAGAATATTATATCCTGTGATTTTGAAATCAACAAATAAATAAGAAATGATTAATTGTGGAAGGAAATCACTAACACATGCTTAATTTCCAGCAAGGTCAAAACTTCAGATAAAACTTGGGATGTTCAGACCAAATATCAGAATTGCTGCATGATTTTATGAAATACATATAAGCTTCCACTAGCAAGTTTCTTCATATATCATTTGACTGTGTGTTATAAACAATAAGAAAAGAAAAAAAAAAAGTCATGAATAAATCCCTTAATGTCTTTCCATGGGATTAGTGACTGTTTAAGACAATCCTGTAAAGGAGAAAAATACATATTTTTATAGGCTATTTAACAAAACATGTGCAAAATAGATTTTAATTATTTACATTTATCAATTTTAATGCTATTGAAAAAATAAAATAAAAGAGCTTCACATACCACATGGACCTTCATTATCAACCCCATGATCTGTGTTTTTCCCCCCTCTTGTTTGATATGCTGTTAATTAAAATAGGTAGATTTTCTAATGGATTAACAATACAAGATTATTATTTGACCATTCTACACTTGCTGGACATTACAGTCAAATCTTAACTGGGGAGAGGAAAAAAAAAAAAAGGAAGAAAAAATATCCATATGATATTTTGGTAAGGTGTTATTTGCTGGCCTCATTTCTGCTGAAAACATTTGATATGGTTAAAATTCATTTCATCTTGTGATGTACCGTCTAATGGAAACATTCATGTTTCATTTTCTGCTGGTAACAATCTCAGTCCATTTTGGTTTGCTATCCCAACCTTACTTTCTTCCCTGAATACTCTGATGCTTGGAACACCTTTTCCAGGAAATAGTTGATATGAAAAAAAAAAAAATGAAATCAAACTTTCAAATCCCATGGCTTTAAAAATCTTCATGGATTTTTGTGGTTTCAAAATGATAAAGAGGTATTCATTCTATTCTGAAACAAGAAGGGTCTTGAGAGGTTTTGAAAGGAATGACCACAACAGTTGTAGAAATTCAACTCGGTCACATGTAGTAGAATATCAGCTATAGCTCTCATACTTTATAGTATTGAGATAGTTTTTGCACTTTATTTTTTAAGTTATTTTGTACCCATATTGTGGTAATTGCAGCAGTCTGTGATTTACTGTCATGCCTTGTCTAGAGATTGTAACAGATTATAAGCAGTCGTTACAACTTACTGATTTTAGAAGTGTCTCAAAGATGTCCTGTATAAGCCTGGGCTGTAGCAGGCCTCTAACTGCTACTCCCCATAACAGGAATAATTTTACCATTTACTTTTGTCCATCTCTATCCCCCATGTGTGATCTAGGATTGAAAATGAAGGAATACTGCATTGGAAAACACATTTTTTAATGTAATTTTAATGCATCCTGAGATCTCCTATCATATGGCAATACCAGTGTAAGTAACTGTGCATGGAAAAATGGACAGAAGTATATTTTAAAGTGAGTGGTAAAGGCAAAGCTGGTGTATTTTACAAAAGCTTTTCATTTTTAGTGAGCTATTCACTTTCTGTGCTCATTTTATTTAATAGTTTAGCCTCCTAACTGTCTTCACTCTCGTAGTGAATTACTTTCCAGAAATAATAGGAAATTTTAAGCATCATCATGTTGCTGGTATTGTCACTTGAAAATATGGGTCACCATCACCTCATCACCCCATCCTGGTTTGCTCATTAGTGGCACTCTGTATGGAAAATCTCTAAAGATCATTACCACTGTAGTCTAAAGCCAATGTGCCAGCATAATGAAAAACAATTCAGCAGTTCCCTATGCTCTGTTAGTTGTGTTTGTCATAAATGAGTTGTGGAGATTTGGAGTGAATGATCCATATCATATTGAACCGTCCTTTTTATCGCTGACAATTGAAGGTGACTGAAAAGCTGGGTCAGTGTCAGACTGCATCTAATTGGAAACCTTTCCTCATTAATGTTCGATGTTGACTTGTATTAGTTGATGAAATTAGGACCACAGTGGAATGGGTTTTATTACACAAAATGAGCTGGTTCCATTTCAATGTTATTTTAACCCCACCCCTGACTGCTGAGAAAGGAATCCAGAAACAAGGGAGTTGTGAGTGATGTAGGATTAAGAGGAAATTGAATAAAAATGTCAGTGTTGCTCAGGAAACTGAAAGCATGTGCATATTTATGTCACATTTACTTCAGCAAATCTTTTACGAAAATACTTCCTTATAGATCATCTGGGGTTATTTTGTTGGTTTGATTCACAAGTAGGAGAGAAAAGTTTCCCAGGTAAAGGGAAATGGCAAATTTAGGGGGAAGGGGCTGGAAAGTGTTTGTTTTCTGGAAGAAGTAACATGGAAATATATATTTTTTTTCATGGTTTAGATACCCATTTTTGCAATTAGAGAATATATTGCTCTCTCAAGTATACCCTCAGTGTTAAAAAAAAAAAAAAAAAAAAAAAAAACTTGCTCATCAGCTCCTGTTAAAATGCTGTTAACTGAAGGAAACAAAGAATATTATAACACTATAAAAATGTGAAGTTTACTTCATAACCCCACTGCAAAATATTCAGGAGTCATGCAATAAAGATTGGCAAGATTCAAAGTACCAAACTTTAGATTTTCCACTGACATCTGATGACTATCAAAAAAAAATATAGACTTGCAAATTCATTTTTTGGAGCAAATTATTACAACTAGATTGTTCAAAAGGCAATCTGATATAAAATCATGATGCCTATAGACTTTCAGATTAAAGTAAATTCTGTCATTACATAGGAATATGATTTAAGGGGATACTTATCATATCATGTCTTACTATCACAATAACTCCATTCAATGATTTTCTCCTCAAACTCACAACTTCTTTTGTAATCTTTTTAAACTCTTTCTTTTTTCTTTTTCTTTAGTACTTCAGCAGTAATTCATTAAAATTTAATACATATAAGATACATTTGACTCTCTACTGTCAGCTCTTTATAAAATGTCTTTAAAGCCCATAAGTGACTACTAATTATGGCCAGAACCTCAGAACATTCTGGCACTAAGATTTTCAGATCAGGTCTATAAAAAGCTCAGACTATCTTTCCCAGACAACTTGTATGAATATCTCAGAGGTTTTTTCTCCATCAAATTCATGATTCATCAGTTTTTGCCTCAGAAATCTTCCCACAAAACGAAAACATATAAACATACTCGAAATTTTTCTTATTTCTGTAGCTCAACAAGCCAAACCCACCATGCAAGTAGCTTCAAGTCTGGGACCTCAAGTCTGGGACCCTTTATACGTTGACCCGTTCTCACTAGTAATGGTTAAAATAATAAAATAAAATAAAATAAAATAAAATAAAATAAAATAAAATAAAATAAAATAAAATAAAATAAAATAAAATAAAATAAAATAAAATAAAATAAAATAAAATAAAATAAAATAAAATAAAATAAAATAATAAAATAAAATAAAATAAAATAAAATAAAATAAAATAAAATAAAATAAAATAAAATAAAATAAAATAAAATGTGATATTTTAAACTAAGTGTGATATTTTAAACTAAGTGTGGCCAGCAGGACTAGGGAAGTGATTGTCCGCCTGTACTCGGCTCCAGTGAGGCCTCACCTTGAATACTGTGTTCAGTTTTGGACCCCTCACTACAAGAAGGGTTTTGAGGTGCTCGAGCATGTGCAGAGAAGGGCAGTGAAGTTGGTGAGGGGTCTGGAGAGCAAGTCTTACAAAGAGCAACTGAGGGAGCTGGGGTTGTTTAGTCTGGAGAAGAGGAGGCTCATGGGCAACCTTATCACACTCTACAGATACCTTAAAGGAAGCTGTAGTGAGGGGAGGAATGGACTATTCTCCCATGTGCCTGGTGACAGGACAAGGAGGAATGGGCTCCAGGAGAGGTTTAGGTTGGATATTAGGAAAAACTTCTTTACTGAAAGGGTTGTTAGGCATTGGAATAGGCTGCCCAGGGAAGTGGTTGAATCACCATCCCTGGAGGTCTTTAAAAGATGTTTAGATGTGGAGCTTAGCAGTATGGTTTAGTGGATGACTTGTTAGAGTGAGGTCAGAGGTTGGACTAGGTGATCTTGGAGGTCTCTTCCAACCTAGATTATTCTGTGATTCTGTAATAAGGAAACCAATAATAGAGCACTATAAAGTGTTCTTAAAAAAAAAAAAAAATGGTTTGGGATTTTAGAATGAAACTAAGCTTTTCTTGGTATTAGTGAAGAAGACATAACACATATTTTTTGTCCATCTAGTTAAGAAGAAAATCCAGAAATCTGTCCATTGTTATGAGAAAAACACATTACAAACACTGAAAAATTTGCTGTGAATTGGAGTGACAATTTCAGAGGTTATGCCTAGCTACTAGTGGACAGAATCACTTCCACTTGTCTTCAGTCAGATATACAATCTCAAATACAATCTCTTTCAATTTTTGTCCTGCTTGTGTATCCTGTAGAATTAATACTAGTTGCTGCTTCAGTTCTAATCCTCTGCTGCTGTGCCTGAATGGTTTGTTAGGTTCATAATTAGATTGATGTCTTAATATTTTCCCCTGATGTTTTAAGAAAGCTTTGTCCCAGACCATAGAGGTCTTCCTCAGCTCAACATAAAAAAGACAGAATAAAGAATCATACAACGTTAATCTACCCCCCTACAGACAACATCTGGAGTGTGAAGAGTATTTTGCAATACTGAGATAGTGCTTATAAATGAACCTTGTTATAAAGAAATCTCAACTTCCACAAGGTATTTAAAATAACTATTTACTTATTTTCAAGTAAGTTATTTAATTTTTTTTAATCATTTATTCATTTAAGTTCTGATATGAACAAGGGGAAAAGGATCTAAGAAAAAGTTAAAATAAAAACAAGTCTAGGTCTGGGGCCACCAGCACAAGAAGGATGTGGACCTGTTGGAGCAGGTCCAGAGGAGGACCACAAAGATGATCAGAGGGCTGGAGAACCTCTTCTGTGAAGAAAGGCTGAGAGAGCTGGGGATGTTCAGCCTAGAGAAGAGAAGACTCCAGGGAGACCTCATTGTAGCTTTTCAGTACTTAAAGGGGACTTATAAAAAAGATGGAGAGTGACTCTTTGCTCAATCAGGTAATGGGAGAATGGATTTAAACTAAAAGAGGGGAGATTAAAATTAGAGGTTAGGAGGAAGTTATTCACTCAGAGGGTGGTGAGACACTGGAACAGGTTGCCCAGAGATTCTGTGGATTCCCCATCCTTGGAGGTGTTCAAAACGAGGTTGGAAGAGGCCCTGAGCAACCTGATCTAGTGGGTGGTATCCTAGCTTATGGCAGGGAGGCTGGAACTGGATGATCTTTGAGGTCACTTCCAACCTGAGCCATTCTATGATTCTAAGGATATATGATGGAAAAATCACTCTGCTAAAAGATCTATTAGTAGATGAAAATAGACAACTGTCATGTAAGCAGACAACAGGATAATATTAAGAAAGGGGCTGTCCAAAGTAGAAACTCCTTCTTTACTAAGAACACCAATGTTTAATTCAGTTATTTGAAGAGATTCCATTGGAAAATGCAGGTGATGACACATCTGTTCTATTCTTTCCGCCTTTTAAATGGTTCCAGCGTTCATTTGGTTATGACTGTATCCAGTGTTTCCACCCACACATGGGGTCAACATGTTTGACTTTCTCAAATCCATTAGTAATATTTCCCTATTTTACTTCCACTGTATTAACAGACCCTAGGAAAACATTAGATGTTAAAACAGAAATCCAGTGACACCCAAACATGGCAAGTTACTGGTTAAACTCACATAGCTTTCTTCTCAAACTGTCTCTCAATGACCTTCCTTCTGAGGTTTCAAGTGATGTTTAAGAAGAGCTGCAGGTATTTCAGACATGAAACTCATAATGGGCACATTATTTGGCCATATTATGAAATAGTATCATCTATCTAACAAATGAAAAAAAAAATAATTTAATGGGTGCACTCTTAAATATAAAAATTTAGAAGAGAAAGACACCATATGAATCTAAAGTGAGAAGGTCATTCAATAAGATTTGTGACTTAGGAGTCCCTTTTCACATTAATATGGTACTTCCTGTACATAATTCTTGTTTTACTGAGAGTTTATTTTCCAGTATACAGGCAAAAGCAGGAATGTAACTACCTGATACTTTGGAACAGTGATTAGGTTTTGTTATTCACATGAGAGTTTCTAGTATTTTACACTTCAACAGGCATCATCTCTGGGTCACTAAGGGCCAGGGAAAAGAAGATACACATACCAAAGCACTACCAAAGTATGTTTGCAGTCAAGCACATGGAAGACAGAAAGTATATGAAGTAGGAATAGAAATTGAAATAATTTTTCCAATCTCAAACTACCTGTAATACAGAAAAAAATATTTCCTATGCAGCTATAGCACAATGTTACATTCTTAACTCTCTCTATTGAACACACTCCAGTAATGTTCACAATAAAATGTGTGTTTAACTGACTTGTTGATATTTTCAGCATAGATTACACCATTTGTAAGTTTTATTTATTTATCCTTGGAGTTCTTCATTTTCTAGAAAAGATGTTCGGTACCTTCTTTTTGAGAACCTCTTCTCACCCAGGGACTGCTATCACCTTAGTTGATGTGCTTCCCTCCTGGGCACACAGAGCCACACCTTTGCAGATCCCATAAGTGATAAAGCGAAAAAGAGCAAAAGTACATGTAATAGATATAATACATCTGTGCCTCACGTGTAGATGACACAGATGAAAGATATAGTCACAATGGTGGGATACTAACCCCCTCCTTGATTCCTTCAGTTGCTTGTATCCTGGACATGCTCAATAGGCTGGACTAAAGAAAATGGACGTAAATGCAACTATTACCAGAAACATCTTTATATCAAAACTATTGCCATTCCCCTTCAGTATTTAAGTTTGATTAAAGTCTAAGCATAATCTAGTTTTTAGCCAGGGAATCTGATCGGCAGATTCCTTTATAGGAAACAAAGTAAATAAAGTTCAATCGGAGCAGAATTAAGCCACTCAGTTGTATTCTTGTAGAGGCTCCTTCATATACAGGACCCGCGGGAACGGGGTTAAGCTGAGGCAGGGGAAATTTAGGCTTGACATCAGGAGGGGGTTCTTCACAGAGAGGGTGGTTGCACACTGGAACAGGCTCCCCGGGGAAGTGGTCACTGCACCGAGCCTGACTGAATTTAAGAAGAGATTGGACTGTGCACTTAGTCACATGGTCTGAACTTTTGGGTAGACCTGTGCGGTGTCAAGAGTTGGACTTGATGATCCTTAAGGGTCCCTTCCAACTCAGGATATTCTATGATTCTATGATTCTAATATTCTTTGTCACAGCAAAGACAAGTTTATAAGAAAATTGTCCATTATTATGAATACTAGAGTGTGACTCTAAAAGATCTATAGGAAATAGCAGACCTTTGACATTCAGGAGCATCAAAGAACAAGCTGCCTGAAGGTGCAGTGGACAATGAATGTGAGATCAAAAGATAATGATAATATGGTTGTGACTAAGAGATTGTTTGCTCAACACAATTATCATCATTTAAACACTTAAGAAAGCATTCTGGGTTGCCTCTTCAAGGCTAACATTGAGCATTTTAATAACTTCAACATTTAACCTCGTTCTTTACATAGCCCAGTTACATCATAGTGACAAGTCTGAAGTGGACTGATGTTCTTACAGTAAGCTGTGGCTAACATCAGAACAAAATAAATAGATAAATAAACAAATAAACAATTTAATTAATTAATCTTGTTCCTGGGTTTAAGATTAATTTAAAAATAAAATAAAATTCTGACATTCATTTATTTATTTAAATTGAAATATTTATTGTCCAAAGATATCTTATTGTGATGACATTGCAATGGAGTGTGTCTTTCTGGTATTTTACTCAGAAATACATACTACATGTATTTCCTTATTAGATTGTGTTAATTTTACAGGAGACGGGACTCTACCTATATGGCCTTTCTGTGGTTCACAAAAATCAGCTTCTATAAATCAAAGAAATAGTGACATTACTGAATGGAGAGAGAGCCGCATGTGGCATTTTTCATGACCTCTTTGCAAGAGTGTCAAGTCTAGAGTTTAATGAAATGAAATCTCTTTCAAGGGAATCCGAATGAACCTGCCTCTAGAGTACTGTTCTGGGGAAATGATTTGAGCTGGCCTCTGAGAAGATTTACACCTAGGTCTCCAGTGTCAGAAGCTAAGACAGACTGCATTCACTAACTGGAGACCTTCTTATCATTTCTTATCTTAAAGCCAAGAGCTGCCTCTGAAATTGTTTGAAGTAAAAATGTTTTAGAAACAGAAAAAGACATAAACAAATTAAATAAGAGTCCAAGATCACCATGACCTTCCTATAAATAAAGATGTTAGCCTACATAGGAATTCCCTGACCATAACAGAGAAAGAGATTAAAGTTTTTCACTCAAAATAGACCAAAAGATGTAGTGTTATTTTCTTCATTATTCCTAATGATCACTGTTTGTATTGCAACATTTTGATACTCAGCAAAATCTTTAACCAGAAAACACTTTCCCACAATCAACTGAGATAGCAACTGAAATTTATTTTTTCTGATACAGTTTCCCTAAATGAATTTGAGCATTTTCCTTCAAACTATTCCTAACTCCATTGATAAGAGAACAAATTTCAGTAAATTATATGGTTATCACTTAACAACAATCCGTACAAAATTGTACATAAATAATAACTAGCTGAACAATTAACAATGGTGTTAAAAACAGTTTTGTATAAATATGCCACCACCCTTTCACCAAGACAAAACAACATGATTTGACAGATCTTAACACATTGCAATTGTATTCCTAAATTACATTTTTAGATGTGTATCCCAATCTGCTTAATAAAAAATACAATAACATCCAACTGTGAAAACATTTATTTGGCTATCTGATCTTTAAAATATCTCATATTTTAGTAGCTTTTATTGAAGCTCAAAAGAAATAATAATAAGGGTATTCAAACTTTTGAATACAATTAGAAAAATATTTGAAAAAAAATGATTTCTATTAGACTGAGAGTTGTCTATTCTTTTTCAGTACTGTAAATGATCTGAATTCCTCACCAGAGAATACAGGTAAAAAGGTCAGTAATTATGCAAAATGAATAATGATTTTAAAACAATCACCCCATCCAGTTGCTGCAAAGTATTCTCTAAGTTTGCCTGCCAGGCGCCAGTCTGTTTTCCCTGTAGGTTTGACCAGGCTTTTCCAGAAAGTAACATTGTAAACAATATTGCTGTATATCCAGGGAAAACACCTACCAACATATCTGAAAACCTAAGGGCTCTAGAAACAGGTAACTGAAAAGATGGTTATTTATTTTGACAGGTCAATTTTATTAACAAGTTGCATTTATGTAAAATGCATTTTTATGAATAATACAATTATAACCTAAAAATAATGGTCTGAAAATTTTCAGGTTTTTTGATGTTGTTGCTGGATGGATCACAGTCTGTCCTCATTTACTTTAGCTATTCAAATGCTCCTTTATTGCCACTGTTCACAGGAAGTGAGATGTATAGTTATAAGCACATGCATTTAGAGAATTAAACTGCTATCACATTAGAAATGCTATTACCCCATTTCAAAGGACAAAATCAGTATCTTGTGACTTATGTGTTCAATTTCTTTGTATTTTGAATGATCACTTTCACAGAGAGCTCTTCATAGTGCATCTGCTGCTTTTAAAATTTGCCAGAAAGCTTCATCAAATACTTTTGAATTACAATATATATAAAGGAAGAGTGGTTCAATCAGGAATTCATATAAGCAGAAGATGTTCTAAGGCTATTGGTTAGGTCCCGTTTAATATAATTTCTGTACAGCAACAGAGTGAACTCCCTAGAATCTGAACTTTCTCTACTTTCCTAAGTATTGACTACCTTAATAATCTTTCCTCCTCTACTAGATTTTTTTACCTTGCTGTATTCAAAAAAACGAGAAACCATGAGCAGACCCTAACATATGTTGCATGGAACTTTGCCAGTGCTTTCATTTTCTGATTCAAAATATCCTTCCTGATTTAAATCTTTGGTCAGTCTTAACAGTACTGAGCAATCCTTAAGAAGGGAGGGAGAGAGGAAGGGGGGGGGGAGGGGTGGATAGAAGAGGCGGGGGAAGGAAGGGATGGAGGGATGGACCGCAGACGGATGGACAGACAGAGGAAGGAAGGCAGTCTTCAGTGAAAGGTCAGTGCTCTTATGCAGTCTGATCACAAGTAAAAGTGAGTTTTTGGTACTACTTGGGCCTACCAATGTAAACACTGGCAAATCTTCGTGGAAAACATGTCATTGGCCAGTCTATCCTAGGGCCAGCATGGCAAGAACTGCTGGAGCAGACACAGAAGTGCTAAAGGAGTGTAATGAGGACCTGGTATGGTTGCTTGGGTTATTACCCGTCTCTGCATTAATCTGTAGCTGTTTGTGGACCAAACTCAGAGTTATTCAAAATAGTGACCTGTAGGATTTCCATGAACTGGGAGGAACAAGTACAGCATTTTCCTAAGGAGAAAGACTGATCAAGGGTAACCCTGGCCTCTCCCCTTTCAGGGTCAAAGAACAATAGAATAAGCCCTTGAAATATGAAAAAAAAAAAAAAAAATAGAATTCTCAGATGGTATTTTGGCTGTGTAACTTCCCTCTGGCTTCTGGATGATGAGAACAAGCTTAAATGAAGCCAGATCTATTTCTCCCCAGCCAGAAAATAAAGGTCTCAGAGCTAAAATGTCACAATGCTTCTTATTTTCAATTTTAAGGTTATAGTTTAAAGCTGAGGCTGACATTTTACCTTAAACTCTTGTAGTGGTTAGAAAACAAAGAAAAATCACAAAGGTGTGTGGAATTAAGGACAAAGCATCCCTCAGCCTCACCTCCACAGCTCCTGTGCTTTGGTTCCTCTCAACGGGTATTGGGCCAGGTGCCACTCAAGCATGAGGTTTTGAAGGATGCTCCACCCATGCTGGCTGCAGCGGCTGCAGCCAGCCTCTTGCACAGAGCTGTGTGGGTGAGGGGCACTGTGGGCTCCTGGCCTTTGACCATATACACAGATGCTTTTCACTGCTGTGTAAGCTTCTGCCATCAAAGGAATATTTTCTTCCGAACAGAAAGCATTGAAATTCCCCTCTAAGTGTCCCAATGTTATATACTGGGTTTTTCATTAAATTAAATTAAATTTACCTTAGACTCTGTGAATATAATTATTTTGCTGATTATTTTTAGAGTATTAAACATGGTAAAGATCCTGATAAAGCAGTAATTTATCTGTCCGAAATAA
Organism: Anas platyrhynchos; assembly: GCF_047663525.1. Lineage (NCBI taxonomy): Eukaryota > Metazoa > Chordata > Aves > Anseriformes > Anatidae > Anas > Anas platyrhynchos. The sequence continues at coordinate 31,200,454 of NC_092621.1, read as the reverse complement.
ACAACTTATTTTCATATTTCTTAAAGTTCTGACTTTCTTCCATAGAGAACTACACTCGGGCCAATTTTTTTCGCAATTACATTTTTGTTCAGTAGAGGTATTATTTAAATTTATTGTCCCCAGTAATTTGAATCATACTTCAGTCTTTCACAGTTCTGCCATTTTCTGGTAGCAAGATAAAAGGAGAGAGTTAATGCATAGATTCAAGCCCTCAGAGCATGCACAGTAGTAATTGCCAAACTCATGCTGATAATCCAGGAAGTAAGCACTAACAATTTATAAAGGGTCAGAGGCATTATTCCTTAAAGTTAACAACCTTCACTTTGACACTGGGATGAGACATTGTGACAACAGTTTTTTATTGTGGACTTATGCATTTTAGGGGTAAGGACTTTACACAAGTTAAGGGATTGTAGTAATAAATAGTTACATATGTGTAAATTATTTGCACTTAATGTCATGTGTTATTTACATCACATTATTAGACACCAGAAAGCCATTGTATTCTTGGTAGATAGGTAGGCTTTTTATCCCCATACTTTGTTTAAGAATTATTCTGTCTGTTGGCACATATTTAGGCTTTCTCGGCCTCCCTTCCCTTCCCCTCCTTCCCCCCCTCCCTTCCCTTCCCTTCCTTCCCTTCCCTTCCCCTTCCCCTTCCTTTCCCTTCCCTTCCCCTTCCCTTCCCCTTCCCTTCCCCTTCCCTTCCCCTTCCCTTCCCCTTCCCTTCCCTTCCCTTCCCCTTCCCTTCCCCTTCCCTTCCCCTTCCCTTCCCCTTCCCTTCCCCTTCCCTTCCCCTTCCCTTCCCCTTCCCTTCCCTTCCCCTTCCCTTCCCTTCCCTTCCCTTCCCTTCCCTTCCCTTCCCTTCCCTTCCCTTCCCTTCCCTTCCCTTCCCTTCCCTTCCCTTCCCTTCCCTTCCCTTCCCTTCCCTTCCCTTCCCTTCCCTTCCCTTCCCTTCCCTTCCCCTTCCCCTTCCCCTTCCCCTTCCCCCTTCCCCCTCCTCCCTTCCCCTTCCCTTCCCTTCCTTCCCTTCCTTCCCTTCCCCTCCCCTCCTTCCCTTCCCCCCTTCCCCTTTCCTTTTCCCTTCCCCTTTCCTTTTCCCTTCCCCTTTTCAATAAAATCTGACTATGTAGCATTAAAACAACACTCAACATAGAAATGAATGTGAAGTGATGCATAACACAAGGCAGACTTCTATCATTTGTCATTGTGTTTTGTTACAGGAAAAAAAAAAAAGATAAAAAAGAAGAATTGGAAAAGTGTTGGCAAGGTCACCAATATTTTTCTGATGCAGGATTTCCCCAGGTGAAATTATTTTAATTTACAAATTTACAGAGATAAAAAAGGCCCTGCTGTGAAAACCATAATATTCTCTATAGCATGTGGTGCTGATGAGCTACAACAGATGAAAAAGCAAATTGAAATCTCACATTTCTAAGACCTTTCGTTAGTGGGGGAAAAATCATGTGAAGAGTTATAATGTAGTTAATGGTATTGCAGGGCTGATCTCACTAATTTTGCAATTCTCTTATGTGCATAGGTTATCATACTAATTAGCTTCATCTGGAATATTAGTCATCTTAATAGAAGGCTTTCATGTTGCCTTTTACTTCAGTTCTAAAGCTTCCAGTTTGATGGTTTCATTCTGCAATAAAACTCAGATCTCACAAAACAGATCAAAACTGGATAACTGGATTTTAAACTAACCACTTTGCTGTAGGCATGCCACCAAAGGGAGGGGAAAAAAAAAAAAAAAAAGTACAACAGAACTACCCAGTAGTTCTGAAATCCAAGTAAATAAAAGGTACATTCAAAGAATCAGAAGAAAATATAGTGTACCAAATACTCCTTTTCATTAGTTTTTCCTCAGCTTTATTCTGCAAAGAGTTGTGATAGCTAGTATCTCCAAACATATAACCAAACATAAACTATAGAATTAAGTTTTACGAAGTTGTGTCATCATTAGTGGGTGGTTCTGATAGCTGGAGGAAAACACGAGATTTATTTGTGCTCCTTTGTAGTAAGACATGCATGAAAGCAATGAAAACATGTAACATGAAATACATAAATAAATAAATCTTGAAATAAATACATAAATAAATGAATAGAAACAGATTATATTGGTTTTCTTTGTTTGTTTATTTGAGTTTCCTTATGCTCCCAAGAATGCTTTAACAAACTCACATGGTAGCAAGTAATTCAAAGAAACCTCAGCACTTTAAGAAAAGCCTCCAAAGGTCATTCTAAAATTCAGAGTGTTTTCATTGTTTAAAGTTAATTTAAAATTATGAAACAGACTCATATGATATGCTCGAGCTCAATTAGAAGAAAGCAGTCTTAAATATTGACACTGACCCATTTGTGGATCATCTGGTTCCAAATTAACTGTGAAAGAAAAGAATGACAGCTCCATGGGGGGGTACGTATTCTTATTTTTCTAAACATCCTTTCACTATTTGGAAACTCCCTCTTTCTTAAGCTTTTCATTTTTCCTTTGCCTAAGACTTAAAACTCAAAAATGAGAAAGGCAAAATTAAACAACCTTGGCTTGGTGTAAGCACTGCTCCGCAACAATTAAACATCAACATGTTGTCAGCACTCTTCTCATCCTAATCCAAGTCATAGCACTCTAGAGCTACTAGAAGGAAAATTAACTCTATCCTAGCTGAAACCAGGATGTATAGCCACTCTTTATTCACAGAATCACAGAATTGTCTAGGTTGGAAGAGACCTCCAAGATCACCTAGCCCAACCTCTGACCTCACTCTAACAAGTCATCCACTAAACCATTCTGCTAAGCTCGACATCTAAACATCTTTTAAAGACCTCCAGGGATGGTGATTCAACCACTTACCTGGGCAGCCTATTCCAGTGCCTAACAACCCTCTCAGTAAAAAAGATCTTCCTAATATCCAACCTAAAACACCCCTGGTGCAACTTTAGCCCGTTCCTCCTCGTCCTGTCACCAGGCACAGGGGAGAACAGACCAACCCCCACCTTGCTACAACCTTCTTTAATGTACTTATAAAGATCAATAAAGTCACCGCTGATCCTCCTCTTCTCCAGACTGAACAAACACAGCTCCCTCAGCCACTCCTTGTTCCATACCATTTATGTCATGCTCAGGTTACACTCTTTCCAATACATTCTAATTAATCAATATTTTAATATAGGGTATATAGCAATCATGGTAGAGATGACATACAGTATTATTAAATAATTAACATAATACAATCCAATTCATGGGCTATTCTCATCCAGTATTAAATCCCTTTGAGGTACACACTGGACCTCCCCATTCTTTTGCATTTCCCAACAAGTGCGTCCAGGCCCCTGTGTAAAAGCAATCCCACAAATGGGTTTGTCTTTTCCTGAGGCAGAAGTAGCACAGACTGTTTTACCCAGCATGTTTCTTACGTGCACTACAGGACTTTTATCCCCTTCTACAGTACATAACAGGTTCGATTGGGCAGGTCCAGCTCAGTTGACAGATCCCCTAGTGTTGACTAACCAGGTGGCCTTTGCCAAATGCATATCCCAATTTTTGAATGTCCCAGCACCCATTGCTTTCAGTGTAGTCTCTAACAGTCCATTGTATCGTTCAACTTTCCTGGAGGCTGGTGCATGATAGGGGATGTGACACACCCACTCAATACCATGTTCTTTGGCCCAAGTGTCTATAAGGTTGTTTCCAAAATGAGTCCCATTGTCTGACTCAATTCTTTCTGGGGTGCCATGTCACCATAGGACTCACTTTTCAAGGCCCAGGATAGTGTCCTGGGTGGTGGCATGGGGCACAGGATATGTTTCCAGCCATCTGGTGGTTGCTTCCACCATTGTAAGCACGTCGTAAGTACATGGCACTTGCCATTGCATGTGTGAGGGAGTGTGATGTAATCAATCTGCCAGGCCTCTCCATATTCATATTTCAACCATTGTCCTCCATACCAAAGAGGCTTTGACCATTTGGCTTGCTTGATTGCAGCACGTTTCACAGTCATGAATAGCCTTTGCTATAGTGTCCATGGTCAGGTCCACCCCTCCATCACAAGCTCATCTGTATGTTGCATCTCTACCTTGACGGCCTGAGGTGTCATGGGCCCATCGGGCTATAAATAATTCACCTTTATGTCCAGGTCCACCTGAGCCACTTCAATCTTAGCAGCCTGATCCACCTGCTGGTTGTTTTGATGTTCTTCAGTAGCCTGATTCTTGGGCACATCAGCATCTACGTGGTGTACCTTTACAGCCATGTTCTCTACCCGGGCAGCAATATCTTGCCACAATGCAGCAGCCCAGATGAGTTCGCCCCTGTGCTGTCAGTTGTTCTGCTTCCATTGCTGTAATCACCCCCACAGGGCATTTGCTACCATCAGTATAGAGAACTGGCCACTTTTCTCATTCAGCAATATCTAAAGCCAGCTGAATGGCTTTCACTTCTGCAAACTGACTCGATTCACCTTCTCCCTCAGCAGCTTCTGCAACTCATCGTGTAGGACTCCATACAGCAGCCTTTGATCTCCAATGATTTCCCACAATATGACAGGACCCATCAGTGAACAAGGCATACTTCATCTCATTTTCTGGTATCTTGTTTTACAGTGGGGTTTCTTCAGCACAGACTACCTCCTCCTCTGGTGATATCCCAAAGTATTTGCCTTCTAGCCAGTCCATAATCACTTCCAAGATTTCTGGGTGACTGGGGTTTCCTATTCGAGCCCACTGAGTGACCAGTGCAACCCACTTGCTCCATGTAGCATCAGTTTCATGATGTGTAGAAGGGACTTTTCCTGTCTAGTACCAGTAGCTGGGCTGCCAGCAGGAGCTGCACTTCAGTACCAACTACTTCTGAAGCAGATTGAACTCCTTCATATGCTGCCAATAGCTTCTTTTTGGTTGGAGTGTAGCGGGCCTCAGATCCTCTGTATCCCTGACTCCAAAACCCTAGGGGTCGACCTCAAGTTTCCCCAGGTTCTTTCTGCCAGAGGCAGAGGATGAGGCTATTCTCTGCAGCTGCAGTGTAGAGCACATTCTTTACATCTGGTCCATTTCGGACTGGCCCAAGGGCTACTGCATGAACTATTTCCTGCTTAATTTGTTCAAAGGCTTGTCATTGCTCAGGGCCCCATTCAAACTAATTCTCATTATGGGTTACTTGGTAGAGTGGGTTTACAATCAGTCTGTAATTTGGAACATGCATTCTTCAAAACCCCATGACACCAAGTACCTCCTAGTCAAACCAGGAAAGTTTGTGTTTCTTTTTTGCTAGTTGGTGGAGATATAGCTGTTATTTTGTTGATCACATCCATTGGGATTTGACAGTGTCCATCTTGCCATTTTATTCCTAAAAACTGGATCTCTCATGCAGGTCCTTTATTTTATGGCAAAACCGGCCTTCAGAAGGAGTTGGACTATTTTCTTCCCTTTCTCTAAAACTTCCTCTGCTGTGTCACCCCACACAACAATGTCATCGATGTACCGCAGGTGCTCAAGAGCTTCCCCCTGTTCCAGCGCAGGCAGGATCAGTCCATGAGAAATGGTAGGGCTGTGTTTCCACCCATGAGGCAGCCAATTCCAAGTATATTGGACACACCTCCAAGTGAAAGCAAACTGTGGCCTGCACTCTGCTGCTAGAGGAATGGAGAAAAATGCATTAACAATATCAGTTGTGGCAAACCACTTGGCTGCCTTCGATTCCAGTTCGTACTGGAGTTCCAGCATGTCCGGCACTGCGGCACTCAGTGGTGGCATGACTTCATTCAGGCCATGATAGTACACTGTCAGTCTCCACTCACCATTAGACTTTCACACTAGCCATATGGGACTATTAAAAGGTGAATGAGTCTTGCTGATCACTCCTTGGCTCTCCAGTTGATGAATTAGCTTATGGGTGGGAATCAGGAAGTATCGGTTAGAGCTATATTGCCACCGGTGCACCGTGGCAATATAGTTTAGTTATAGGTTAGTGCTCTATTACCACCGGTTGTGGTAGTGATTGGCACTTGCTATTCTTCAACCCTCAGCAACCCCACAACACAAGGGTCATCTGAGAGACTGGGCAAGGTAGACAACAGTTTAATGTCCTCTGTCTCTAAGGCAGCTGTGCCAAAAGCCCACCAGAACCCTTTCGGGTCCTTGAAATACCCTCTTCTAAGATAGTCCATGCCAAGGATACATGGAACATCCAGATCAGTCACAATATGGTGTTTTTGCCACTCATTCCCAGGCAGACTCACTTCAGCTTCCAGTACAGTTAACTGCTGAGATCCCCCTGTCACCCCATAAATACAGATGTGTTCTGGCCCTTTATAGCTTGATGGCATTAGAGTACATTGTGCACTGGTGTCTACTAAAGCCTTATACTTCTGTGCATCTGATGTGCCAGGCATTATTATTTATCAATCCTTTCTTTAGGAGGTTTTACACAGTTTTCTGTGAATGAAATAGAGCAAAGAAAACTGTACAGTCCTGTTATTTGAAAGTCCAAATCATTCTTTGAGAGAGAGAGAGAGGGAGAATTTCAGTATGTTAACAAATCTTTCCTTGTAAAGGTTAGTGAAACTGGGAGTATGGTATGGGAGGTGGTGAGGGTCTAAATATTTTATACAGGGTGGGAAAATGGAAAGCATTTATACAAGCTAGTTTATTACTCTTCTTTTTCAACACCATGGTAGGACATTCTGTTTGGATGATGGGTTAAGATATATTTTGTATAGCCACAGTATTTAAACCCAACCAAGGAGAAAGATGTCTATCTTTACAATTGAAGAGAAGGAACTGAAAAGTTAGTTTGCTTTTTGTTCAAAAGACCTAACCTCAAAAGCTGCTCAATGTCTTTTACTGTCAAGAGACTGTCTTAGCACACTGCTGAACCAGGCACTAATTGCTTTGTTAGATTATTTAATTAACCCTGAACAAACTCTCTTAGGGGATGCAGCAAAGGCTATTTAACCAATCTCTCTCCAAGTGAAAACCTTGACTAGTTAAAGCTGAGAAGGGAGGAAAACAAATGGCCTCATATGAAATTACATTGACAATATTTTACAGAGTGAAATATACTGAATATAGGATTTAATTAACACAAATGCCTTTTCATCCATCTATTTTTAGATGACTATTCAAAACATGGGAGTAAAATCTGTTTTCTTAGGGATCTACTTTTGACTTCAGTGCCAGGGAAGATCACGGAGCAGATTATCTTGCGTGTCATCACGCGGCACTTACAGGGCAACCACATGAGCAGGCTCAGTCAGCATGGGTTTATGAAAGGCAGGTCCTGCTTGACGAACCTGATCTCCTTCTGTGACAAAGTGATGCATTTAGCTGATGAGGGAAAGGCTGTGGATGTTGTCTACCTTGACTTCAGTAAGGCTTTTGACACCGTTCCCCACAGCATTCTCCTCAAGAAACTGGTTGCTCATGGCTTGAACTGGCATATGCTTTGTTGGGTTAGAAACTGACTGGATAGCTGGGCCCAAAGAGTTGTGGTGAATGGAGTCAAATCCCGCTGGAGGCCAGTCACTAGTGGCATCCCTTAGGGCTCAGTACCGGGGCCAGTCCTCTTTAATATCTTTATCAATGATCGGGATGAGGGGATCAAGTGCACCCTCAGTAAGTTCGCAGATGACACCAAGTTAGGTGCATGTGTTGATCTGCTCGAGGGTAGGAAGGCTCTGCAGGAGGATCTGGATAGTCTGGACTGATGGGCTGAGCCCAACTGTATGAAGTTCAACAAGGCCAAGTGCCGGGTCCTGCACCTGGGGCAAAATAACCCCAAGCAGAGCTACAGGCTGGGAGATGAGTGGTTGGAGAGCTGCCAGGCAGAGAAGGACCTGGGAGTATTGGTTGATAGTTGGCTGAATATGAGCCAGCAGGGTGTTCAGGTGGCCAAGAAGGCCAACAGCATCCTGGCTTGTGTAAGAAGCAGTGTGGCCAGCAGGTCCAGGGAAGTGATTGTCCCCCTGTACTCGGCTCTGGTGAGGCCGCACCTCGAGTACTGTGTTCAGTTTTGGGCTTCTCACTACAAGAAGGACATGGAGGTGCTTGAGCGAGTCCAGAGAAGGCAATGAAGCCAGTAAGGGGTCTGGAGAAGAAGTCTTATGAGGAGTGGCTGAGGAAGCTGGGCTTGTTCAGCCTGGAGAAGAGGAGGCTCAGGGGCAACATTATTGCTCTCTATAGGTACCTTAAAGGAGGCTGTAGAGAGGTGGGAATAGGTCTGTTCTCCCATGTGCCTGGTGACAAGACAAGGGGGATTGGGCTAAAGTTGCACCAGGGGTGGTTTAGGTTGGATGTTAGGAAAAACTTCTTTACCAAGAGGGTTGTTAGGCACTGGAACGGGCTGCCCAGGTAAGTGGTTGAATCACCATCCCTGGAGGTCTTTAAAAGACGTTTAAGTGTAGAGCTTAGCGACATGGTTTAGTGGGTGACTTGTTAGAGTGAGGTCAGTGGTTGGACTAGGTGATCTTGGAGGTCTCTTCCAACCTGGATAATTCTGTGATTCTGTGGAAAGTGACACTGCTTTCCTGTTTCTTATTAACTCATCTACTTCTTACAGTTTGCTGCCAGCAAGAGGTGTAATAGCTGAAGGAACAATGATGCTATGGAAGGTAGCAAGATATGGTTCTGTTTTTGTCAAGCCACTTCTTAGGATAGTTATAGTATCTTAACTGAGATAAAAACATTCAACAGTATCTGAAAATATGATGCTGTATGAGATAGTGTGTCAGTTAAGGTGATTATAGTTCTGACTCACAGAAAAGGAAAGCAAAGTACAACTGAAGTCTATGATATTTACGCATTTTTCTTAAGAAAAAAGACTGTGCTAAACAACTGCTTAAACTGTGAACATCAATCAGCAAACACAGCATATACTTCAGCACAGTTTAGTACTGAATATTAATGGAAACTCCCCAGAAAAGCTGTCCTAAATTCAAGGTGTGAAGTTAAAAAAATAAATAAAAACTCAGGCTAAGAAATTTGGTAGTGTAATTTACCTCATCTGAGCAGCCTCATATTTTGCTAAGGAAAAAGAAACTGTTTAAGATTTTCAGTCCAACCTTTGATGGCTTTGGCAATGATCTTGGAAACTACTTCTTAATTGAAGAATGAAAATACCAAATATGATATACTACCTATGAATGTTACTGTCAGATATTTTATTGAACATGTCTAGTCTGGCTGGGGTGAATAGTTACCAAACACTGATGTCCATGCAGGAATGAAGCCCTACATAATCTGAAAGGTTGCACAGCTGCATCTTTCTGGTAGTTCATGGCATAACACATCTTGTAAAATGTAATACCTATCATATAGATCTTGTTAGAATGTTTTGATTTATGTACTAACTATACCCATAAGTGTCCAAGGCAGTCATGTAGTGTGCACTTTGAAATCCAAAGTCCAACATGGTTTTACTGCTTGCTTCTTCTGGATTCTCTTTTCATTCACATTTTACCACAGAAGCCAAAAATGACAGTATCCAACATACAATAGACTCACTGTCATGTGGTTTTGAGAGGAATGATTACATAGCACTATTGTTTAAACACTTTTATAGCACTATGAATAACATTCTCAATTTCTGATAGCAAGAAAACACTAAGAAATTAAGGGGAAAACTCATATTTTTTAAAACTACCCTACCTCAGTTAATTGCAGAGCCATGGGGAAAAAAAAAAAAAAAAAAAACTTGAAAGAAGCTGTATGTCCATAGGTGCTCTTACCAGACAATGGCATGGCAAGAAGGCAAGTATATTAGGCAGTTCCGAAGTATCACCTCAAGGGCCCCTGACCCTGCCATCACTTTCTCTTTAAATGGAAAGGATGACAGCCTGAGTACCTGAGTACCAGTTAACTCTGTTCTTTAGAAATTTCTCAGATAAATCTGTTGCTGTTGAAACATAACCATTTCTTCTGGGTTTTCAGTGGTCACAATTGCTATTTTAATTGTCAGCCAAATATCTGTTGGAAACCAATTTCAATAACTAGATGGAATCCAGCAGAGAGTGATCACACCATCCATTCTGAAATATGTTTATCCTTGCATGAAAATCCTCTTACATTGGCTACTGCCAATGAACATGGAAGGAGTTGAGTTCTGTCTATACCAATCAGTAGATGGCCAGACATTGTGATGAATGCCATTCCCTCGTGCATCTAAAAAAAAATAAAAATATATCATTACAGGGTCAAGTAGGCCACCATGAAAAGTCTGTGTGAGGAAATCAGGTGTGTCAATTCAGCATCAAGTCCTATCAGTATTTTTGCTACGCAGCACAAATTAAAACAACTTAAAGATTGCCTTAATTGCTAGCACACCAGCTATGGACTTGTACTTTCTAGGCTACATTTGCGATTTACAGACAAACCTTTTCAATTTATTAAACCTGGAGAAGGTAGAGGTAATGGAAATATTTTTCATAGTTTGGAGTGATATTTGACAACCTATTCCCTCATTGAAAGATTTTTGGCACACTTTGGTCTATAATAAAATTTTGTATTATAAAGTAAAATGTTTATGTAGTAATTGACTGTAGTGTAAATATAATTTCCTAATGTGTTCTGTGTTTCTGCCACCCGTGCTTTTCTAGATGGTCTTATGCTTTATTGGCCATTAGAATAGAATACAGATAATGTCCTTTATTACTGCATGCAGAAAGATATTTCACGTTTTGCAGTATAAATCTGTGCTATCTCAGTGCTGCTCCTCTGCTCCAGCTCAGACATCTGAATAAGAAATAAGCTTATGCCCATTTTAGGGCTTAACTAGCAATTAATTTCACTTTACTGTGATATTTATAAAAGCTTTCCAAAATGTGGTTAAGAAAAAAACTTCCATGTGGCTTCAGCCAATATTTTTTGAGGAGGAGGACTTAAAAAAACTATGGAGTTTTACATTATTTTCTGATACCTCACCTTCCTCTGCCTTTCTTCTCTCTGGCTATTTCACTGAATCCTACCTTTGTATCATAAGGCCAAGGAAAGGAACTTTTTGTTTATTCATTTGCTTTCTAGTTCCATGTTGCCTATAAGATAAGCAAGAAGCTTAGCAACCAGGACCAAAAACCCCAGGCACAATTTCCAAGCCATTGCAAGTATAGTGATTATTACTACTGGTACAGTGGCTGTAAGAGTTGTTATTTGACCTTATCCAGTTCCAGCTAGAGTTCTTAAGAAACAGCTTGTAAACAGTTCTTTTGCAGCGGACTGTTTCTTGTGAGTGACTGGAAAATGTGGACTTTGAGCTGAGCTTTCCAATGCTGCCTCCTCCAACCTCCCAAATGCCTTTTCACAGGAGGAAGTTGAACGTGAGATAGGGATAGACGATATTAGCATGTCAGAAAACTAAACTGTGTTTAATTAATGATGTATAAACTCAGTAGAGGATTCTTATCTGTGACATCTTGTGAAGTATTTTGAGCTTGCTGAGGTCTCTTAAATAGCCAGTAAGACTCAAGGGTGTATTATAGGACAAGATCTTTTAGTGTTTAATTTATTTTTGGAGAGGAACAGTTCTGTTAATCTAATGTTTGAGGAGGAAAGGAGAGAGTGAGAGAGAGAGATTTTAAGCTCAGTCTGGATTAAATAACTGTTTTCTTTTTCCCTGGTAGTTCTCTTAATTGTAATACAAATAGACAGCCCCAACAAACAGGGTCTGTTTTCATATCTCCATCTTCCAAGGGACTTTTCTTCATCACTGGTATATCGTACTTCTACACAGAGCTGAAGAAGGCTAGAAAGAACCAGGAGTCATCTGATTATGAAAATCTCCAGTGAACAGTGAACTTTGAATGAGAATCCCTTCATTCTGAGAAGAGTCTACAGAATTCCAGCATTCAACCTGTAGATTAGCTGTTTAGTTCTTATGCATTTATTATATCTTTTCAAGCTTTTGTTTGAAAGCAATCGCTGTTGTGCTTTGTGCTTAACTTCACAGCATCCAGATTATGAAAAATGCAGCATGAAGATCACAGCAGGACTTGCAAAAGTGTTCAGCTTAGAGATACCTAATAGACAAGTCCCAAACAGAAATGTTGTAACATGTTGATCTAATTTCTGAGCCTCTGACTCAATAGAACTTCAGGTGCCACATAGCTCCTAAGAGTTAACCAGAGTGCTAAAGAGAGTTCAGGTCAAAGCAGTCGTATCTGCAGGATGGTGTGCACTACCATATGCTCTACTGCTCTCCTTCTTTAAAGGAACAAGGTAGATCCTTGAAATTACCATTTCAAGGGCTGAGAACTTGTCGTTGCACTGCACATTGATGCTTGCCTGAACATGAGCCAGCAGTGTGCTTAGGTGGCTTGTATCAGGAATAGCGTAGCCAGCAGGAACAGGCAGGTGATCGTCCCCCTGTACTCTGCTCTGGTGAGGTCATACCTCATGTACTATGTTCAGTTTTGGGCCCCTCTTTACAAGAAGGACATTGATGCCCTGGAATGTGTCCAGAGAAGGGCTACAAAGCTGGTGAAGGGCCTGGAACACAAGTCATTTGGGAAGCGGCTGGGGGAACTGGGGTTGTTTAGTCTGGAGGAGGCTCAGGGGAGACCTTATTGCTCTCTACAAGTACCTGAAAGGAAGTTGTGGGAAGCTGGGGGTCGGTCTTTTCTCACAGGTAACTAGTGCTAGGACTAGAGTGAATGGCCTCAAGTTGTGCCAGGGGAGTTTCAGGTTGGAAATTAGGAGAAATTTCTTCCCAGAAAAAAGCATTCAGGCATTGTAACTGGTTACCCAGGGAACTGGTGGCATCACCGTCCCTAGGGGTGTTCAGGGAAATGTTGTACCTGGCGCTTAGGGACATGGTTTATTGGGTGACATTGTTAGTAGGGTGATGGTTGGACCAGCTGATCTTGGAGGTCTTTTCCAACACTAATGATTCTATGATTCATTCTGCCTGGTAGAGTGAACATGCCAGGTCAGATCAGTTTCTGCTCAGCTGTTTCTGCACTACAATTTCCACACTACAAGACATACCCCAGATTTATAGACAGAGGGTTACATTATTTTGGGATCCTCCTCTTTTGACTTCAACAATCTTAATTTTTGTCTTGCTCCTGTATCATCAGAAGGCAAACAAAAACCTAGGGGGAAAAAAAAAAAAAAAAAAGCCATAGTCAGATAACACTCTGAATATCAAGAATAAATCAAAGAATCACAGAAAAATTGAGGCTGAAACAGACCTTTGGATGTCTTCTAGACCAACCTCTTGCTCAGAGCAGATATAATGAAATCAAGTTGTTCAGAGTGAACATCTGTCTAGACTACTGACCATCACTAGAAATAGACTAAGTGACACAATAGTATTTATACATGGCAGGCTGGATGGTGGGGGGAAAAATAATAATAATAATAATAATTAAAAAAAAATGAGTGCACTCTGTTATATTTGTGACACTCATAAAGGTACAAAGCAAGATAAGTCATATATAAGTGTAGATATAATTTTGAATGCATTCTAAACACACAAAGTCTTTGGGTTGCTTTAGCAAAATCTAATACATTTTTTAGGAGTAAACATATGAAGTTGTGTAAACATAAACTGGTAACTACAGAATATGAAACAGTAAATAAAAGCAAAAAAGTTATCCACAACAACCAACAATTCTCCTCTTAGAGAAGACAAGTTCAAAATGACAGTGGTAAAAACAACTGGAAAACACAGAAACAAAATTCAACCACAAAATATTTCAATTGTGTCAGAAAGGTGGCGTGTCAGCATGGGGTGTCAGATAATTCTGGAGGAAAAATTCATTGCACTTTGAGTCGTCTGTTCCAAGCTCAGATTTCTCCTTAGGCATAGGAATCATGACAACAGACACCTCCACATAAAAGGATGTCACTACAGGGAGTCTGAAATGTCAAAGAAATCTCCTACAATCATATGTAAAAGATAGCTGAGTATGTACAGTAAGTAATTTTCTGGACTGTGAAACAGCACGAAACAAATAACAAGAGAAAGCCTACCACTAGCTGATTATGCGGAGTAAGTACTGAGACTAAAATTTTGCATGTATGCTTTTTTTCCCTAAATCCTCTAGGGCGAGTTGTAGAAAGATGGAAAACATTTGCCTATTGTGAAAATATTTTCCCAAAAGAGTGAAGATCCAATGTATTTTAAAGCTAGTTTTATTCCAAAATACCAAAACACATTCCAATTTTTCCTATTGTAAAAATGCAAGAAAATACCAGTGACATATAAAAATAAATCCATCCAAGGATCCAGCTTGCTTTTATGGTGCCCACTTATTTTCCAATTGTCAGCAACAGATTTTATATTGAGGTCTTTCTCATTCTAAATGATCGTAAATGTTAGAAATACCCTAACTGCAGACAGAAGTGAGGAAGCCACCTGTAGCATGGATTTGATTTTATATGCTTTTTTAAATGTTTGGAAAACAAACAGAAACAGATATCTCAACTGGAAGTGCAATAAGGAGGAAACAGAAGAGAAATGGATACATGCTAATGAGCATTGAAAACATTCAGAATACTGGTAATGGTGCAAGCATTACTGATAATAGTAAGGAATAAGATAATTACATAAATGAAAAGATAGTTGCTATCATATATCATGAAAATGTTATGAAGGGATGTTTCTCAGAAGAATATGCACAGAAAGTGGAACTCATTGGGTTTTGGACCAAATAAAGGAAGACAAGGGCCTTGCCCTTTAGAACATTTTAGAACATTTAGAACATTTCTTATTTAGAACAACTTCCTTTTGTGGTAATGATAATGACTTCACTTTCTTATCCAGTGAGCAATTATTATTAAAATATAACAGCAAGTACTTTAAAGAAATCATTGTTCTAGTGATTTTCATATAATTCCACTAACAATTCCTAACAATATCCTTGGATCTAGCCATTTAGAAACATACTAATTTCCAAACATGGAAACAAATTGGCTGCAATTATTATTCTCCAGTCTCCTCCGTGTGTTCTTCTTTTAATGAATTACACAATTAGCTCATTTCAAAAATGGCAGGAGGTAGGGCAATGTAGGTAAAATCAAATAGTTTGTTATTTAAACACTTTAAATGCTGCTTTCCAAAATATCTGTCTGCTGACACTAACTATAACATTAGAGTACACCAGAGCCTAATTAAAAAGCACCTGTTGAAGCCACGGGTCTTTTAAAACAGATTTTCTCTGTATTCTGACTGAAATATAGTCACAAATACAGGGAGATTCTGACTCTCATTTAAATAACCCATAAAAACATGCATATCCTGGAGAGAAAAACACTGATGGATCTGAAGCTGTAAAGGCACAGAAAGCTTCTGAATTAATAAATGTGTGTGCATGGATCTGACGTGTTATATTTGTTTGATGGATTTAGATAGAAGAAAAATGATCTTCAGAAAAATAAAACATCTACAAAGAAAAAAAAAAGTTAAAATACTGTTTCAGGTCAGGTACTTGTATTGTTCTTAAGAAGGTCTGCAAAATAATTCTGAAGGGTACAGTGGTTGTCCTTGTGCATGTTGAAAGTAAGAATGTTATATTTAAATGCTGAAACAACAAAGTTGACTTCTTGGTTAAAGACTATCATGGTGAGACTGTAAAGACAGTATATCTTAGACTATCTCCTTATAGAATGGTGAAGGGAGCTAAGTGATTGCAAAAAGTGATGAAAACCGCATTTAAAGGTGCTCCCAAAGCTGAATTTTGTCCCTAGGTGTATGTGCTTGCAACAAACACAAAAATAACAGAGTGAAGATAATGAGAAGCACATTTGATAACAGCACTAGAACGTGAGACAGGAGCACAATTCCTGTTTTCTGGGCACAGAGGTTCTTAGGTTTTTAAGTGTCTTGTGTATATGTTCTGTTGCAGCTGAGAGGCCATTGTGAATGTCCACAGGGTTTTTTCACTGTATTGTTCATTTGCAAAATACTTTTATCTAGTAAATTCAATAAAGAAACAGGGGAAACAGTTTCCCCTTGAGGGCTGGATTAGCTCTTCCTACTGCTCAAGGACTGTCTTTTATATTTTTATTTTCTTTGTTTTGGGCCTGGATCATGAGTGTCAATAGTAAGAACTTCACTGAAAAAAAAATGTTTACAGTGAAACAAATTACAACAAAAATGTATATTTTAAAATAGTATAATGGTATTCTTTGAAAACTCTCTGTTTTTTTCTGTGAATCAAGGAAAATAGGAATCCTTCTTCCTGCTGCCTAAACTCCTTATGTTTCACCAGGTACAAGTATGCTTGTGTTCTAAAGGAAAAGAGGCTGCCCAAAATGTTTTTGTGGCTTCCTAAATCAGACATACATTGTGAAAAGTTAATTAGAGACTATTTAAATTCAGGAAGACCAGGTCTCCAGCATTTTGCTAAACTCCTCTACCTCACTGATACATTAACATCCATGTCCCAGACATGTCATTTCTGCTGTTGATGTTTGGGAACACTAAAAAGATAGTTACATTCATTAGGTGTGCAACATCAGAACATATCCCCAGAAAATGGTAGTCTACATGCTATTTAAAGCATGAGTTATATATCCTTTAATAGCTCAGAAAAGCTGTCTTAAGCAAACAATGGAAGTTCTCCCTAAGACATTTTTCCATTTGTAGTAGAGGAGAGCTATTCTTCTCTTGAATGCAGATTAATAAATGTTTTTCATAATCTATTTTGTGGTGTACTCCTTTTTTTTTTTTTTTTTTTTTGGTCCCCAAAATTCCTACTGTTCTTGTGATTTTTCATACATGGAGAAAGCATATTCATCCTCACTCACAAAATATTTGTAAACACTAAAATATTTCTAAACATCCAAATTTCTTATCACACTCTCAGTACTCCTTGGTCAATACATATTGCACCTTCAGTTTTCAATTCTAAATACATTTTCAGAGAGAGGGACTGATGGGTCTCCAGTTTCATCCTTGCTCCAGTCTACTCCTACACTTTAACAAAAAGATATAGTTCTCAGTAGTCATCTTCAGTCCTGCTCTGGGCCTAACAGGAGAGATTTGTCACACAGCTGGAGAAGACACACCAGAAAACACAGAAGAGAAACAAACAACTTTTCAGAGCCCTCATGCACAAAAGGAAGATATCAATTCAGTATATTTCTGCCTAAGAATTTAGTAGCTCATATTATATTTGAAGACACCCAGAATATCTAACAGAATTTAAATGTTTGAAAGGAATGAGGAAGTGAGTCTCTTATCAGCAGTAAAATTTCTTGTTTGGGCAGTGTTTCTTGTGTCTTGTAATCCACTTATTTTGATGTTATTTTAATTATTAGGGTTGGTAAGCAAATGATCCCATTAATTATTTTGGCAATTATTTAATTTTCTGTTTACTGATATTTCTGCTTTTCTGCTAAAATACGGGGCTGAAAGGAAAGAAAAAAAACTTAACCATTTAGTCTACATGATAAAGAATGCCCGAAAAAAATGATCTAATTGACTAGAATGTAAAACATCAGAATTCACCACTCAGAGCATATTAGCCTGTTCATTTAATTAACATCATGTAAATTCTTTGACAAAAAGTAACATTTTATAGTAAAATTGCATTCTCCTATTCAGACATTTCACTGTTTAAATTGTACCAGAAGATGTTCATTTAGGACAAGCAGCTTTGATCATAAATATGCACTTATTCATGCCCTGCCATGTCTTATTGATTAAACAGGATATTTTCCCTCTTGTTAGAATGAAGTTACAGTTCAAAGGCTTTAGAAAAACATCCACTATAAGAAATTGGCAAAGCAAATATATAGTGCACTACAGCCTCCTGAGAATTACGTAGTATTCTTTCTTCCCAGGCTTCTGTGGAGTTTATTGTTAGAAAAAAAAATAAACAAACAAACAAAAAACAATGTGTGCAGTATGTGCTGTAGTTGAAATTTAATAAAAGTTGGAAAAAATGCCTGCTAGAAGACCTACATGCACTATGTCATATGTCATGAAATCAGCAGACAGGTCTCCATCTGTTTATTTATTTAAATATATCTTGATCTGTTTCATCCACAGTCTGCAATGCACAAGTGAAAGCTTTGGCTCATATCTCCTATCAGAACAACTAATCCTTACACTATATTAAAGAAAAGCAATCTGAAAATCTAGCAAAAATTACTGAAACCCAGAGACCTGGTTGAGGAAATAGGGATATCTCTGATGCTAATTGTATACAGATTTCAGCTAAGATGTATGTGGGCTTTTGAGAGAAGAAAAAAAAAAAAAGACAATTTTATCTGTTTCAATGGAAATCTTGGCTTGTTTTTGTTTTATTTTTTGTTTGTTTGTTTGTTTTTCTAAAACTTTGTGTGATTTAATAGATCTCTGAAACTCTCAGTAATAATTCCTCTTATAGCAAGTTCCAAAATGGGAACCAAATGTCTCTTGAGCCTCAGATATAATGTATTGAATAATAAAATAAAACAAGGCATTGCACTCACAGACTTGTCATAGAGGGTCTCAAAGCATTTCAAAAATAAATGAATTCTCACAACACCTTAGGTGAGTAAGAACAGGAGATGGTAATGGGATTATTATCCCTATTTCTCTAATATAGATACCAAGACAGGAAAGTTGAATAATTTGTCAACCTTCTGGTACAGACTTAAGAGAAACCAGATCTCCTGATTCCTGGTTCAAAATAGTAGAGCATCATTAGTGGTTAACCAAAATTTGCTAAACTTTAAACATTACAAAATCTCTTCCGAGATATCATATAACAACAAGAAAGCTAGGGCACAATCCAAAATCCATTAAAGCTAATGGGAATTTTTCTACTAGAATAAACACACTGACATGTGAAGATTTTCCTGAGCCTTAATCAACTCTACACAACTGGACTAGGTTTTGCTACTTCCTGCCACAGTACCAGAAACTAGCCTAGTATTTGTTTCTCTTGCAGCATTTTGGAATTACTTGGTGTGAATGAAATAACAGAGTTCTCAGAAGTATTCAAATCCTCCAGAGTGGCAGGCCAGGTCTACTGATGGTGCTGCGGTTATGGAGTGGTTGCTCAGAGAGGCTGCAGGTCATAAGAGATGTTTTTTTCTGTATTGTCTTTGAACACAAATAAGAACATTATTCGTATTTTTAGTCATATGTGTATGTTTTATGTTGTTTTATCTTTTCTAACATGGTCACTGAATAATACCCTTCAAGACATCTAACAGAATGCCACAAACTATGAGGAAAAAAAAAAAAAAAAAAAAAAAGCACTTAATCTCAGAATCTGATCAGCCCTGTTATAACATTCACTTTTTAATACCTACCTCTTGTTTTTTTGGGCTTTTTTTGTATTCTATCTCTCTCTGTGTAACAGTTACATGTGCAAAGCTCAGAGGTAAGAGTGCCACCTATTGAGTCCCTGGCAATATTCGTCATCTTCTACAAGGAAAACAAAACCTTATAATACATCCTCATGTAACAAAAAGACAAGCAATATCTTCCCAGACAAACCAAAGACATATGCATAGAGAGAAGGAAAAAAAAAATATATGATAAAGACTATGAGGAGCAATTAAAAAAAATTTTTTCCTCAAAAAAAAAAAAATCAAGATACATAAAAAGGTCAAGTGTTTATGATGAAAAACAGTGCCTCTATTAAAGGAGTACTTTGCTTAAAACATCGGAGTTATAGTTCAGGGGAAGTTTCTCTCCTGACTTGACCCAGAAAGGATTTTTTCCCCTCATCATATTGGTTAGTCATTATACTAATTAAATACTTGACTAAGCCAGGGTGTGCTAGATGTCACCTTGGAAACACTTCAAACAGTATTGAGTAATATAAAAGCTGAGTATAAGGCAGTCACATTACAGGCTCATATTACAGAATGAGCTAGCTTTTCATTTCCTGGCAGAAAAATTGCAAAGACAGTGCATATTTTTAAAAATTGCTCGAATCTCTAGAAAGAGAAGAAAAAAAGGAAAAAAAAAAAAAAAAAACAACAACAAAAAAAAACTTGTAAGAACACTGATGATTATTACACTTGCATATGAATCACATTTTCCTGGCATCCCAAGCAGTGATGACATATGAGAAACATGTATATTTTTAGAAGAGTTGTATTACTGTTGACTTGGGCGTATATACTCAGTTTAATCAAGAGAAATCCTAACCTTATTATATGCTACACAAAGTAGGCATTAACTAGACAAATGAACCATTTCCTGTAATATGCAGAAAAATAATCAGGCAAGATAATTATCAGAAATTCCATCAATACCTCAATATTTATCTTCCCAGACTACAGAATAAATGTGTGTACTTCATTTTGACTTTCACTTGAACACTCCTTTGTCTCCTTTCCTCTTCTGAGCCATGATGCAGTATTATTTACTACAGCTGCAAAACAGAGTTTATGGACGGAGAAGAAAAAAAGAAAAAAAAAAGTAATTAACCAGATCTTGATCACTCTTCAGGACCAGTCACTCTCTAAAGGCAGTGGCATGCAAGAAATGGCAGTGGGTGAATTCTGGTAGCGTTATTCCAGTGCCAGTATGAGTTTCACTTCTGTGAAACAAATGCAAGGGGAACAGAAATGCTCTGAGGAAGTCTGGAAGAAGAGCTGCAAGAAAATGTGCAAGTAATTATTGCACCCAAATGACCAGAGTGATGATTTGATAACCCAGCAGCGAGCAGGCAAACATGAACAGCTGTCACAAACTACAACATCTGGAATATCATGACAAAGGGGTGGGTTCTCCTCCATAAGCAAATATACATGAGTACAGGGCAGACAGCTACATTTCCCCAGTCCAGGGATGTCTTTTTCTCAATGTTTCTTAAACTAGTCTGCTAGCATTCCTAGGAGAGAAGCGAATCTGGCCAGCAAGCTGTGCAAGCAAATATCCCCAAAGCCTAATCAATAAACCTTGTCTACATATGCTTACTTTATTCATTACCCTTCAGGAGCCAGACTGGCCCAAACTCCCCAGCAAGGAGATAGCCCATTCATGAGCTATTTTAAAGTCAACAGAGTAATTTCTTCTATGAACTGATGACCTAGTAAGAAAATTTAAATCCCACAGCCTTATTTACATCTCAAAAAGGTCTGAGACATAGGCAAGAAAATCTGACTTCATGGGAATTCCTGAAATAGCTCTGAGGAAGCTGTTTCAGCCTGAGGTGCGATGACTCTCTGGAACTCTCACTGGAAATATGTACCCAAATGTTTGAACTCAGTACATCCAGAACTGCCAGAACCTGCCTTCCTAAGCATTTCTAGCCTCCCTTCATCTATCAGTTACATAGCTCTGGATATGAGATGTATTTGTGACTTTGCACACAACAGTAAGAAATTATTCCTTGTCATCCTCATTTCCTAGACCCTATGCAATTTATAAACTTGCATTGGACGGGGTGGATTGAAAAGCGATGGAGAGTATTTGTTACACAGGAGTATAAATTGCCTGTAACAGAGCTGAATACCTCCCTTTCCCCTGACAGTTTCAGGTTTACGTTTTGGCAGCAATCACACAATGTGGTAAAAATCTCTCCAAGAATGTAAGGGGAATAAAAAGAAAGAAAAGAAACATGTCAAACAAAACATGCTCTTTTATTTTAACGGAAAGTTGTTTTGAGGACTCAAGGCCTGAGCTTCCATTAGCACTGCTACACAGACTGGACAACTGCCAATTTATCAGGTTGCAATAGTCCATTAGTAGGGGCTGAATATGGGTAATCTTCCCTAAGGGCTGAGCAGAGTCATCCTGCTTTGATTACTTTTTCTAATTTAGATTAAAAATCCCTATAACAGTTGCAGACTAATTGGAAAAAGACTTTAAAGGAGCTTTAGGAAATTAGGTAAGAATAGTTTTTATTATTGTAGTGTGCAGCAATTGCTGCAAACCTCTTCTTCCTATGAGGCTGGGAGTCAATCACATGAAACTTATCAGAATAGAAAACTAAACCTTGTCCCTTTTGGGTTTTCATCTTTTGAAAGCTAGTTTTACTGTGACCATGTTATTTCAAGTCAATATCAGAAAACAAAACAATTGTTGGAAAGGCTGGTCTCTCAGCACTCTGAACACTTACACAGTGCTATTTAAAAATAAATAAATAAAATAAAATAAAATAAAATAAAATAAAATAAAATAAAATAAAATAAAATAAAATAAAATAAAATAAAATAAAATAAAATAAAATAAATAATAAAATTAGCTCCTCATGTAGGTGACTAGTCACTGTTCTCATGCAGGTGACTAGTCACTGTAAACACAGGCTTGATGTTACGATTTTCTGATCTTCGACAAAAATATTAGTATCAGTATTTCATCTAGAATAGAGAAACATTTCTGATTCAGTCTGAACATTTTCCCACAGTGTTGTGATATGAATCTCAGCATTCCCACCTCCTTATCACTCATGATTAGTAATCCATGAACCATAGAAATTGTAATGACTATTTGAGCTCTGGAATTCAAAGGTCAGGTACAGCATAAAAGACTCCAACCATCATTTAATTTCAAGGAAGAAACATAAATATGACAATCCTGTGCAACAGCAGCAACATGTCAATGCACATAAGTCAGGGCTTGAAACTGAGAAGGAATAAAAGCAAATCTCAGCATTAAAAATGGTTAAAGACCCAAAAAAAAAAAAAAAAAAAAAAAAAAAAAAGAGAGAGAGAAGAGAGAGAAGAGAGATCAAAGATCAAACCCTGATACAGAAAGCAAGGTAGAAGAGGCTCCCATCCCTTTCTTCCCAAGTAAATTTTAATCACTCTCAGTCTCAAGGAATTACAAGATTTGGCTCTACTCTATACTATCATCGTTAGCAATCTTAATGAAAGCTTTGAAAAACTAGCCTCAGCATTCTTGTGATTCATTCAGATAGGCAACCAAATCTGTCATTTTTCAGTAAAACACTACTTGGGGAAAAAGAGCAGGTAGAGATGCACTGTGATTTGTATATTTTTAATTTTTAAGGGCATGTTGTCAAGTGTTGGGGTTACACTTTCAAATGTGCTCAGAGTTCATTAGTTCTATTGTCATTTCTTTGATTATCTATATACATATATATAGATGTATTCTAAACCCTACTTCTTTTAAGAACATGGACACAGATCTTTACATTTAGTTTGTGGACTTGAAGTATCACTCCTTTCTGGTGTCTAAAATTCTCCAGAATTTCCTTTCAACCCTGTATGCTCATCCAGTCTTTATTTTTATTGTGTGGTAAAGAAACACAAAAACTAACACCCTCGTAATCCCAAAGAACGTCTTAAGCACCTGGAGCCATATTCTAAGAAGAGAGACTGAGAAAAAATAGATCACTCCATGGATGTTTTGAGAATAAATCTGAAATAATATAAAGGCTGTAAAGGGATTTACTGAGCAAATCAAAAAAAGAAGGCAAATTCTTTAGACTTGCTAGACTTTCAGAGCAACTTGGTCCCTGACCCAAGATAGCTATTTACAATTCTTGGCCCTTGCTGGAGGTGAATATGTCTCAGCAAATGCTGCTCAGAGTGTCCCCCATAGCTAAGCATCTGGCACTACTGTAGATGCATCCACTAACAAATAAGCAAATGTTCACAAATCTGGAGCATATATTCATACAGACTCCAGCAATTTTTAAATTAAGCAAGCTACTCATAATATATGCTGAATGTATTTGGGAGAATGCAGTGTTTCATGACAAATATTGACCATGCCATTTGAGTCTATTCAACACTGTAGTCCCCTTTCATGTTTTAGACCACTTTAACATCAGTCTCTCACACTTTATATGAACAGAAATAAATTCACTTATCTGAAGAGCAAAATTTAGCCAATTTATTTGGTTGCATGTGTGGTTTTTGTTTGTTTGTTTTGTTTTGTTTTTGTTTCTGACATTAGCTAAATCCTTTTTCAAAACAAACCAAGTTTTTTAAATTTCATGATTACTGAGTATAAAGAGTGACAAACAGAAAAGATATCTTGGTTAAATATTGAATATTAGTACTAGACGTGATTTCTAAATTAACTCTGTTTTGGCCTTACAATTCAGATATCATAAGGAAAGGGTAGGGAAAAACATCAGCACATTTTTAGTCTGTAATGCCATTATAATGATGTAATAAGAGAGGCTACAGAGAGGGGTTCTTTTTAAACTTATACACTTAAGAATGCCTCAGTTAAGTAAAAAGAAGTTGCTGCATTTCAGGACTCTTAACAAACTATAAAACTAATTCTCATTTTTACGTTGTTTCACAAGTACAAAGGATTCTTGGAAAAGATGCCAGTTAGTATGAATTGAAACTAGACCCTTGGCACTTCTCACCTTTCTGTAGTGTATTTCAGTTCTGATGCCTAGCCTACAGGAAATTGAGTTTATGTGCAAAGAAAAGTGGATATAAGTTTTTAGAATTAAAAATTGAGATTATAATATTCTAGAAGTATAAATTATACAGAGCTACAGATTTCAGATCTGTATCCTCCAAAATCACTCTCAATGACTATGATTTACACATTAAAAATTTTCTTTAAAAACATTAACAATGTTCTTCTATGTTGTTCTCCCATAACCATCTCTTCTAAGAGACCAAGAGTCACATGGTCTCCAAAAAGGCAGAGTGAGAGATTTTTTCCACTAGCAGCTTTTAATGACAATTATTTCTATGTGCAGATATTAATTATTCCAACCAGAAGGATCCAGAAAATCCAGCAAACTCTTCTGTTTCTTGGGCCACACTACTGATTAGGAGAAAGTCTCCTAGCTTCTTACAAGCTTAGGCAGCATCTAAAAAACAGCTTCCAAAACTGATTAATTTTTTTGCTCCATGATCTAGTGTATTTTGGGCACATTTGTCTCTCCTTCTGAAACCTATAAACTGCTTTACTTTCTCTTCAGGGGTAAAATAGCTTTCAATATTTTTCTCCTTAATTCCTGCACATAGGCAAAGTCTGATTTCCTGAATAACAGAAAGACTAAATCAGACATACAGTTAGAACTTATTAGGATCTCTCCAGTTAGGCTGTTGAAGAGCAAGAAAAAATTCCACGAATGGGTTTCATCGCAGAAGTCAAGAACCGCAGTATAGCATGTGTGCAGATAACTGTATGAAATGAGATATGAAAACAGATAGTGGAAGAGAACTTACAAATAGCCATGCAGGATCAAATCATAGGGTATGCTCATAAATTCTTATGGTAATTCAAGCTAGTGGTGACCTGAGGAGAACTCCTAGCCCCTGCTCAAATCACTGCCTACGGGGCCCTGGACTGGAGATCCCCCACAGTGCTGCTCCACAGCCCCACCAGCCCCAGCCTGCATCCCCGGGCAGGGCTCAGCCTTGTCCTTGCTGAATTTCATTGAATCACTCTCAGCCTGCCTGTTCCCTGTCCAGCTCCTCCTGAAAGGCACAGCAGCCATTTGGTCCCCTTTGCTGTCATCTGCAAACTTGGTGTCCTCAGTCCTCTCCTCTGGGTCACTGATAGAAATGTCAAACAGGATAGATCCCAGGACAGGCCCTGCAGAACCCCAGTTGTTACCCCCACCCAGGTAGAATATAACCCTTAACTAAGACCCTTTAAGCCAAGCCATCTAAATGTTTTTTGTGTGTGCACCTGTTATGTGTGTGGTTCAGAAGCCTAAACAGCACAGTGCCCTCTCTCCCGCTGATGACAGTTTTGAGGTGGTGCTTGTAGCAAATTACAAAATTTCCACTACCACAGTTTCTCAGCTTTTAGCAACCAGAAACCAAGAAGCTTCCATACTTGAGTGTAAGAGTGCCTGGTAGACTGTTATTTTTTGAACACTTACTTTCTGAACACATCATTCCTGACAATAAATCCTATATTGTCATTATGTACTGTGTAGGGAAACAAAAAACTCATTTGTTGTAAACATACTGCCAAATAATGTCATTTCCTCCATCTTCATTCTATTGTGGGAAAGTGTGACTAATCAGTCCCTGTTCACTTTCTCCTCATCATTCTTGGATTTATCTAGTACCTCCAGTCATTTTTCCTCCCAGAGTAAAGAAGTCTGGTCTGTTTAATCTATCCTCATGTGGAAACGAATGGAACATCATTGTCATCTTTCTCCCTTTCTAGTTCTATTGTGTCCTTTTTGAAGTGCTGTAACAAGAGTTGTGCTCAGTATTAATGATATAAGCACATCTTGGACTTGGGGCATAATAATGTTTTCTGGTTTGCTCTAATTTTCTTTCATAGTATTTCCTAACAGTTGATTTTCCTTTTTAACTGTCTCTCAACATTAAGCTGATGTTTTCATATAAATAGACACAATACTTCTACAATCTTCCTTCTGAATAGTAATAGTTCATTTACAGCCCGTCACCGGATATATATACACAATGTAAACATACAGATAGTGTTTTTTCCCAGATGCATTACTTTTTTAGCACTAAATTTATCTTTCACTTTATTGCCAAGTCACTCAGTATTGTGACATCCTCCTGCAGCACTTTGCAGTCAGTTTTCATTTTACTGCTCTGAATAATTTTATATCACCACAAACATTTTTAACCTCACTATCTATCTATCTATCTATCTATTTATCTATCTATCTATCTAATCTTTCTATCCATTTCCCTACAATTTTGGTGAATATATGAATATGTGCCTCAACCAACACAAGCCTTGAACTCAATTAGTGAACACTACAACACCTAAAACTTATTTCTTCTTGGTTTATTTTCATTTAATTATTTATTTATTATTATAACCAGTAACAGCAGTGCTTCCTCTTTGGCTCTATGTAAGGTTAACATCTCTGGGTTCCTTTGGTGAGAGATAATCAAAAGCATTCTTGAAAACCCAAGACAAAGATAAAATAGCCATAAGATCTTGTTCATGCATGTAAGCACTGGATGCTGTAATGAAGTCTAAGCTATTTGCAAAGCATACCTTCATTCTGCAGAAGCCAGTCTGAATCTTTCCTGCTGTGTTCACACATATTCACATGTATTATTGTCTTTGTATGTCTACTTCTTCCAGTTTACCCAGTATGGAAGTCAAACATACTTACCTGCTGTACCCAGACCTGCCGTAAAACTCTCTTAAAATAAAATAAAAAAAAAATAAAAATAAAAAAAAAAAAAAAAAAAAAAAAAAAAACAGCTTCAGCTTTGTCACTCTATATGCTTTGGTCTCTGGGTCTTTTTAAGCAGTAAGTTATACACCACAGTTAATAGGTCAGCAATTTTGTACTGTGTGTTTATAACTCTTCATCAAATACAATCTTACCATGACAATTTGCTGCTTTCCAACTGCGTTTATTGAAACACTTCCACTGCAGTGTTATGGTGGATTCTGAACATTTCCTGCACAGTACCTAAAAACTCTCCCAGCAAAGTGCCATTATATATTTCATACAAATGCTGTCTATTCTGTCATTCAATCCCCAGTGAAATCATTGATGAAATGAATGTCTGCAACCACAACAGACTCCTCATGTACCTCTTCTGAAAAGGTTTTCCATACTGATGAGAAGCTATCAATAACCACTCCCATTATTGTAATCACAACCATGCATCTGTATTCACTTGCTTCAGGAGCAAAGCCAGTCATCTTCCCTTTTTTTTCTAATCTCTAAGAATTTGACAATGGCAGTAAAACATTCTGGATAGCTAGAATGATATAGTATATTTTGTCTTGGCTTCTTTGTTGTGACTCTTAGACTGTTACTGAAGGGAATAGAGCTGGAGGAGCAGAGAGCTTCATGTTTTACTGCACTCAGTGACATTTGCTGCACATGCACATTTAAGAAAATATCCAGACACAGATTCAGTGTTCTAAATATCTGCCTGTTCTTGTTAGCTCTTCTTTCAGCCTCTGTAGTATTCCTGATGCTCAGTAAATGACTGCCTTCAAATTGCTGCCTTGACAACTGAGCTCCATAAACCAACCACCAGCAAAACTCGAGTTGAATCAAGGGGCCACTTGAATAATTTATATTAGTGTTACTTTTACAACTTCAACACATTTACAACTGAATCCAATACACATGAACTACCATGTAAGAGCCTGTTCATAGCAAATTGGGGCAGAGAGGATGTTTCTGAGATGGAGGGAAAAAAAAAAAAAAAAGCAAGGGCAGCAAGTGTGTTCCACTGGTGCTGATTATTAATTTTTTACTGACATATAACTCCCAACAACAAAAAATAAAATAAAATAAAATAAAATAAAATAAAATAAAATAAAATAAAATAAAATAAAATAAAATAAAATAAAATAAAATAAAACAAAGCAAAGCAAAACAAAACAAAACAAAACAAAACAAAACACAGGCAGCTTATTAGAACACAACAGCAAAAAATTGTTCAAGTGCAAGCTTTCAGCCTACCTCTATTCAGTTATTTTTCCTGGAATACACAGTCAAAGTTATTCAGTTTAAGAATGTTTTCACTAAATAACTATTAGATCTGGCCTTTTATTAAATAACAATATAGAATATTACACTTACGTGAACATCAACTTCAATTAAATCATTTTCATCTAAAAGGAGTAAGATTTGGTAATAGTTTACATGTGTAGTTTTGCACTGTGCACATTCTTTTCAGGGCATCCTGACAGAATAACACTAATTATAAGGAAAACAGAGAAACCTATATGAGGTAAATTATTACTGTTTAATTGATCTCATTTGATATATCCAAGGTCAGAATCTAATTTTCTGATCAATCTCATCCAGATCTAGTCATATCATAATTTAAATAAAAGTATTTATGCATCGTGTTCATGTTCATTCTATACATTTTTCAGTGTTTAACAGGATTAAAACAAAAAAGGGGAGGGGGGGGGAGGGAGACAAAGGGAAAAGGGAAGGGGAAGGGGAAGGGGAAGTGGAATGGGAACAGGAAGTTGGATGAATGGTGAAAATGGCATTGAGAGAAAGGAACTAGAAAGAAAGGAGAATTGTTATTTTGATGAGCAAAGCATTCAGTAACAAAAGAACACAACAAGGTAATGCACAAACTTGTCTTGCTCTATTCCTCTGTGTCATCTCAAAGATCACATCTTGCATATTGACATGTAGTCTAGCAGGATATAATAGACCTCTTATCTTGAAGGCTTCATTTTCTTTAATGTAGCAAAAGCATAAATGTGAGTGAGAATTCTGTTTTTAAACCAAAATTTAAGTTGGTAAGAGTTGTGTAAATTGTTAGCTATTTATATGGTTGTTACTTTCATGTGTTTAAAGCCAAACTTTAACATGTAACTACAGAATCAGAAGAAAAATTACGTACCAGTTTTACTGCATAAGCCCTTATTAAAACTGTCAAAGGTTTGTCCCCCTTTACACTCCTTTCCTTTTCTGGATGAAATGTTGCTATTAATAACTGTCATACTACCTTTTACTATTCTAATTTCATCAGTAATATTGTGGTGAAGTACAGTTTGGCTCCTTTATTATGATATTCACAGTGAAAAGTCTTACAGACTTCAGATGAAAATCGCATGATATCTACTGACTAGTCACTGCTAAACCACCATAGTTTCAGCTATACAAGGAGTTGAGCAGTACATGGCCAAGTTGACTGGTGAATGTCCACATGAACTGATGTTGTTTAGGAGTATGTTTCAAATTAGGTCTGATGACTTACAGATATACAGAGTCAAAAGGTTCATAGGTGTTAGTGTCTGAACAGTCAAAGAGCCATGATCAGCTCTGGAACAGTTTCACTTTATGTCCTCAGTCAAGATGGTTTTCAAAGGGGCTGAAACAAGCCTTTTACTATCAGCTTGGGCAATGTTATTTGTTGTTCTCACCTTTGCAAAGATTAAGTAGCAGAAGCATCCAAAATCTCTTGCGTTAAAGAGACTAATGCACCACAGAAGAGATTTGGGAAAGAGATGCTTTATTACTGATACATTTGAAGTCTAAGTGTCATAACACAGTTCTCAAATGTTTTCCCAAGACTTCAATGTTATCTATGAAGATAAACACTGCATGTAGTAGTGCCACCTGGTGACTGAATTACATTAAGCACTTAAATTAATGTAATCTATCAACTGTTAACTCTGTTACATATTATTAAACAGGCTCCCAGGATTCTCTGAGTGCGTGACAAAAGCCCAAACAAGCAGGCTATTGTCTATGTACCATGGCTTATAATTTTATTTTAAATTTTAGAAATGTCAAGATGTAAGTTCTTAGAAACGGAAATACATGTAATAAAAACTGAGGCTGAGGGTATTTAATATGATCAAGCTTTGTCACCTAAGTGAATAAGCAAGATTTTGACTTGACGGGATTTGTTTGTGGTTAAAGTGTAAATGTGAAGTGTAAGTGCTAACCTGTTGTGAACCTCACAAAGCTCAAGGCCAAGTGCAAGGTCCTGTATCTGTTCCAGGGCAATCCCAAGCACAAATACAGACTGGGTGGAGAATGGATTGAAAGCATCTCTGAGGAGAAGGACCTGGGGGTGTTGGTTGATGAGAACGTCAACATGAGCCAGCCATGTGTTTTTGGCAGCCCAGAAAGCCAACCATGTCCTGGGCTGCATCAACACAAATGTGACCAGCAGGTTGAGGGAAGTGATTCTCACCCTCTACTCTGCTGTCATGATACCCCATCTGGAGTCCTGCATTTATCTCTGGGGTCCCCAATATAAGAAGGACAGGGAAAGGACAGCAAGTCCAGAGGAGGGCTACAAGGGCTGGAGCACCTCTCCTATGAAGACAGGCTGAGGGATTTGGGGTTTTTCACTGTGGAGAAGGCTCTGGGAAGACCTTATAGAGGTCTTCCACTACCTCTGTGGTCCTACAGGAAACCTGGAAAGAGTCTCTTTTTCAAGTAGTATAGTGATAGGTAAAGGACAGAATAAAACAATGACTATAAACTAAAGGAGGGTGGAGTTAGCACAGATATTAGGAAGAAATCTTCACTCAGAGGATGGTGAGGCACTGGAACAGAAAGCTGCAACAGAGAAGCCACAACCCTGAAAGTGTTTAAGGTTGGACGGGACATTGAGCAACCTGGTCTAGCAGGAGGTGTCCCTGCCTTGGCAAGGGGGATTGGAACTTGACAGTTTTTAAGGTCCCTTCCAACCCAAATCATTCTATGATTGTATGATTCTGTTTACTCTAGAGTAAATACAGAATATCTCTTCAGATTTTAAGCACTGATTTGGCTGTGTCCATATATCAAGCAACAATCCTTCTTGCCCACAGCTGAAACAAACAGAATTTGCTTACAAATTTTCAGAAGAAAACTTTAGCTTCTTCCAACTTTCTATTCTCATTTAATTGTTATATTTTCAGTTAAGGAGCTTGGAAGCAAACATCCACCAAAGTCTTACTAATAATTGTTCCTGATTAATACAAGAACATCGATAAATAAATAAATAAATAGATAGATAAATAAATAAATAAAGATATATATTTTTTTAATTAAAATAATCGAGCCAAGGAAAAGAGTATATGTGACAGACAGCTTGTGTAAAAATAATTGACTCATTAATCTTAACAGTATGAACATGTTCAAATTACCAGGGTCAGCTGCTGGAAAGGAAGCAGCCATAGTTACATATTCACAGAGGCGTGAAGTTGAAGTTAGCCTGTGTGAAGGTTTCAGAGTAGACAGTTATTCAGTGCCAAAGGTAGAAAAAGTTTCAGTGGGAATTTCAAATTATACCATATGGATTATGAATTGTTTGTGTAGAGGATTGTCCTGCCATAGTATAAAAGAGAGCACCCATAACTCTAACTGTGTAGAAACTGAGGCCTCTAACTGTGTAGAGAAACGCAGCCTTAGCTTCAGTACAAATGTATCTGATAAAATTTTTCTTGGTGTAAGAGTAACTAGACCTTTTAAGCTAAATAGCTTCAGAGATGAATTGGGCTAATACTAAGGTTTTGTACTTGCACTAAATATTGGTGTCATCACATGACACTATGTGGATATTCAGGAACAATTTTCAGCAATGTGGGTATAGTTGCTGAATGAAAACATTGTCAGAAATTTATCATTCTAACTATACATATACAGGGTAAATCTTTTTAGCCCTGTAATGATGGTGTTGCCCTTGCTTGTAACAGGCCACAGACTTTGCCTTAAACTGACAATTTAGGGCTTGGTACCTGCCATGCTCTGTCTGAATGTCACTTGGCCTCCCTGGAGATTTGTTTTAGGCTAGCAGTAACATCGACTCTCCAATAACTAGGTAACTATCACCTCCTTTGTTTTATGTTTTGTTTGGTTTTGAAAATAACTGTGTTAAAGCAGTTATTTCTATAGAGAGATATTCATTTAGTAAGTAAAAGACAGCAGTAACAAGCAGTTAGTCCATGTAGAATGACATGCCTGTGAGCTGGAGACTAATGCAGCATAGAGTAGAGAAATCAAATGGAAGCAGAAGAAACCTTCAAAGTCCAAGCATAGAGAACTGCCAGAGGCACTGGGCTATAGATATCTAGCTGGTCAATCCTGGTCATTAAAGGACTGAAGCCTTGAGAACTGAGTAAAACCAATATTGGTGGTAATCAAAAGAACAAAAAGCAAGCATCCCACTGAATCATTAGGATTAGAAATTAGAGAGCAATTGATTAAGAACGAATAGGTGCTATATTTGCAATGTACTGCGCCTGTGCTGCGCTTACGCCTCCAGATAACAGGAGCCCCTCATGGTTAAGACTTTAACCAAGGGGTCAGAGGTAAGAAGGACTGCTTACAAAGGGACAAGATAAGGAATGTTAAACATACAAGGCCTCAAGATAACAGGAGCCCCTCAGACCCCTAGAACCAGATCAAAACAACCTTATGGCCCAGACTGTGACCAAGGCCTCAGAAAGCATTCATAAAGAGATGAAGTGAAAAGTTCAACCCTGATGAAGTCGTCTTACTTCATCCCCACAACCCTCAGCACCCACCACCACAAGGCATCGCACAAGTGTGGACAAGAGGAATTTATGGAAATGACTTCTTGTAGCTAATTTTAATACTAAGTGGGGACAGGTTATGCATATATATAGGCATAATGGGAAACTTCATGCATATGTAACTCTTTACTGCATATAACCACGGCAAGTTGCCACGTTAGGTGCGCACAACTTCGGTGGGACTGTGGACGTTTGGTGGACAGTGCTGCCCAGCACTGAATAAACATACCTACTTTATAGTCTTACTGATTGCAGAGTCAGCTTTCCACGAGTCACCACAAGAGCAAAGCAAACCTCATACAGCATAACATGAACATGCAGGCCAGTGAATCTAGGTGTGGAGCATGTTACTTTGCATGCAAAATTGGTCACAATTGTGTCTCAGACACAATTGGTCACAATAAATAATTCTGCAGAATCAGGTGCTTGGGGATCTTTCTCAGAGCAAGCACAGATCTGACTTGAATCACCATTATTTGTAGACATCTAACTTATGAAACCATCTGTCTGGCTACTTTTGATTGGCTGTTTTATCTTGCCTAACTTACATCTACTGAGCCTCTGCATTACATAAGACTTGACTTGGGGGGGACACCAAAGCCCAACATTTTCATACATTAGCATGTGCGTGTGTTGAAATATGTTAATGAGCCTTAATGAGCTTACCATGAGAGGTTACCATATAGGTCAGTCTGGAATCTCCCTCCAGCCATTTTTCTCCTTGTTTTTTATTTTTCATCCCTAATCTCCCTTGCTTCTGAAAGCTCAAGGTTCCCAGTCTCTGTTTTCTCCAAGGTTTTCCTGCTCTCTTCAGATTAAGACTACATCTGGTGGGAAGCTACCATCAGCCTTAAGGCCCAAAGGCAATGTGCAAGAGTGAGCATAGCACTGGAGAAAATGGTAGACTTCAGGCAGGTTGCGTACATACCATTCTAATAGAGTGATTTGAACCATAAACATTAGTATCATGTTAATATCAATGCCATTGTGTTACTAAAATTCTTCCATTAAACTGTTGAGATTTTAATTTGACCAACAATGTGTTATTGACTTTGCATGTAAGGTGTGTGAATTTTCCTGTAAAAGAATTTAAATGTAACAAGCTGGCAGGAGATAAAGCAATCTGTTTTGTAAATTGGGTACTACAAATCAGTAGTTCTTTACATTAGTTATGTTAATCAGCACATAGGCTGCCAAAAGGGGACCGTGTGCCTTTCAGGATATGTGGCTGCATATAGCACATTTCATTCTGAAACTTAATTCTTTCACCCTTGATATTTCAAAAAAGAGCACAGAAAGCTGCAACCATGCCATGCCACATTGCCACTGACAGAACTTATCTGGGGCATATGTAGTTTTCTATTACATTACTTGAGCATTGGGTTTCTACATATGGAAGTCAGCTGTTGTGATTGCATTGTTTATAATAATATAATATAATGAAATGAGATGTAAATAAGTGCTTGGATCCCAGCCAGCTGCTGTAAATCTCATCTAAACTCTGAGGACAGCTCCTTGAAACTACCCAGACTAAAACAGTAGACGGCAATTGAGGACGGAACAGGGAACTGTCTCCCCTTTTATTATTTTGAGAATAATTGGTGAGATAAACTGATTACATCTGATCTTCTCATACATCTGCCTTTTCTGTGCCCATGACTGCCATATCTTAATTCTATTTCAATATTTTAATTCAGAAACCATTTCTGCTCATCAAAGCCTAAATTATTTTCTTAAAATACTGCAGGGTTTCTCATGGAATCAATATTGGCTATCAGGTAGCATGTCTTTCATTAAGGACAATAAGTCAAAAGGCCAATCTTAGATATAAAAGCATATTTCCTCTAGAGCAACAAAAACAGCTAGCCTTCTTACAGAAGCACAAATGAAATTAGATTGTAGCTTGTCTTAATTAATGCAAGGTACATGTATCATGTATTTTGATGTCTCTCCCCTGAAAAATGAATATATGCATTACAGTGTGACTAGTGTTACATGACTGTAACCATTTCAGAATAGCATTAAATATAATTCTCATTTCTAGTTCAGATGAGGACCCTATACTCTCTTCCTTCCTTCCTTCCTTCCTTCCTTCCTTCCTTCCTTCCTTCCTTCCTTCCTTCCTTCCTTCCTTCCTTCCTTCCTTCCTTCCTTCCTTCCTTCCTTCTTTTCTTTCTTTCTTTCTTCCCTGGTGTTTGTCTTGAAGGAAAACATTAAGTAAAGAAATTAAAATTTAATTTAAATTTAATTTAATTTAATTTAATTTAATTTAAAAAATAAAATACATTCTTATGTGAATTACTAGTAGCATTGTTTCCTCATAAAAATTATTTTTATAACACATTAATCACACACACATTTTCTTCATTTTTTCTAAAATGTGCTTTAAAGAAATTCAGATTTTTTGGATGTGCTACAATAGACTTTGGTTTATTCTTTTTTTGGGATTTTAAGATCTCTAAATACAATCAGTGTTCCCTTAAAGAGAAAACAGTTAAAGTGTTAGGCAGCAGAGAAAGAACTGTGAGATTGACAGGTGCATTAACCAAATCTGTGAGAAGCCCCTGTGAGATGAAGACTTTACCTTGAAAGATAAATAGGTTAAAAACAGTTATTCAGGATACTGTCTTCTGTGAAGATTATATCACTAGTAAGTGTAAGGTGAACTGAAGTCTACTGAGAAAGATTCAAAAAGGAAATGATTATATTTTGGTCTATTATGGCAACTGTGTCTAGGCATCTTAGGCATCTATTTAAGCTTGTCTTTCAGAAGTTCCCCTAGGACTGCATCAACACTCACCAACATTCTTAAATGTATAGCTATTTCCTACAGATGTGATAATTTGTTCCAGACTTTTTTATAAAAATAAGCATTTACTGAGGCTATTTTTTCCCCGAAGCTGTTTTTACACACACACACACACGCATGCACACACACACAGTGTTAATCACATCTGAGACAACTCAGCAGAGACAAATCTAACACTACTTCCACTTGCCAAGACACATGCCTGGCCACCTCCTACACACTTTCACCTGCCCTCCCCTTCCTGAGGGTTTCCTTGCTTCATGGAAAGTCACACCTCAATATGACATCATTTTCTTTTATTCTTGCTTTTTCTCAATTCCAGATGCATCCAGTCATGGGTGAAACAAAGACTTCAAAAAAAGAAACCAGTAATTTTAGCTAGTATTCCTGTATTTTCCCCACTAAAAAGGAAGATTACATTAAAATTACTCTCCATGAATTCCCTATGATGTTTGATTTAATCTAATGCCTTCCAGTTGTTGGGTATTTTTCACAACAAGCCCAGAATATTTCAATGTAAGTAGAATTCGATATTACTATATACATATTTATTTTATGTTATGTATTTATTTATTTAATAATTACCTTTTTACTTTTCCTCCCAAGATCTCTATATAACTTTTTCTATCCAAAATCAAAAAAGAAATTTAAAAAATAATAATAATCAAATATATTTGTGTTGAAGTCACTTTACATTCTATTGCTGTGCTGTTTACATGTTGTATCTTTCTTTTAAAACTCTGCTCATTCCTAAAAACAATGGTGTACTCTGGAATAGGTATTTCTGGAGTGTGAAGACATGAAGAAAGAAGGGAATGATCAGTTTCTCGTACCAGATGCCTTATGACTTCTAACTTTTCATGCCATGGTAGCATGTCTTAAGATATAAAATAAAAAAATTCTTGCATTTTTCTATAACAATTTTAGGTTATCACCAGAGTGGTAATGGAAATTGCTAACACTGCTTCACAACCAAACAGCCTTGGTGAATAAGTACCCACCGCATGTTCTAGTTGTGCATATATGTATGTAAGTGAACCTAATGTTGAGGAAGCTGTACCATCTAGGAAAAAATTGGAAAGCCCTGACAATTTCTAAAAATCTGAAAAAAGTATGTTTCCATATAGCTATGTCTCAGAAGCATTTTACTTCTATTTTCTGTTTCACAGCAGTACTCTCTTCTTTCAAATCTGTTAAATACTTCACAAAAATTGTTTAGAAATAAAACATGAGAGGAACTTGATGAAACTGGCAGAAGACCAGTTTAGCACAGAGGGAAAAATGGTCTTTCTACAACAAACTGTGAACATCTGGAGCTGGTAGCCAAGCAAATGGTCAGAGACAGATAAAACATGTTCAGAAGGATGCTAAACTCAATCATGAGCAACAGATTTAAGACCAGAGTAAAGGCAGTAAGTAAGGAGGTGTCCTGTCATTGACAGTGCAAGTGTTGCCGTGAATGCATCTTTGATAAGGACCCAACTGCAATGCTTTTCCCAAAACAGATAGCGCTGGCCCAGGTAGGACTCTGGACTTTCTCAGGTTATTAACACATATGCTTTGGCAAAGGAAACCCAAAAACATTCTTGTCAAAAATACAAAGTAGCCATGAACCCTAAAGCAGTTGTAGCAGGTTTAAGTGTGTTATAAATGAAGTCTCAACTCAATCTGAATTTAGTGATATTTATAAAAGACAAGTAAACAGCACTGGGTGCATGGGGAGTCTATGCTCTACCAACATACACACACGAACATCGAACATTCTAAATATACAGAACATTGCTTTTACATACTAAACTCGAGTATGCCTATACATATGTATAATCAGAAAAGGCAACAATCAACCCTCTAAGTCTTTTACTATCAATGTCCATGCTACTACTATCAATGTCCATGATTAGGGGAGCATAGTTGGCCTGGTTAAAGTGCTCCCGTATTTCCATGACTTATAACAGTATCCATTTTACATTCCTTTTCTTGATTAAAAACACAGGAGAATTACAGGGCTAGTCACGGGAACAATATGTCTCACTTTAAGTTTTTAAGCAACTCGGTCTTCAGGCCTTATGTCTCCCGTTCTTCCCAGATCAAAGAATAGCATATCCATCTCCTTTTGAAGGCCAATAGGGCCTGGGTCAAAAGGCACGTTCAGGTCACCAGGGGGTGTAACAGCAAAAGCTTTCAATGGCTGTAGTGGCAGAGGGGCCCATGGCGTAGCAGTTGGATCAGTAAACGAGCCCACAGCTCCCTCACTGTCTGGCAAACCACACGTTTCTGACTGTGGTCCCACATACGTCTTTAAGGCCTCAGAGATTGCTGCTCGCCAGGTGCCAAGCAATCCCACTGTCATCTTGTCGTTTTTTGTAGCAGAGTCCCACCCCTTGACCTCAATTTGGTCCCATATTTCAGGATCATAAACTGTCTGATTGTTAATAAGGAGAATAAGCTGTAAGGTTACCAGGACACTCTTTGTTCCTAAGGATGTATGATTCCCCATAAAGCACAACTGCTTACCAGCAAGAGGCAGTTGTGTGCGTGGGTCCGCTTCTCTCAGCTTGAGCTTCTTCTCTCCAGCTCCGGTGCACCCATTTCCAGTGACTTTCAGTGCGAGCTTCTCTGAGTGGTTTGCTGAATTTGGTCGAACCTATCTTCATGAGGCAATCAACGTGCCTGTTCCCATCCTGGTCTCCGTTCTGCCAGCTTGTTCCTTTTCATTCCTTTTTCCTGCTTCTTTATTGATGACATAACTTCATCACATCGTGTTGCCTTCCTTTTTTATCTTGAGGGCAGGCTCCCCTCTTATACACTTCTGTCCACAGCAGTTCTTTTCAAAGCAACTTTTCATTGGTCAAACAACTTCGAATAAAACAACAACAGCAAACACCCAGAAACTTCCATGCCTTAATGGCTGGAAAACAAGAAAACAGGTGGAGAACAAGAAACCAGAGACTGCATGGAGTCTCCTGAATCACCCTTCTTTGTTCCCTCTAAACTCTTTCACAGTCCTGATGGCCTCATCGTTAAGAGTCTAATGTTATCTCAACCACAGGGCTTTCCAAGCCCCATGGCCACACTCTCAAATCTCCCCATTCTTTATTAATATCGACCATTTTCTCGACACGAATTACCACTCCATATATAACAGCCTGAAGTATGGGACCAAATTGAGGTCGAGGTGTGGGACTCTGCTACAAAAAACGACAAGATGACAGTGGGATTGCTTGGCACCTGGCGAGCAGCAATCTCTGAGGCCTTAAAGACGTATGTGGGACCACAGTCAGAAACGTGTGGTTTGCCAGACAGTGAGGGAGCTGTGGGCTCGTTTACTGATCCAACTGCTACGCCATGGGCCCCTCTGCCACTACAGCCATTGAAAGCTTTTGCTGTTACACCCCCTGGTGACCTGAACGTGCCTTTTGACCCAGGCCTATTGGCCTTCAAAAGGAGATGGATATACTTTTCTTTGATCTGGGAAGAACAGGATACATAAGGCCTGAAGACCAAGTTGCTTGACAACTTAAAGTAAGAAATACTGTTCAAAAGGAATCAATAATGGAGACTTGTTTGTAGTCAAGAAAAGGAATGGAAAATGGAGACTGTTAAGTCAGGGAACTTAAAGGATTGTTTGTTACCTTTTCAGATAGTACGTATGTATAGGCATATTCGGGTTTAGTATGTGTCGTGGTTCCGCTCCAGTGGGCAGCCGAGCCCCACCACAGCCACTCTCTCACTCCCCCTCCTCAAAGAGGAATGGGGAGAAAATATGATGAAAAGGGCTCAAAGGTTGAGATAAGGATGAGAAAATCACGCCGTAATTATTGTAACGGGCAAAACAAATTCGGCATAAGGAGATAGTAAGATTCATTGCTTATTACTAACAAGCTAGAGAAGTGAGAAACAAAGGAAAGAAACCAAAAGCACCTTCTCCCCCCCCCTCCCCCCCCCATGCACCCTCTTCCACCTCCTGCCCCCGAGCGGCGCAGGGGAATGTGGGAATGGGGGTTATGGTCAGTCTACAGCGCTTCTTCTCTGCCACTCCTTATCGGTCACTCTCATCCCCTGTGCTGTGGGTTCCCACCCATGGGATACAGTCCTTGATGAACTGATCCGGCGTGGTCTTCCCACAGGCAGCAGCTCTTCCAGAACTGCTCCAGAGATGGGTCCGTACCACGGGGTCCATCCCTCAGGAGAAAACTGTTCCAACCTGGCTCCCTCACAGGCAGCAGCTCCTGCCAGGTCACCTGTTCCTGCATGGTCTCCTCTCCACAGGCTACAGGTCCGGCCCGGAATCTGCTCCAGCAGGGGTCTTCCACAGGCGGCAGCCTCCATCAGTGCAGGGCCATCTGCTCCACCGTGGTCTCCTCCACGGGCTGCAGTGTGGAATCCTGCTCCACCGTGGTACTCCATGGGCTGCAGGGGGACAGCCTGCTTCACCATGGTCCTCACCACAGGCTACAGGGAACTTCTGCTCTGGCGCCTGGAGCACCTCTTCCCCTCCTTCTTTGCTGACCTTGGTGCCTGCAAGGCTGTTCCTCACTCCTCTCACTCTCCCAGCTGCTGTGTGGCACAGTGTTTTTTTTCCCTGTCTTAAATACGCTCTCACAGAGGCGCAAAACAACATTGCTTATTAGCTCGGCTCTGATCAGCAGTGGGGCCCTTATCAAACATGGGGCAGCTTCTAGATCCTTCTCACAGAAACCACCCCTATGGCCCCCTGCTACCAAAACCTTGCCACGTAAACCCACTACAGTATGTAAAGCAATGTTCTGTATATTTAGAATGTTTGGTGTTTGTTGGTGGAGAGTAGACTCCCCACACACCCAGCGCTGTTTAATTGCCTTTTATACCTTTTATGAATATTTCTTTTATAAATATTACTTAATTCAGATTGAGTTGAGACTTCATTTATAACAAAGATTTTATGAACATGGTTATGTAGCAGGCTTCCCTATAATGCCAGAGGAATGGACTTGATGACCCAGAAAGACCTGCATAGACTTCTGGAAATTTAAATGAGCTTTTTAACAGGGAAATCAACACTTCTAACAGTCTTTCCATTTAACAAATTATTACCAGCTCTCTTAACAAGAGCAGTAAACCTTGAGAATAATCTCTCTCCCACAACAAAGAAACACTAATTGCAACAGCGTAGGAATATTTATTTATTCGTTTGTTAGTTTGTTAATTTGTATTAAAAAAAAAAAAAAAAAATCCAATGCCCTTTCAATTTCAGACAGATTGGACCTGAATTTCCCTTCCTGATACATTAACAACTGTTTGAAATTAATATAAAGTTTCGCAAGAACAAAATAGCCAATCCCTGTCCTCCTCTCGCTCTATTTATTTCTTTATTTACCTATGTATTTACTGCTTTGAGGACTGTCTTCCTCTCCAAAAGAAGAAAACAGAGATACCTATTTGGCAACATTTATGCAAGGCATTCAATGTTGAGTATGCACTTAGTCCCACCGAAGTCACAATAAATTCTCAGACATGCATTTAAGGCCACAGCTCTGATTATTTTTCTCCGTATGCTGGTATGCAAATTTCTAATTCTATTTGTAATTCAGGTCTTAAATTACCATCTGAATAACTGCATTAGTAAAAAAAAAAAAAAAACTAACAGTTTAGTCTGAAAATCAACACTCCCACACTGTTCTGAGATTACTTTAAACCTCTGACTTGCAACAGATTTCAACAATGGGAAATGAGAGAACAACTGGTCCTTGCTTGTCAGCACTGCTGGCAAAGAAAGCTTCCTCCATATACACTTGCCCTAACAGAATCACTCTTACAATTAGGGAAAATTACTTTAGAACCAGAGTTACAGATATTTGAGCTACCATGTGATATACGGGCTAATTTTAAAGCACTATTAATGCATGGGGGAAACAAAAAAAAAATAAAGAGAGAGAGAGAGAGAAGAAGAAGAGAATTTGCTCATCACTAATTTTTTACAACTGGAGCGTATATAACCTTATTAATTGTGTAATCAAAATTCTGATTATTTTATTCTGGCTTTGGGAAAGTAAAAACACACAGGCATTTAACAAACATATTCCTTATTGTGATTCCCTCTTGCACCTACAGAGTTAAATGTGGTGATAACTCTGAGAAAAAAGTTTAAAATTGCTATTAACAAGCACAGTCAGCTGCCAAATATCCTGCTTTTTTCATCAAGTAAACAGTCATTTCAACAGGGTGGACAGACCTGTGCTATGGTTGAGCTCTGATAGCAGGGGGAAAATCCAGCTGTAAACTGCCAGGTAGTATCTGTGTTACAAACACTGAAGCTGTGGTAGGCAAACTCAAACCTGTTCTTCAGCTGAGAGCTTAGGTACACCTGCAGCACAGCCAAGGCAGCAGGGAGCACCGTGGATAGTGGAAAACCCACCTAAGTAGTTGCCGAGAGATGTTTACAAGCCAAACACATCAAGCTGCTCAGTACAATCTACTGAGGGTGGTAAGCTCCAAGGAGCAGTAATCAATAAGACCACTGTCCTCAAAACCAAAGGCAAAGCAATAATCTTTTCTGCTGGATGCTGCAGGGAGTGTTAGAACCAATCCAGAAAGCATGGCCACACCTGACAAAAAGCTCTGTGCTTCTGCTGCTGTCCTTTTTAGGGGCCCATCCAAAAGTGTCCAGCAAAGTGCAACATTTTAATGGTGTCATTGGAAGAAAATGGCTCCTGGCCAACAATACAGGTGATTTTCTAAAACATCTTAAATGAAAACCCTGAATCTAGTCTTTCAGACCAGCCCTGCATTTTCAGGGGTGAATGAAGCCTTAGAATCACATTTATCATCCCATGGCACATCAAATTCAGGGAGCAGTTTTTGCTTCCCATTTTTATAGTGCAAGGAGTAAATTGTACTGAGGAGGTTTGCAACTCTTTCTAATTCCAGCAAATGCTTTGTTATGGGCATATGAAGAAACACTTGTGGAGAAAATTCTTAACATTGGTCTGACTGTGGCTCCTCAAATTCATTGAAAAGCTGGAATAACTTTGCTTATAATACCTCACGTGCACTTAACTTTATGGGTTAGGATGTGCATGATTAAGCCAATGAAATTGTTATCTTCACTTACATTTGTCATTATAACCTCAAACATAAAAAGCAGTCTTCTTTTAAATTACATTGGAATGTTTAAACTTAATCTAATGTTGGGGTTAAAGGGAAATAGATGGGAAGGAAGGAATTACTGTTATCTAGAGGCCAGTGACTTCTTAACTGGTCTCAGAAGACTAGTCTCAAACTGGGAATTACCAGTTTCAGGTACTCAGCTGGCACTAAATGCAGTGGGCTTTGAGACCAACATGAAATAACAACTAAGAGTATATCTCCATTACGATCTTAGTTCAAGTCAAAAATGCATTTCTGAAGTGACTCCTGGTTGTTCTCACTTGCCACACTTCATTTGACATCTCAAGCACATGAACACCAATTCTACTGCATGAAACTGCACAGGAAGATGGGCTCCAGGATCTAACCTAACAAGAATTTTGTAATCCATTGTTAGGCAACTTTATTTTAATTTAGTATTAGTCCATATTTCATTTTACAAATTTCACTTTAAATATACTTTTAACATCACAATTAGTATTGTAAATGTATTTTTCCTCTAAATGTTAAAAAATATATATCTAAATATATATATAATATATATATATATATATATAAGGGGGGGGGGGGGTGTCTGTAAAAGTTACTAAATCTCTGAAAGCTGAGGAAGCTGGAAATCTGTCTCAGCTTCAGCCAATTGTTATATATGGAGTGGTAATTCGTGTCGAGAAAATGGTCGATATTAATAAAGAATGGGGAGATTTGAGAGTGTGGCCATGGGGCTTGGAAAGCCCTGTGGTTGAGATAACATTAGACTCTTAACGATGAGGCCATCAGGACTGTGAAAGAGTTTAGAGGGAACAAAGAAGGGTGATTCAGGAGACTCCATGCAGTCTCTGGTTTCTTGTTCTCCACCTGTTTTCTTGTTTTCCAGCCATTAAGGCATGGAAGTTTCTGGGTGTTTGCTGTTGTTGTTTTATTCGAAGTTGTTTGACCAATGAAAAGTTGCTTTGAAAAGAACTGCTGTGGACAGAAGTGTATAAGAGGGGAGCCTGCCCTCAAGATAAAAAAGGAAGGCAACACGATGTGATGAAGTTATGTCATCAATAAAGAAGCAGGAAAAAGGAATGAAAAGGAACAAGCTGGCAGAACGGAGACCAGGATGGGAACAGGCACGTTGATTGCCTCATGAAGATAGGTTCGACCAAATTCAGCAAACCACTCAGAGAAGCTCGCACTGAAAGTCACTGGAAATGGGTGCACCGGAGCTGGAGAGAAGAAGCTCAAGCTGAGAGAAGCGGACCCACGCACACAACTGCCTCTTGCTGGTAAGCAGTTGTGCTTTATGGGGAATCATACATCCTTAGGAACAAAGAGTGTCCTGGTAACCTTACAGCTTATTCTCCTTATTAACAATCAGACAGTTTATGATCCTGAAATATGGGACCAAATTGAGGTCAAGGGGTGGGACTCTGCTACAAAAAACGACAAGATGACAGTGGGATTGCTTGGCACCTGGCGAGCAGCAATCTCTGAGGCCTTAAAGACGTATGTGGGACCACAGTCAGAAACGTGTGGTTTGCCAGACAGTGAGGGAGCTGTGGGCTCGTTTACTGATCCAACTGCTACGCCATGGGCCCCTCTGCCACTACAGCCATTGAAAGCTTTTGTTGTTACACCCCCTGGTGACCTGAACGTGCCTTTTGACCCAGGCCCTATTGGCCTTCAAAAGGAGATGGATATGCTATTCTTTGATCTGGGAAGAACGGGATACATAAGGCCTGAAGACCGAGTTGCTTAAAAACTTAAAGCAAGACATATTGTTCAAAACGAATGGAAAATCAAGACTTGTTAGTAATCAAGAAAAGGAATGGAAAATGGAGACTCTTAAGTCATGGAACTTAAAGGTTGTTTGTTACCTTTTCTGATCGTGCATATGTATAGGCGTACTTGATTTTAGTATGTAAAGCAATGTTCTGTATATTTGGAATGTTTGATGTTCGTGTGTGCTTGTTGGTGGAGCTTAGACTCCCCGCACACCCAATGCTGTTTATTTGCCTTTTATACCTTTTAGAAATATTTGTTTTATAAATATTACAAAATTCAGATTGAGTTGAGACCTCATTTATAACACAATAAACCAGAAAGCTCCCTCA
This sequence comes from Anas platyrhynchos, assembly GCF_047663525.1. NCBI lineage: Eukaryota > Metazoa > Chordata > Aves > Anseriformes > Anatidae > Anas > Anas platyrhynchos. Next base: position 31,155,624 of record NC_092621.1, on the reverse strand, counting down.
CATAACAAATGCCCTTGGAAGGTCACTGTCAGTTGTGGGAAAGTTAACTTATATATTGGTTATAATTTTCAAAATGTAATGTGAATTTCCTACAGTATTTGAAAGCTTGGGCTGGATAGTGCACATCAATCTAAGACTGACCAGGACTTCATAAAATGTCCATATTCTTTTCTATTACTACCCAGTCACAAATACCTGAGCATTAATGCTATAAAGGTACTCTTGTGGTGACCATAATTCCTGACTTTATTCTAGCTTGCATAAAAGCAATTTCTTGCATACTCTCAATATCTGCTATTATCAGACAATGTTTTGCTGGCAGCTTCTTGTTTTGCTAGCAGCTTCTCCTTCTCAATGCATCTCTCCACTGAGTTCATTCCTCTGTGGCTGCTGCTTTTCTCTCTCCTTGAAACACTTTACAATATGCTTGAAGAACCAAATCCTCTCTTATTCAAACAGCTGGGCATTGATTGTTTCTGTATTGGAGATTTTAAATAATGGACTGCAGGCTCAAAACCCCAAACACATCCCAATCACAAATGTCCTCAGGTTGGATTGACTTGGCTTAGTTTAAACATCAGGTATGTCAAAACGCAGAGGTCAATTCCACCGACAAAGGAGATCAAGAAAGAACCGTGTAAGGATTAACACAGAGCAGAGTCCTACCTATAGCCTGATTTATCTCTTTTGCCATCTTTCTACCTTCTTTGCTCTGTGCATCAGCATTTGCCAGCACCTGCTGTACTGCAGAACACACTTCTGTGCCCAAAACCTCCCAGTCCAATGTCCTCAGAAGCTCCGGCTCCACATGTGTCTCTGGCGACCTTGTGTGCAGTCATTTCAGAAAGGGCCACAGCCGTGAGATGGCTTCTGACGTGCTAAGGAGCTGTGTGACCACCTGAGCCGCCAGCAAGGCTGGAGGTGCAGCTCCAGCAGCAGAGCATGAGAGGGGAGCAGCTGCTTATTTGACAGCAGCTGCAGAAGCAATAGATATGGAAAGAGCCAGTCAAGCTGCAAAAGAAGCTTCTGTTGTTTTAGCAGAATGCTGCAAGCTGATCTTCTCCAGTTTAGTGGCATATGCATGTAGTGATAAGGAAAAAAAAAAGTAAATATATATATATATATATATATATATATAAAGCATGGGAAAGAAATCACTTGAAAATCTCAAGAGGTATTTCATGTTCTGTATGTCTATGTGATCTAAAAACCCTGTCTTTTTAAAGCCTAGTCCTAAATGAAGAGTACAGACTATGTTTCCCTTTCTGAGCTGAGTACACACAATGTTCTGTGGTAGGAGTCACACGCATTAGTCAGAATGACAAGATAATTTTGAGCACAGCAACTTCAGACACATTCTTGTTTTTCCTTAACCAAAATGAAAAACAGTAAATCCAGAAATCAGTCTGTAAGGCTTAGCTGTCTTTGTAGGACAACTTAAGTACTGTTATCTTGCAGTTTCTTAAGACTAAATAATTTAATAAATAAATAAATAAAGCAGTTTGGGGTTACTAGAACATCTGTCATTCAAAAATCTGTTGTAGCATTGTTTCCAGTTTTATGCAGTTTTCTTTCAGGAAACAAAGCCAAATACCTGTTTTAACAGAACATTTTATATCATTTGACCTTCTGATGATTAAAAATAATAATACTAATAAAAAGATAGCACACAGCACATTTTCAGATATTGACTGCCTCAGTAATTCTCAAAAACTAACTTCTGTCCATTGAGACAAACTAGTATGTAAACTTGGCTTAGGGATATTTGTAGACTACACAGTTGTAGGATTAAGCTACCAATGAATAATTCAAATTACTAATTTACCCAAAAATGTAGTCAAATCAAATCCGAAAATACATTTTTCTCATTCCCTCTGTAGCCTGTTTATTTTATTCTTTGCTTCTCATTATGGCAATTTTACTGCAAAGCCAAAAGATTTTTATGTATCAGGCATATTACAATGAGTTTGAGTTAACCAAACAGCACAACCTCACATGTCAGTAATTCAGGAGAAAATGAAATCTGTTGGATACCCAGTGGCAATTTAGAGTATAAGGCTCTCATCCAAATTTATTGTCATGGCTGGAGAAAAAGCAGATGACCAAGCACAGACAGGATACACCAAGAGCAATATTTTTTTGTGTGTGGAAGGGCAATTTAATTTGTCTTGGTTTTTTATGAATTGCAAGCATAGATGTATTTGCACAAAAAATACATGAACACTTTAAAGCAATTAATTAAGCATGCAATTTATATGAAAACAATTTATTGTTGGACATTATCTAGGCATCCAAAATGCACATGCAATTTCTGTGCCTTATAATTTGTGAACATCATTTATTTTGATTGTGCAATTAGGAAAGTAGATTAATTAATTTCTGTCTCTCTGCAAGAAGCAAAGCAAATTCAGCAGCCAAGATGTCAAAGCTATCAGGAAAAGAAAATAAATAAATAAATAGATAGATAGATAGATAGATAAATAAATAAATAAAAAGAAGGAAGGAAGGAAGGAAGGAAGGAAGGAAGGAAGGAAGGAAGGAAGGAAGGAAGGAAGGAAGGAAGGACGGACGGACACTGGAAAGAAAAGCTCCAGGCAAAAAAAAAGATTCTACATACCAAAATAGAGAAAACAAAAATCCAGATTTTAGGGAGTAAAAGTTAGGCTGAAGTGTGTCACTTTAAATCTCACTGTGGGAGAAAGAATATAGTGAATGCCAAATGTCAGAGACATGAATGTAACAAATAAAGGGGAAAAGATCATCTACCTCAGAGCAAACTAATGATCTCACCAGTTCAGAAATATTTTATGTGGTTCTCATTAGAGCTTATTGGATCATTTTCAGCTAAATATATTTTCATTGAAATAAATGTTTCACAGAAGCTGGAACATTTCTCTGAGGTATATTGATTAAAATGTGGTTTTCAACTAGAGAAAGAAAGAGTGGGAGACCACTAAAATAAAAACTGCAACTTTTGTTGTCAAAACATGGACTTTTCAGCATAGCAATGTGTATGAGGAAATAACATAAAATAAAATAACACAAAACAAAATAAAGCAAATAAAAATAAAAATAAATAATAAATAAAAATAAAAATAAATAATAAAATAAAATTTAAAAATGAAACGAAATTATTTTATTATTATTATTATATAAAATTATTATTTATTTTATTTCATTTCATTTTAAAATTTTATAAAATAAAATAAAATAAAATAAATTTAGATTTAGTGCCATTACTTAAACTCAAGCTAACTGGAAGTGTTGGGAATTTTCTGAAAAGAAAATAGTCAACTGTCAACCTATTCTGATCCTGCCCTTTGATTCTTTTCCATGCATTGAAAAACATTTGCATTCCAACTTAGTAGATGAGGCCTCCCCTCTTATGCTCCTGCCTTTTTTGTATCAGTCTTATGAAGTGTAGGAAAACATATTTTTGCAAGAAGTGCACAGGCATTTTTGAAAGAGCTTATCATATCATCCAAACTATGAAGGTTATTCAAATTACATTGTTTTGAAATACTTGATGAAGATCTTCATGAAAATATTCATGGAATCATAGAGTCACAGAATGGTTTGGGTTGGAAGGGACTTTGAAGATCACATAATTCCAACCCCCCTGCCGTATGCAGGGATGCCTCTCACTATACCAGTTTACTCAAGCCCCATCCAACCTTATTCTCTTTGATAGCTACCGGTATGAATGGATGACATCTATGCAAACATGTCCTGTAAGAGCTGGATAGAAAGCCTTTCACCTTCCCTTCCATCCCCTAGTGCCCTTTTAAAAAAGCAGTTTTCTTCCATGCTTTCCAGTTAATTCTTCTGTAAATGTCCCCTGCATGGTAATCCTTCACAGCCTTTGGAGTCTGAAAAACATCCTATTTCAAACACAAGGACAACTACTTGTGTGTGATTGTGTCTGCAGCACACACCAAGGCTACCAAGTTGCTACTCTGAGCCTCATTTCTAGCAATGTATGTTGCTGAAATTATAACATTCCAACATTAAAACTGTTTTTAGTAATGATATTCTAACTTGGAATCCTGTGCTGCTCACCCCTTCAAGCAGCATGTGCAAAACAGATTTACAGGTTTTTTAAAAAGGATGGTCTGTTCAGGTTCTTGTTTACTAACATCAAGAACTAAACACATTGCAGTATTTTCTCACTAAAAACCATGCTAAAACAACCTAAAGAAAATATACCATTTTTTTTATTTGAAGAATCTGCATATCTTGGAACTCAAGGAGATACAGTTCATCCTCCTTGGATTTTCAGCTACAAATCATGCAGTGTTAAAAGTGCCCAAGACTACAACCGTAAAAAAATGACTTTAAAAATAAATAGATGTGGAACGTATAGACTATGGTTAGAAGAATTCCTCTAGTTCAGTCTCCTGTTCCAAAAATAAAATAAAATAAAATAAAAAGTTCATACAGTGGAAGAGGAGAAGGCTCAGGTGCCTCAGGTATCACTCACTAGCAGCTCTCTGGAACAAAGGGTCATGCTTTCTGACTTTGACCACAGGAAATGGAGACATAAACTATTGCAATAGACTCCTAAACAGAGTTTTTTCTTGTGAACCTCATTTCTGCGTGCTCAGACAGAGTTAAAGAGGGTATGGTAGAAATTATGTTTCATGTATTTATTGTGTTTGGGAGATATCGTGTTGCTGCTTTTTTTTGTTTGTTTTTAGTTTGTTTTTCTTGGGCCCATACAACATGGAAGTTTCTGAAAGAAAAAGAAGAAAAAAAAAAAAAAAGAAAAAAAAAAGTACACTTCTCTAAAGCATTTTAGATGAGCTTCAGAGGGGTGTTTTGCATGTGTTCAAATTAGTAATGTTAGAGATAGACATATTTTCAAAAGTCGTTACCATAAACTTCTGTGCATTTAAGGTCAGATCAAGAATTCTTACAATTCGATATAGTGCCCTTAGCACGTGTAATGACACATTATAAAAGTAATATGAAGAAGTTAAATGTAACATCATAATAAAAGGTGTTCTTGTTAGATATGTTAAAAAAGGCATTTCAAATGGTTGGCTTTGACATTAAATGGTATAGGATAGAAAAATTTCAGGAGAATAGAATTGCTCTAATTCATACATCAGTATGTTTAAAATTGAAATGCATGTGTCAGTGTAAAAAAAAAAAAAAAAAAAAAAAAAAAGTAATTTGACACAGCATCTCTTCCTGAAGACTAAGCAGATATATAAAGATTTCAGGAGTTTTTCAAGCACCTGGAGCAGAGTCTTCTGTTCAGTGCCTTGAAGATTCCATACAGATTTAGGGAATTTATGAATATATGAGGAAGCAGAGACGGCTCAGAACTTTTCTGCCCACCCAGTCTGGGCTGATCAAATGTAAGGCAACCTGAGTTCAGAAGCTGTTTCTCTGCACTAACTTTATACTGCAAACAGACAAATTCACCTTGTTTTGAGCAGGTCTAATTAGCCACCAGGCAGGGAACTTCTGTAATAAAATGATAGGGCTTCCAGATCAGAGCTGTCTGAGGTAACAGCTAGTTCAGATTACAGGGAAACGGCTAATGCATCTGTCTACATCCATCCATATGAGGATAGCTTTCAATAATACATTTCAGAAATATGGATGTTTCACAAAGGAGAAGACAGATCCACTTTCAACCTTGAATCTGCTTTGATTACAGTCATACCTTTTATTTTCATAAGGAATATCATTGGCATGTAAGTCATTCTGTCAACGTGGCGAGCAGTTCAGAAAAGCCCTAGGAACACCTTAAACTGCATAATCATCAGTGCTGGAACTGTTCCTTTTCAGTGTGTTTTGAACAGCTCCTTTCTCAGAACTCACTCTTCATGCTGACTGATAACTAAAAACCACATTACTTGGGAAAAAAAATGGTCTTTGGAGGAAGATTCAACACCTAAACCAGGACATTTCATCTGAAAATCCACACACTTGAGAAGAGATACACTCTATAAGAGTTGCTTTGCGGTCATCTGTGGACTGGGTCTTGGCAGGTGTTCAAGAGCACCCACTAATTCCACAGAAACACACCCAGTATCCATACAAATTAAAGGGGTAACTGATACTGGAAGAACAAAGTGATACAAACTGTAATGTGCCCAAGGTTGTGGTGGGTTTGCCTACACTGAATATTGCCAAAGATTCTTTAATGACTGAAGGCAGTAAAGTACGTGATTTATGGCTGGGGTGGCACAATAGAGCATTCCCCCACACCCAACTTCATGGCAATGTTTGAGCTCAGTGCTAACCAAGAGAGGATGTTCCCAATTACCAATCAAACTCTGAAGTGCTTTGGCAGTAAGTGGACCCATGTTAGACTTTTAGGACCAGGACATGAGTTAATGATATAACTGGGAGCCATTCAGGGTAGGAGTAGTGGCTCACAGAGTTAAACTCCTCCTCCAGGAGTATTTCATCCCATGAACTGTGCCCACCTCAGCAGAAACTATCAACACAGTTAGTCAACTGTGTTCTGTTCTGTTCCTCTTCATCTGCCGGGACAAGGAAGGCATGACTCTGCAATACAAGTGCAGGAACAATATTTAATGCAAGGAAAAAAGGGATTTTCCTTTTGTTCCTTTTGAATTTTGCAGTCGTCCAGGCATTCAGAATATGTGCCTTATTTGTTAAATTAAATACAGTCAGTACATTGCCAAGTGGTGTAACTTAATTGCAGCTCCACTGATTTTGTCTTTGTGCTGCTGATTGACCTCAGCTGGATGTGGCTAACTACTGATGCCATTCTTGTACATCCTGCTGGTGCTATACCACAGCTCTGATTGTCAGCTCAGATTTTGAAACTAACCCTTATTTATGCTCAGCAATAGGAAGCACATCACTTCTTCTTACCTTGTGGAACATGTAGCTGGCTCCTTGAATAACTCTAATAGTTTCTGGGGCTAGCATTACGTGGATGCAATAAACTCAGAGTTCATCCATTCACATGCTGACAAGACCTGACACTCAGAGTTTGGGAAAGTTGGCAAAATCCAGACTGAACTGGAGGAAGAAGAGAAACACTTGAGAAAAAAATATACCATTTGAATTTATAAGCTGCAATTCAATGTGTGGCCTAAACAACAACAACAACTATTATTATTATTATTATTATTATTATTATTATTATTATTATTATTATTATTATTATTATTATTTCTTATTCCAACTCATATGAAAGAAAAAGATAACATTTTTTCATCAAGGAAAAAAACAACAACTCATATTTAACCAAAGATAAGTCTGTCAACAAGTAAATTTCAGTGCAGAGAAAAAGTGGCCATATCTTTCTGCTGAAGAGAGAAAGGAGGAGGATTGAAGGTGAATAAATATAAGAAGCAGAAAATTTAGCATAGCATAACCATGAAAATTAATGCTGGAAGCAAAGAGAGGGACAAAAAGGATCTGAAGAAGTACTGATAAGGTTCAAGAGGAAGAGTTATAATACTGTACATAGAGGAGGAGAAAATGAGGGAAAAGACTGTAATAAATAGAGAGGTAAGGTGGTAAAACCCACAACTGTTGTTTGCCATAGGATCCAGTAATAGATCATGTAGGACTCCCCCCAACCCCAGCAAAGCAATGTCAAATCACAATCATTACATTTCACCTAAGAGAACATCGACATTAAAAGACACACACAGACAGAAAAGCAATCCATAGGAAATTACATGGGTTTTTCACATGAAAGGAATTTTTTGTATAGGCCTTTGTACATAACATGGAGTAATTTCACAGAAGTTAAAAAAAAAAAAAAAAAAAAAAAAAAAAAAAAAAAGGCAAGTGTGAAAGTGGTAACTTTAATTGCTCATTTACTATAAATCCAAAGTTGGTGTGGAAAAGGAATGAATTATTAGCTTGTGTTCTCACAATGTGTCTTCTGAAATCTGAATAATGTGCAATTCAAGGATTAACAGAAAAGAGGTCTCTGTTCCAAGATTGTGGAGTAACAAAGGAAGTAGACAAAGTGGGGTCTGAACCTGTAGGAAATGGAGTGTGAAGTCTGGTTACTGCACCAGCATGGGAGCAGCTTGGCTCAGTAGGTTAATATGGTGCTGACCATCACTGTTCAATAAGAAAGATTAAAAAGCTAGACTACTCCCTACATTTCCAAAGCAAAGATATTTTCCTGGTCACTTGGCCCTCCATTACGTACCAGATATAGTCTACATTGAGAACTTTTACATCCAAATAAATTATATAATTGGTGTCAAATAGTTATCTCTTTATGTGGTTGGTGAAAGGTGTTTGTATTCTATGAAGGCTACAAATAATCAACCTCTCATGAACTATACTTATCACTACATATAAGACTGCTGTCTTTAATTATGCTTATAAAGATTAGTTACCTGATTATGAATGAACAATGAACAATTATGTCAAGACTATTCTGCAGCTGTGGAGTTGCGTGGAAGAAGCTATAAATCACAGGCTGATGACTGACTGATGACACTGCTTTTCTGTGTAGGCTGAGAGTGAAAGAAAGTAGCACCACCTGTAGCCCTAGCACTTCAGATAAAGAAAATCTTAAAAAAAAAAAAAAAAAAATCAATTTCTGCTGTAATGCAGAAGTGCTATCATCTAAACTGTGAAGACACAGAGTTGAACCTTCAGATAGCACACTATCTCATGCAATTGTTGGGCAGAGAGAAAGTTCAGTGAGGCATTTTGCAGGTCAGTACTGAAGAACAACTACAAAATGGAAAAAAAAAAAAAAAAAGAAAAAAGAAAAAAGAAAAAAGAAAAAAATGTTCAATAGTGACATTTTCTGCCTTTTATACACTTTTACAGGAAAATAATACATGAATGCAGCAGGGCCAGAGATGGAAGATGTGAAGAGGTGAAGGGTGGACCCAGCTTCCAAAACTTTTTAAATACTTTTCATTAGACAGGAACAAAATCCAGTTTCCTCAGATAGATTTAGGAACAAATTTGTTCAATTCATTACATTACATTATATTTATATAATTACATTTATATATATTATATAAATGTTACATTATATTTTGAACAACATGGAGAAATGAAAATATTAATAGTATACTCAAAAATATGTAAATTGCTTTTCTAAAAGAAAGAATATAGTTCACCTCAGGTAATATATTATTAGTGTTTAGGCACATTTATTATGGTTCATGATCAATAACTAGTTATTGATCAATAACTAGTACATTTCTGTGTTTAAAATGGATAGTGGTAGGCACATATTTTCAGCTCATAATTGATGCTGCCCCAAGCAGCTTTCTGTACACTGTTCCTGCCTATTCTTCATCAATTGGCTATTCAATTCCATGCATACATTACCATGTGCATGCACAGAAACAGGTTCAGTTGCTTAGAAAGACTCATAAACATGAATGTTTTCAACTTCAAAATAGTAGTTTTAAAACATTGCCAAGATGTCTGAAGAAATAACATGTATGTTGTTCTGTATTAATTTTTTTTTCCTTTGTATTTTACTGTATGGCATATTAGCATAGTAACAGAAGGTAGTCATGATGGGCTATAGTAATTCAGAATGTAAGATGTAATTGCAAAAATTCTGCAGTTGTTAAAAGTGGATTAATTGTTCAATTGTTCCTTTATGATCTCATTTTACAGATAGGACTGTGAAGCAGTAACAGAGTAATTAGCTTGCCTCAAACCACACAAGTGAGTGGCAGAATCAAGGACCGAACCCACTGACTGTTCATTCCTCTGCCCCATCATATGGCTGCCCTTCTCTAATGTCTCTGCTTGAACCAACTAGCCTGGCAATCAGCTGAAAATGTCTCTGCTGTATGGACTAGACTTTTCTCTCTTTCCTCCATTTAGGAACTTAATTACACTATTTATTGAATGAGGTATTTGCGGATGAAAGTCAATGATTTGGATCAGCTCCTGTCTAACAGATACCTAAGGAACTTATCTGGGACTCAGCAGTATTTGAATTTTCTTTAACTTTCTCTGCTTATAAAGTATGATGTTTGAGTATTATATTTATAAAAACAAATAAACAAACTACAACAATAACAAAAAGCTGTATAGCCTTTCAATATGAACAAGTTCAAAGGAATGTAATTTGTAATTCTCTTGTGTGAGGATGGTTTTTGCTGTTTGGCTGTTTTGTTATTGTTGTATCCTTCATTCGGACATAAATTTCGAGGATTTTTACTGTGACAGTTTGTAAGCAAATAAGCAAGCCAAAAATAAGGCATTTTCTTAGTTACTCCCTTGGGAAATCATTACTGTTCTCTTCCCTAGTAATGTTCACCAGAAACTGAAAAAGGGCAATGTTTGTAGATGGCTTAAAGGTGAAGCAGACAAGAGATACCTGAAGGACAACCCTTTATTAAGCGAGAAGAAGAACCTTTGTGCTGACCAATAATGTTCTGAGTCATGAAATTGTCATGAAATACAGATGATGTATATGAGTTACGTGAGTTCTCTTGGCTTCAGTTCTGATAGCAGTACTGTCCATGCATTTCTGGGGATGTATGAACGTTTCAGTTAGGACTTCAGAGGTACTTCACATTAGGAAGAACTGGGGAGAGGGAGGGTGGGGGTCAGCAAAGCAGGTCTCTTAAGCCTTTAGTTCTGACAATTTTTATTTTGTTTTTAATTCACAAGGAATACAGAAATTCAGTTTATTTTGGGGTGAACACAATGCCAGCAAACCCTGTTAGCGTTAGCTAACTATGCAGAGAAGTGGAATAGTTTACTGCATTTTACCTGGTGACAGACTGCAAAGGGAATTTTGGGGTGGTCTTTGCCCACATATTTGTATAGTGGCAGGCATGGGCAATACCGTAACACTGGATTTGTAAGGGTGTTTTTTTTTTTTCTCTTCTTAATAAGTGAAGCAATGGCATAGTTGATGATTCTGTTTGTGACATCTTGCCCTGATGAAAGCAAGCACTCTGAAAGTAAGAACCTCTTTATTTACTAGGTGACTTTTTCTTACTTCTTTTCTTTGGCCAGTTATTTTGAGCATAATGACATCCTTGAAGGCAGTCACATATGTTGAGATCATATAATCGTAGAATCATAGACTCATAGAATGTCTTGGGTTGAAAGGGACAACAAAGATCAACTAGTTTCAACCCCCCTGCCATAAGCAGGGATGCCACCTGCTAGATCAGGGTGCTCAGGACCTCATCTAACCTGGTTTTGAACACCTTCAGCGATGGGGAATCCACAACCACTCTGGGCAAGTGGTTCTGGTACCTCACCACCCTCTGAGTGAATAACTTCCTCCTAACTTCTACATCTCCTCTCTTTTAGTTTAAAACCATTCCCCCTTCTTGTTCTGTCGTTATCCAATTGAGCAAAGAGTCACTCTCCATCTGTTTTATAAGACCTCATCAAGTACTGAAAGGTTGCAATGAGGTCACCCCAGAGACTTCTCTTCTGTAGGCTGAACAGACCCAGCTCTCTCAGCCTGTCTTCACAGAAGAGGAGTTCCAGCATTCTGATCATCTTTGTGGCCCTCCTCTGAACCCGCTCTAACAGGTCCACATCATTCTTGTGCTGGGAGCTCCAGACCTGGATGTAGCACTCCAAGTGGGGCCTCACAAGGGCAGAGCAGAGGGGCACAATCCCCTCCCTCATCCTGCTGGCCACTGCTCTGTTGATGCAGCCCAGGGTGCAGCTGGCCTTCTGGGTTGCAAGTGCACGCTGCTGGCTCATGTTGAGCTTTTCATCCACCAGAACCCCCTAGTTCTTCTCTGCAGGGCTGTTCTCAGTGAGTTCTTCTCCCGGTTTGTACTCATGTCTGGGATTGCCCTGGTCCAGGAGCAGCACCTTGCACTTGGACTTGTTGAACCTTATGTGGTTCACGTGGGCATACTTCTCCATCCTGCCCAGGTCCCTTTGGATGGCATCCCTTCCTTCTACCATATCAATTGCACCACTCACCTTGTTGTCATCTGCAAATCTGCTGAGGGTGCACTTGATCCCCCTGCCTATGTCACTGATACAGATATTAAACATGAACACTTTGGAAAGAGCATAATGCCTGTACACCGTTTTCAGCCACAGCTACTAGCAAACTGGTAAGGATACTGCTAAACAAACAAGGACATCTAAGAAAATAATCTGCATGAACAGTTTTCTGCTTAACCCTTATTTGAGTCTACTTATGCTTCTGTAAAATAAGATAAATTGTCAACATAGCTTGTTAGATTAAATATTTAATCTGATTCTATAAAAACACCCTTTTTTACCAGGAACTCAATTTTATTGATCTTAAATATATTTGGAACTGCTTTCATGTAGTTAGCAAACGAGAGAAAGGTGAGGAAGCTGCTGTTTTTTCTGTGTATGACAGGCCCACAGCAGTAACTAGCTAGCTTAAGCCCCTGCTTGGTAGCATTTGCAGTCTTTGAGATCCTCCATAAAATATTTCAAGAAGATAGTTTCCAATCTCCTTTTATTTGAGCCTGTATATCAAAGGCCACACCTGAGTGATTTCTATAATTAAGATCTCTGAAACTCTGATTCATGTTGATCTTTCAGCCTCAGACCTTTCATGCTCCATAATTTCTTTTCTAAAATATGACTCCCAGAATTGAACATGTAAGTTCCAGTTATGTTCCCACTAATGTCCAACATTAACCAATTTTTGTTCCCAGGTTTTCTGTGTCTGTCTTTTTACTTCATGTAAAAATTGTTCAAACAGCTTTGGTGTATTATTTATGATTAACCCTGTTTCCCAAGGTACTTTTTTTTTTTTTTAATCTCCCTACGATTCCTGCATTTGTTAGGCTTTCCTATTTCTAAGCCTACTGGTATATCTTTTTGCCTTCAGTCAAGTAGAAGACCTAAAAAAAGTTCAAATATATCTTTTTCTTTTTTTTTTCTGTTTTTCTTCTCTTTTTGCAACAAATCAATTTTTGTGGGATAGTAAAAGTACTTTTTTGCTTAGCTGTTAGTAAGACTTTGGGCTTGGTGAAGTATATATATTTGTATATATATACATATATGATGTAACCAGGCTTTAAGGGAGTATCTGTTTACACAAGGTAGTGCTGATACTTGGCCCAAAGAGGGATCAGTACCAAAACATCATGTGAAAACCGATATCTGCTATTTAGAAACTAAGAGATTAAAAAACAAAACAAAACAAAACAAATACATAAATAGAAGTGAAGTTAGAGGACATGGCTAAGAGTCCACTCAATCCCACTATTCATGTCATCATGTCAGTTGTTAAAGAGCACTGATCCCAATACTGACCCCTGAGGAACACTACTTGTCACTTGTTTCCACCTGGCCATTGAGCCATTGACCACAACTCTTTGACTGTGATCATTCAGCCAATTCCTTACCCACTGAGTGGTCCAACCATCAAATCCATGTCGCTCCAATTTAGAGACAAGGATATCATATCACAGAATCACAGAATCATCTAGGTTGGAAGAGATCTCCAAGATCACCTAGGCCAACCTCTCTGACCTAACACTAACCAGTCCTCACTATACCATATCACAAAGCTCTACATCTAAACATCTCTTAAAGACCTCCAGGGATGGTGACTCCACCACTTCCCTGGGCAGCCCATTCTTATGCCTCACAACCCTCTCAGTAAAAACATTTTTCCTAATATCCAACCTAAACCTCCCCGGCGCAACTTTAGCCCATTCCCCCTTGTCTTGTCACCAGGCACATGGGAGAACAGACCTATTCCCACCTCTCTACAGCCTCCTTTAAGGTACCTATAGAGAGCAATAATGTTGCCCCTGAGCCTCCTCTTCTCCAGACTAAACAACTCCAGCTCCCTCAGCCGCTCCTCGTAGGACTTGTTCTCCAGGCCCCTCACCGGCTTCGTCGCCCTTCTCTGGACCCGCTCAAGCACCTCGATGTCCTTCTTGTAGCGAGGGGCCCAAAACTGAATACAGTACGCGAGGTGCGGCCTCACCAGAGCCGAGTACAGGGGGACGATCACCTCCCTAGCCCTGCTGGTCACACTGTTTCTGATACAAGCCAGGATGCCGTTGGCCTTCTTGGCCACCTGAGCACACTGCTGGCTCATATTCAGCCGACTGTCCACCATCACTCCCAGGTCCTTCTCTGCCTGGCAGCTCTCCAACCACTCATCTCCCAGCCTGTAGCTCTGCTTGGGGTTATTGCGCCCCAGGTGCAGGACACAGCACTTGGCCTTGTTGAACTTCATACAGTTGGGCTCAGCCCATCAGTCCAGACTATCCAGATCCTCCTGCAGAGCCTTCCTACCCTCGAGCAGATCAACACATGCACCTAACTTGGTGTCATCTGCGAACTTACTGAGGGTGCACTTGATCCCCTCATCCCGATCATTGATAAAGATATTAAAGAGGACTGGCCCCGGTACTGAGCCCTAAGGGATGCCACTAGTGACTGGCCTCCAGCTGGATTTGACTCCATTTACCACAACTCTTTGGGCCCAGCTATCCAGTCAGTTTCTAACCCAACAAAGCATATGCCAGTTCAAGCCACGAGCAACCAGTTTCTTGAGGAGAATGCTGTGGGGAACGGTGTCAAAAGCCTTACTGAAGTCAAGGTAGACAACATCCACAGCCTTTCCCTTGTCCACCCAGCGTGTCACTTCGTCACAGAAGGAGATCAGGTTCGTCAAGCAGGACCTGCCTTTCATAAACCCATGTTGACTGGGCCTGATTGCCTGCGTGCTGCACGATGGCTTCCAGCTCCTCCTGTTTGTTACCCATGCTGCGTGCATTAGTGTAGATACACTTCAGTTGGGCCATTGCCTTCTCCTCTGGCCTTGCCATTGTTCCCCCTGGCATAGTTCCAACAAGCCTTGTTTCAGCCCCGTCCCCCTTCTTATCTAGTTTAAAGCCCTTTCAATGAACCCTGCCAGCTCCTGGCCTAGGATCCGTTTTCCCCTTAGAGATAGGTGGGACCCATCTGCAACCATCAGGCCAGGTGCTGAGTAAAGTGCCCCATTGTCAAAAAAAAATAAAAAAAAAATATTTCTGTGTTGGCACCAGCCTCTGAGCCACGTGTTTATCAGGTGGGCTTTCCGTGTCCTCCCTGTACCCTTTCCTGCCACTTTAGTGATGGATGAAATCATCACCTGTACTCCTGCTCCATCCACTAACCGTCCCTGCCCCTAAAGTCCCATTTGATAGCCTTCAGGCTTCTCTCTTCAATGTCATCACTGCCAGCCTGGACTATCAAAAGAGGATAATAGTCAGAGGGGTAAACCAGGTTGGGAAGTTTTCTGGCAAAGCCCCTGACCCTGGCCCCAGGGAGTCAGCAGACTTCCCTACGGGTAGGGTCAGGCCAACAAATAGGGCCCTCTGTTCCCCTGAGAAGGGAGTCACCTACAACAATCACCCTTCCTTCTGTCTTGGTGGAGGCAGTTCTGAGGCATGGAGTCAACTTCCTCGCCCTAGGCATCCTCCTGGGTAGACTTTCTACCTCATCCTCACCACCCACCAGTCTCTCAAGCTCCAGGGCCTCAAACCTGTTGCATAAGGGCACTTGGGAAGGTGGGGCTGGTAGGGGGGAGGCATCACCTGCAATGTCAAGCAGGGACCTGTCTCCATTCCTCCTCAACTCCTAGGACCCCTCCCTCTACCTGACAGCAACAGGGGAGGGGGTCCACCCCCATTTGGGGTGTCTCACCTCAGGCCTGGCAGGGAGTTGCTCCACCAGTCTATCTCCCCCTCACACTTCCTGATTGCCCTCAACCTCTCCACTTCCTCCTTGAGCTCTGCCACCAGGCTGACCAGGCCATCCACCTGCTCACATCTCACACACACGGTGCCTCTGCCACCCTCAGAGGACAGCAATAATTTCAGGCACTCCCTGCATTGAGAGACCTGAACTGCCACATTTTTGAGCGGGCAGTCAGTCTGGGTGGATACAGATTTCCTAGAGAGAGCTCTCTGCTAGTGTAGACCATTGCAGCCTAGCTAGTGGAAGACAGCCATTAGAGGATTTGTTCTTATGGGCGGGGGGATCGCTCTGCCCTCCCTGCACGCCCTGCCTGCGCAAACTGCTGCGCCCTGCCCTTCAGATAAGCCATGCCCTGTTTGCCCGTCACGTTTGCTGCACTCCTGGTCGCTCATGCTCCCTAGGAGCTGCTTTTCAATGTCAGGGTAGAGGGGGCACTGCTGGCTGCACCTACACCTTGTCAGCCTCTGAGAGGGCTGCCAGGTCCTGGCGGCTCCCTCAGCTGCCTTGATGCCGGAAAAAAAGCCCTGCCTGTCCCAATCCCCCACTCCACTGCAGAATGCGTCTGCCCCAGAGCTGATGGCCTCAGCAAGTGTGACAATCATGAGGGACAGTGTCAAATGTTTTGCACAAGTCCAGGCAGTTCTTCCCATACGTTGTTCTTCCCCCGTTCACCAACACTCTGTCTCCATCACAGGTCACCAGATTTGGTGCCCCTGAGCCTTTTCTCCAGCTTGAAGAGTCTCAGCTTCCTTGGATTTTCCTTGTAGGGGTGGTCCCAGTCCCTTCAGCTTACTAGAGGCCCTTCACTGGACTCTGTCCAGAATGTCAGAATATCTCTCTCATACTGGGTGCACAAAACTGGACACCATACTCCAGGTGTCAGCTGGAGAATTCAGAAAGGTTCCAAAACTGACTTTTCTGAGTACTTAAGACAGGTGTACTTCACTTTAGTTATTTCTACCATGCATCTAGGTCTCTAATATCTCTCAAAGTCTCACTGTGCTGATTTTAATTATCTTGACATAAAACTACACAGACCACTGTTTCTTTGGATAGATCAAAAGAGCATATGCTGTGTAATCTTTATCTCAAAATTATTTAGAAGAGAAGATATCGTCATTAATTAAAATCATTAACATGGTCTATTTTCCTTTATCATAGCTGCGAGATAAAGACCGGATGAGATACACATTTTGGATACAAAGTTATAAAAAAAAAAAAAAAAAAAAAAAAGTTCAAGATGCAGATCCTGGGGAAAGAAAAAAAAAAAAAAGATTTTTTCCTTTTTTATTGTCATTATGAGATTAAATAATTTTAATAAATTAAAGCATAGTTTCATAGAAACAGGACTCAGACCATATAGCCTGAAATTGTTTAATTATATGAAATCCAAATACAGCTGATTTTCATCACAATAAATCCAAAGGTTCTGATTATAACAAACCATTTCAGACCCTTTCACATTTTAACTACCTTCCTCATAACGAATAAACAGAATCCAAGGGTCTACTGAGGTCTTGGAAATGGTAGGGAAAAGAACAGATAAATATGCCCAAGGCTCCCAGTTGCCATAGTATACATCATAAGAGAAAAAAAAAAAAAAAAAAAAACAGTGAACAATTGGTTTGTTACTCTCACTAGGGAAAATCTCTTCTCGCCTCATCATCTAGCAATATGTACCATCTTGAGTGCATGTCAACTTCACAAGGTATCTGGAGAATAATTTTCTCCGCCACTTGACAGCATGGCAGAGAACAGGGTGCAAGACCTCATCTGGGAGAGCAGCGACTCAGCGAGCACTCTAGTGTCTTCATAGATAGACACTTCATCATAAACACTCCCTACAGCACTTTACAAACAGGCTGAAAATGCACCTGTGAGGGAAAGAATGGGGCATCAAGAAGAGGCATGACCACTTCTTTGCCTCTCTGGAGAGCACTGGTGAAAGCACTGTTTGAGCACTATAATATTAAGTCCAGTTGTCAACTGCAAGAATGATGTGGAAACCTTTGAGAATGAAACCTAAGAAAATATGAACAATCACAAATAAGCTTTGGAAGGAAAATCGCTCTTTGTTCTGTAAGCCATCATTTTATTAGTGAGTGTTTATGTGAAAGTAGTAAGTGGGCATACAACTATTGCAGTAAAATAAAAACATGACAGCCATGCACAAAAATGTATAAAACCGTATTCTCCTTTAGCAGTGACTAATCAGATTGAGTCACACTGAATCAGATCAAAGTTCCTTCTAGTCTAGAATCCTGTCTCTGATAATGCTGTTAGGCAATGTTTTCAGAAAGACTAGGGTAATAGGGAAAGAATACGGTGTGCTTGCCCAGAGTACTTTTCCACATGCCAGTGGCTCAAGAACTATATTATCTTCAAATGTACAAGTAGCATTTTTAATGTAGAGAGGACAGATAGGCACCATTCTTCTACAATCCCATAACAAATGATACATCTCCTGGGGTCCAAGCCCCTAGATTGCTAATATATGATCTTAAAGAGAAATCCTTGGTTGGAGTTAGTGTAGACTGGGATTTTTGGATGGTTTACTTAAGAATGAGTAAATAGATATTTTCCTCCTGATCTTCGAATATGTGAGGAAATAACTAATGTTGGTTTTTAATATGCATAAGTCTTGTAGTTTAGCTAGAAGTTGCTACTTGTTTTTCCCAACCTAACACATATAGGGATACCACTGTGTGCATCATTTTCTAAAACATATGAACATTCATGTTAAAACTTTTTCTGCAGCCCATTTAGAAAACAATACCTGCTTCACAGAAAATGGAGTGTTCTGTTTAATTTATACTGGAGTCTTGTATACAACCCATTGAGTCAAAACTCAACATACACAATCATATCCCATCATGCATACCCAACACCCTGACATAACCTAAGGCAACATATTATGTCTACATTTGCATACATTTGAAGACAGAAAGGAAAGGATGGTGTCTTAGATATGAACAATGTCATATGCTTTTTTAAGTAAGCATAGGCTTGCATGATGCTACAAAACACAATTATTAGATGATCTGAAAACCTCTCTTAGGCTGTGGAACTCTCTGAAGACTCCAGCTCCAGTCACATATTTAAATATTTATAAATCAGGCAAAGGATATTATGAAATTTGAAAAGCTTTTGAGTAAACCTTGCATCTAAGTCCATAACCTTCTTGGTATTTATTACAAATCATAATTACTTGGTAGGGAATTACCTACCAGGAAAAACAGCACTCATGTCAGTTTTATTGTAAGTAAAGAAACCCTTTTTTTGTCCTAATAATGTTTGAAATTTTGTACATTTCAAATGTTGTACATTTGACAGCAAGTTGAATGTGAGCGCACAGTGTGCCCTGGCAGCCAGGAGAACCAACCATATCCTGGGGTGCATCAAATACAGCATTGCTAGTCAGTTGAGGGAAGTGATTGTCCCACTCTACTCTGCACTGGTGCAGCCTCACCTCAAGTACTGTGTGCAGTTCTGGGCACCACAGTACAAAAAGGATGTAAAACTGTTGGAGAGTGTCCACAGGAGGCCAATGAAGATGGTGAAGGGCCTAGAGGGGAAGACATATGAGGAGCGGCTGAGGTCACTGGGCCTGTTCAGCCTGGAAAAGAAGAGGCTGAGGAGGGACCTCATTGCAGTCTATAACTTCCTCACAAGGGGGAGTGGAGAGGCAGGTGACCTATTCTCTTTAAATACCAGTGATAGGACCCATGGGGACGGTGTTAAGCTGAGGCAGGGGAAGTTTAGGCTGGACATCAGGAAGAAGTTCTTCACCAACAGGGTGGTTGCACATTGGAACAGGCTCCCCAGTGAAGTAGTCACTGCACCAAGCCTGTCTGAATTTAAGAAGCGATTGGACTGTGCACTTAGTCACATGGTCTAAAATTTTGGGTAGACCTATGCAGTGCCAGGAGTTGGACTTGATGATCCTTATGGGTCCCTTCCAAGTTGGGATGTTCTATGATTCTATGATTCTATACATTAGATAAAAGGCATATCCAATGGGAAATAACATTCATCAAGCTTGTGCCCTCTGTGCTATCAAAAGCAAACTCCCAACGGAACATTACACCTTTCACTTGACTCTGGCAGCTTCTTCACTAGTATCAACACTACTGACTTCACAGAGTCTTCATTCTTGCTGGTGTCATCTAGAGGGGAATTTGGGCTTCTAGCTTTATGTTTCATTCCTGAATAAGATACACTGAGGACAAAATCTTAAGTAAAACAGTTTAATTGTAGGTTTATTATGCCATGGCATACAAACTTTCAGAGATGGGTGAGTACACACACTTCCCACTGAAGTCAGTTAGTTTGATTTCATCTCTCATTTGCATGGATTTTGTGTCAGTAAAATATTAGTGGAATTACTCCTGAGTATTGTCAGTGAATAGAGAGAAAAGACATCTCCATATTTTCAACACTAACTCACTTCTCACTTTATCACTATATCTTTTATTTAGGAACTTCAGTTGATACAAAGTAGATACATAATTCTAATTTCCAGATATTCATAACTGGTTATTTGTACACAGTGGGATAACTAATCCTATCTGTACAGTACAACTCTATAAGTCTCAGGACAAATTTATTGCTATATACTTTTATATAGTGCAGTTTTCATATGCAAGTTACCAAGACAGAAAGAGACAATGAGCATATCAGACTATGTTTAATCATGTATTCAGTGAGAAAAGGAAAAAGAGAGAATAGCATTAAAAAAGAAACTTAATCTCAACATTAAAGTGGCCTCAGGAACTCAATTTGTGCCTCTGGCTAGGAGAGAATATTAGCCTACCTATTGTGTTCTGCCGTTCACACTGAAATTAAATCCCACTATAAGGCTTTGCCACAGTAAGGGATATTTGGGTAACATAGGTATTTTAACTTTTGTTCATATGATGAATGACCCCCAATGGAAATACTTTTCATATATGGTTGTCAATATATATATGTAGTTAATATTAAGTGAAATAAAGCAACATTTCAAAGTGAAGCACAGATTTCCATTTGAAAAGTGGTCTGTAATATAACTGTAGAAGATTGTTAAATTAATCACAGGATTTACATTGTCTCATCAGCTCCCCTCAGTATACACCTATCTATCTAATATATTGTATGTAAATGTATATATTTTACGTATATAATGTCTGTTCATATTTTTCCTTTTTCACATCACAACAAAGCACAAGGGAAAACATACATTACATATTGATTTATTTATATTAACATACTTATATTTGTGTATGTATGTGTATATTTTAATGAATTGAACATCACCAAAATCAATTGCATATCATGTATGCTTACACTCATTCTGTGAAACTTTCAGGCAACTAAATTAGTCCTCCTTTAAAATACTGTGTTTATAGATTCCCTTGATGATGTTTCAGAAATATCACCCTAAATTCTGTATTTTACTACATGTGTACATCTATACATTACTACAGACTTCTGTATAAATTTCTAAATCTTTCTACAAACACCATTAATAAAGTTTCACTGCATTTTTAACAAGATGCAGGTCTTCAGAATAGGAGGATTTAATTTGAATAAGTAACACTGGAGATAACAGGTAAAAATCATCACAAATTAATTAAAATGTCTTCCTTTGTTTGGGGTGATTAATAATACATAAGGAAACCAGGTTTTACATAATTCATCAATCTGACTTAAACTGGCACTCTCCGGTTCCACCAAGTGGAAACCCAACTACTCTGTGACACTTGAAAAACAGCTCTGAATTGATGCACTGCATCCTTCTGCAACTGGACTTAAAGTCATATGGATTCAGTTTGTCACATAATAATGAAGTTCCAGGGATGGAAAAGGAAAACAAAAGTATATATATATGCTGAGTTTAAGACTTTGTTGTTGTTGTTTTTCTGTTTTAAGTGCAGAGCCTACAAAATATGCTAGAAATTAAAGATGGAGAGATGGAGAAGGGCTTAGATAATTAAGCATATGATTGCATGGTTAAAGGATTATTTCCTAAAGAGCTTTAAATTTCTGCATATGTTGTTCACAGGGCTATCTAGAGCCAAGAATGTACAACACAAGGTTCAATTTGAAGAAGCAAACTGGAAAAACTGGGGATTGACTCAGAGTGGCAGCAGATCCTCTTCCCTCCCAGGAATGCATGGCAATAACAGGGAGCCTTTTTCAGTAAAAGACAGCTAGGAAAATGCTTTCTTAGCATTTCCTGCATTGTCATATTTTGTTGGAGAGTCCAAAAGGAAAAAAGAAAACTATACTAGGCTACCTTCAGTTCTTAGCCTTGATCAAGCTCCATTCTTTTACCGTCTTTGAACTTGCTTCATGATGCTCTTAACCCACTCTTGATTGTGTGTCACTTGTAAATCTTTTTCCCTGACATCTTTTGAAGTGCTATGATTCCTTCAGTTTCTTCTCTGTGAAGTGAATTTCCTTCTGGGTTTTCTTTCTTCACAGAATCACAGAATCGTCTAGGTTGGAAGAGACCTCCAAGATCACCAAGTCCAACCTTTGACCTAACACTAAGAAGTCCTCCACTAAACCATATCACTAAGCTGTACATCTAAATGTCGTTTGAAGACCTCCAGGGATGTTGACTCAACCACTTCCCTGGGCAGCCCATTCCAATGCCTAACAACCCTTTTGGTAAAGAAGTTCTTCAGAGGCCACACCTTTGTTCATGTTTTTCCTCCTTTTTCACATTGCAGCAGAGCACAAAGTAAAATCCATCTCCTTAACTTGATGTGTAATGGTAACTGTTCAATTGTGTTAGTGCACAGCAGTGCTCAGATCAGTCAAAGACACCCACACAAGGCAGATCACTAGTACCGGATGTTGCCCACGAGCTGTGTGCAGGGACAGCAGCTCCACCCGCCAGCAGTGTGCAGGGACAGCAGCTCCACCCGCCAGCATAAGCCTGCTCAGCTGCTGGTTCCCAGGAGCCTGGTTTTCCTCTGTCTAGTGGCTTTAGTTTTCTGTTTTCTGTTCAGATACAAAACATATCTTTTAGCATTCAATGAAACCTGAACTACACAAGCCAAAGCTAAAATTCTGGCAGGATTTAAACTAAGTAGTTTTATTTTTGAAAGAAATATTTTAAAATATGCATTAGCAAATGCTTTGATCATTATTCTTTTTTTACAGTGTATATGGAAAATACATTATATTGATCTAATTTAATTAGCTATCTTGTAACTCCCAAATATTTTCTATCAAGAATTGTTCTTTACAAAATATTGACTATGGAGTGTAATTCAGCTATTTTCTGTGTTGTGATTAATGCACTATTTGTACTGTTGCTCACCTAGGAAAATAAATACCTTGACTGACATTTTTGGAGTAAAGGACATAACATTTATTTTTCTTCCTATTTTCCAACTGCTCATGTTTTGAGCAAAGACATTCCATAGCGTAAAAGCTGGAAAGTAATTCTCCTAACATCTTGAATGTTTAGAATTCTTGTAATGGTCATTCTGACAAGGCAAAGATTTGTTTAACATTACTATTATTTATATTAAAGAATTATATCAAAAATCAACAGCATATTCTATCTGACTGTGGTCTAAATTCCCATCTTTTTAAAAGGAAGCTGCATGTATGAGCACCTCTTCTTCTCCCTTTATTTAATAGTAAGTTCTACACATTGCTTTAGCTGGATCATTTATTTATGCTCATATATATTCATTTTCTGAGTGGCCTTTCATATGTAATTACAGTTTGACCAGACATTTTTTTCTTGCAGAAGGAAAATGTTATATGAGAGTTCAGCACCTCAGCTAATTGAGTTATTAGTTTAAGCCTTCTGTTTCTTAATGGATTGTATCTTAATGGATTGTATCTGAAAATTTTCATTTGCAAAATTCTTCTTTCATGCACCCTCTCCTAGTCAATTGAATTTTCCTGGAATGACAGACATAACAAAAGTACTGTCTGGTTATAAAAGCCAGTAAAATTAGGATAACAGAAAATACTGCTGAAACACATTTTTTTGCTTCAAGTGCTGGCATGCACCAGTGGCCCATTCATTAATTCGTGATAACCCAAAATTTCAGACTTGTTACAAGAAAATAAAACATTACCACAAGACAAACAAGAGCTGTACTGTTACTATGATGATATGCAAATCATAGAGAAAGAACCTGGAGTTAGCAGTGATATACATGTACATACCTACTGATGAATACTCACTTTCCTTTCACACATTTGCTGAAAACCGAGATTTGAACTTCAAAGTCCTGTAGAAGCACCATATAATTCCCTTGTTTCCTCACACAGGAAAAGTAAAAAATGGTTCTCTAAACTCTGAACCACCTTGCATAAGTCCATTGTTTTCCAGAGCTCCATGGGTCTGTGGAATTATTCAAGACATCCAAGAATGGCCTCAAGTTGCTCCATGGAAGGTTTAGGGTGGACATTAGGAGAAATTTCTTTATTGAAAGTGTTGTGTGTCATTGGAATAAGCTGCCCGGGGAAGTGGTTGAGTCACCACCCCTGGAGGTCTTCAAGAAACATGTAGAAATAGAACTTAGTAGCACGGTTTCATGGTGGACATTAGTACTATGTTAAAGGTTGCTGAAGATAATCTTAGAGATCTTTTCCATCCTGAATGATTCTATGAAAGCACATGGACCACAGCTGTAAGTTTAAAAATAGGTTGATTTTTCAATACATATCATTATCTTTGATTCTCAAGTCTAACACAGCCTCATGCATCCACCTGAAATTGCGCTGAAAATAGAAAATATTTTTAAGTAGATAAGAAAAGACAGTGTTTTTTTTTTAATTATTATTTTATTTTTAAAATAGCAGTGTTTGTTGTTAGATGCTTTTAATTCTAGTACTTCTGTTTTTCACACAGGGCCTCCAGCTTCACTATTAAATACTGACTTCTGAAGACATGTTGTCAGGCTTTATTTAAGACTTTTTGCAATGAGTAATCATTATTTGCCTTAAGGCAAATCCTAGGGAAGTTATGGGAAAACAACCCTCCTGTCTCAAACAGCCGGAGGAGAAAATATCCCGTGCTCCTTAAATAGGTAAGTATTTCTAGCTTTCCTAGTGAAAAAAGGAAAATGCTTTATTGACCTCTGCTTATAGTAAAGGGTGGGTTCATGCACAGGCATTTATTTTTTGTTTCTAAAACAGTTGCAAGAATGTCTCCACTTTATTGATCCTATCACCTCTCTTCCTGAAAATATGCAAGTCATGCAACATATGTGTTAGCCTAAAAGGCCTGTGTGCAATAAGAGACTTATAAGAAAAAAGGAAAAAAACAAAAAACAACTAAAAAAAAAAGAAAAAAGAAAAAAAAAAAAGTTGGAAAACAGGTTAACTTAGCTCTTTAATTTTGGTTGATTTATTCCAAAACTGATGGCAATTTTTTCCTGTAAATCCAGGATGGTAAAGTAGAAAGGCCTCTCAAGGGTAACGGCATAACCTGATATACAAAAAAGCTTTAGAAACATCAGCTGACACTTACCAAAACTGAGCACTTTTCACCCTTTTCTTTGATTTTAGTTCCAATGAACTGTCTCAGAATACATAATATTGTATTATTAGAGTGGCAGAAACTCCTTCTAATCCTCCATCGTTCTCAAATTGACTAGAGTATGACATTGTCAGTGTTGAGCACTGCACATAGCTGTGAACTCTGGAGACTGACAAACAATTTCGTTCTAATCCCCCGAAAATATAACTGGACTAGCACAGAATCACAGAATTGTCTAGGTTGGAAGAGACCTCAAGGTCATCGAGTCCAACCTCTGACCTAACACTAACAGTCCTCCACTAAACCACATCACTAAGTTCAACATCTAAAGGTCTTTTAAAGACCTCCAGGGATGGTGACTCCACCACTTCCCTGGGCAGCCCATTCCAATGCCTCACAACCCTCTCAGTAAAGTTCTTCCTAATATCCAACCTAAAACACACCTGGTGCAACTTTAGCCCATTCCCCCTCATCCTGTAACCAGGCAGATGTGAGAATAGACCAACTCCCACCTCACTACAGCCTCCTTTAATGTGCTTATAGAGAGTGATAAGGTCACCCCTGAGCCTCCTTTTCTCCAGGCTGAACAACCTCAGCTCCCTCAGCCACTCCTCATAAGACTTGTTCTCCAGGCCCCTCACCAGCTTTGTTGCCCTTCTCTGGACTCGCTCAAGCACCTCCATGTCCTTCTTGTAGTGAAGAGCCCAAAACTGAACACAGTACTCGAGGTGCGGCCTCACCAGAGCCGAGTACAGGGGGACAATCACTTCCCTGGACCTGCTGGCCACACTGCTTCTTACACAAGCCAGGATGCTGTTGGCCTTCTTGGCCACCTGAGCACACTGCTGGCTCATATTCAGCCACCTATCAACCAATACTGTCTTCTCAGAGAAGGTGAGATTATCTAAAGACCCAAACATGACTGAAAAAGGGGAGAACCTTGGTGAATATTTTGCTGTGCTATACATTCCTGAGCCAATATTTTATGTGACAAGAGTAGTATATATATTTTATATTACTGAGCAGCATCTTTGTTAAACAGGCAGCATCTGCATATTCAAAGTAATGATGAGTCTAAGCCAGGACTCTGGATCCAAACAGATGGCAGGTAACAAAGGCTAGTTGAGACAAGGGTGTTGATGGCAAAAAAACAAAGGCTTTACTGACAGGATGATACATAAAAAATTGTTCCAAGCTTATGCTGAGGTTGTTTTACAAACTAAGAGATTCTGCCTATCAGCCTCCACTTAAGCTGCCAAATCCTGCCCCAAGGAACTATCCATTGCAGTACATTATTTTCCCAACCCTGAGTGCTCATAATTTGCAAAAGAACAAAGCACCAAAACATCTCTGAATATACCACATATCTGGAAAGCCTTTTTAAGAACACATCCCCTGTCTGTTTCAGCAGACAATAACAACTTACATTCCCACTGTACAGTACATTCATCCTTTAACAACTTCCTAGAAAACCTATAGCAATGTTGATCCAGGACTTGGATTGAAACTATGCCCTTTCTGATTAACAAAGCTCAGTAAACAATTGGTGCTCCTCTTTTTTGAAAAGGTCAAAATATCCATCAGAAAAGGAACTTTCACATCCTTCTTTAAGCAGGTAATAATCCAGGAAACTGGAACACTGGTACTAGGAAATGGGACGTTGGCAATCTGAGTCATGATTACCTCTTTTTGATTTGGCTGTAAGAGCGTAACTTTACAAACATTCTATCAGTGTACTGTTAAAATATTTAATGACCAAGACAGGCAAGGTTTCTATAGCTTCATGACCCCAGGTCCAACCTGTAACAATGCTGAAAATACATTTCCAGGGAGTACATGCACACACAGCACAACCATATATGGCACATAAATATATATACACAGATACATGATAGACTACACAGATGATAGACACCGAGAGCACTCGCATCTATGCAGCACCAACAATCTCTTCCTGCTCTCCTCTCTCCTCTCTGGCTGGGCATGAGGGAGGTCCTCTCCTGGGAATTATAAATGGTTATGTACAAGATGGATCCCTCCAGCACATGGGTTCAGGCAGGCTGCCCAGCAGCTGACCCCAGATCCCAGTGTCTCCGGTTACTGGTGCCTGGACACAAAAAAAAACAAGACTACAGGAGTATTAGATTAGATTAGCGATGACAGGAGTATTCTGTTGTACAGTTCTTTGTGATCATACCTGTGCATCAGGTTAATTACTGACTAATAAAGAGCTTCCCTGGAAAGGACCAACATCAGAACAAACAACAAGATGCTCCAGAAAATATATAATTGATAAATAAACAGACCTCGTCACATCATTGGTCTCTCAGAAATACAAAATTAATTTTAGAAAGGAAGAAAGCAGAAATAAATTGCAGGCCATTTGCTTGTTCTGTAGAATTAGGGACATTTGAGTTCTAGAATTAGAAACTCTTAACCCCTGATGTTTATAGCGAGATTGCATTTTCAAGATTTTCTCTACAAATCAGATCTCTTGAAACTAATTTACCAAATTGAAAGATTTGATTTTTACTTAACAACAAGATGTGGAGTCACCATCCCTGGCGGTGTTTAAGGCAAGGTTAGACATGGTACTTAGGGACATGGTATAGTGGGTGACATTGGTGGTAGGGGGATGGTTGGACCAGATGACCTTGGAGGGCTTTTCAACCTTAATGATTCTATGATTCTGTGATTCTACATCCTGCTGTCGTGGGAGAATTTTAGAGTGAGTTAGTTGCAAGAACAGGATCACACCAACCTGAGATATGGTTTTAATTTACTAAATAATCCAAGCACTGTATCTTTCTATTAGGAATTACAAAGGGGTTAAACTAGCAGTTGTGTTGTGAAATTGCTCATGAAACAAAGAGAACACTGTCACTTATTTACACTTATTACACATGTTTTCTCCTGGTCTTCAAGGTATTACACATTTCAGACATGGCAACAAATTAGGCTGGGGACTGCACTAGTAGTGTTATAATTTGCATTGTTTAACAAGATGACTGCAAAGGGAGAAACAATAAGAATGTGTAGGGAAAAGATGATCTCATCAGTGCTCCTCTGAAAAAGTCATCATGGCAATAACATGCTGACTGTTGACACTAGACTTTTAACTCAACAGATAACCAGCCAATAAATATTCATTGCTGACTTTACACTTCATTTCTAAGAGAAAAGATTCTACAGCACTACAGAATAAGACTATTAATGGAATAACTTGCAGAGACCTTGCCTACATTTCAGTGTCTTAGGGACATAATTAGCACTAGAGCAAAGGCAAGTTTTGATCTGACTCTTAATCACTCTCCTAATCTATCACTGTTTGGCTGTCTTTCTGTAAGCTTTGGAAGAGGTAGCAAGGAGGATTCATGGTGGGTTCCAGGTCTCAGGAATAAAATACGGAATGGAATGTTCATGAGATTCTGTCATCTCTGAGTTTTGCTTTAGACTTACCATGTCTGATGATGATCCACAAAGTCATCTGATATGAGCTGATGGGCTGCTTCTCCAATAGTTACTTGCAGAAATCACATCACAAAGTGCATTCCAATCTCCACTCTCCAGCAATCTGAAATTTAAAAGAAAAAAGGGATTACACGAAGTCTGAGTGAGGAATCCAAATGCCTGTTGCCAATTTCATACTATCTTTGTAATTCCACAGTCTTTTCAAGGCAGGAAACAATGTTTTGTTGGTTTTTGTTTTTTGTTTTTTGTTTTTTTTTTTCTTAGTTTTGGGTTTAGGAGACAATATAAATCTCAGTGATTAAATGGTGTGATTAGAACCAAATACACTAGGACACAGAATTGTGTTCCACATAAGCTGACTGTACTTTTCAGAGGAAGGATTTTCAGAATATAGGAGACATTTCATGGAGATTGTAACTCACTGAAGTCACTAAGTGATTTTCACTAGGTAGTGAAACAACTGCTGAACAAACAACATGCATGCACAGACAGCACAATAAATCAATAAACAAAAAAAATCAGGACTTTTTTGGCTTCTATTAGATTTTGCGAAAATCAAGTGAATACTGTTCTCCAAAAGGAGTCAACCTCACTGGAAAAAAAAAAAAAGAAAAAAAAGAAAAAAAAAAAAAAAACATGTATTTTTGTTCAAATCTGGGTTTTAATCACAACACATAGTATTGATGCATTTTTCACTTGAAAAAGATTTGCCTAGGCAAAACCAGAAGGGCTGAAAGAAGAAAAGATTACAGATAAAGCAAAAAACAATTATGTGCTAAATCCATTCCTGGTGCCGCCTCAAAAAGGTAAATGTTAGGCTGATTCTTTTTACCACATCTGTTTTCTACAAGAAAGGAAAAGAAAAAAAAAATGTTTAGTTCTAGTAGCTTTCAAGGTATCTATGTAGTTTTCTTTGGTAATTGCTTCATTTATTTCTTGAGACATATGGCTATTTTCCATTAACAAAATTTGGAATACTAGAACACAAAAGTGGCATGTGGAACCAAAATTAATTATAATAAAATTTATATCATTTGTACTGAGTAAATCATACATGAATTCTCAGAATCACATTCCACAGGAGAGCAGAAAATCTGCAGACAGTGCATAAAAACATAACATTAAGCTGTCATATTAACCATGCCTGAGACTAAGCAGATATGAAATCTTAGCTACACATTTTTTACTCTATTAAAATGTCATTTAAAAGCTATGTGAAAAAGATCTTAGGAACGCTAAAACACAATCACATGTGCAAAAGCAATAGACATACAATAAACATAATGTCCTTTGCAATAACAGCTATGCTGCTAGCAAACAAGGTCATAGCTTTTTGCTGTGGCACAAAGGTATATATTGACAGATACAACAGGCAGGCAGAAAAATGAGTGATTACATGTCTAATCAGCATTAATAGACTCCAATAAGTGAGATTCCACTTCAGCTCCATTAAGTAAAAGGTAAAGACAAAACATCTTTCACTAGTAACATCAACAAGCTACTGCTGATGTCAGTGTAAAAAACAAGTTCAGGTATCAGTGATTTTGAAGCCTGGACCACCATGGCTGGACTTTCTGGGTTGCCAATGGGCTTCTCAAGCACAGGATGCATTTCAGCTATCCCATGTACTTTAACAGCAGAGCACTCTGGGGCAAAATAAGGGTGTTCTCTGGTGGGTATTGAGAAAGAAGTGAAAACAGTTTCCTTTTGAAATAAAAATCTGAAAGGAGTTTGCTGAGCTTTTCTACTTCCCTTTAAGTATTGTTCTTCTTGTTTTCCTCTGAAAAGAGACTGCATACACACAAAAGCACATCTGCACATACTGTGGCAAACAAGCTAAACTGACATAGTTATTCATATAAGCATACCAACGAATATTGCTGAGTAGAATTAGAGTATAATCTTTAATCACATGGGAGGAGTACTGTGTCCCCTAAGAAAAGAGAAATTCAGACATCAAAGAATTATGAACATCCGACCTCCCACGTAGAAGCAAACATAAATGTCATCCACCGATTTCTGCATCAACCTCATAATTTCTGCTTCAGTTGCAACATTTGTTTTATAAAGACATCCAAGTCTTGTTTTAGAGATCTCTTGAGCAAGTTCAGAATGCTTAATAATAGAGATTTAATCAGAACTGAATAATGAGTGAACACTCACCACTGGGTCAGGAAGAGACAAAGTGTCCAAACTGGAGAGATAGGGATTTGATGGGTGGACCATACAGTGGATAAGGAATTGGCTTGAAGGTTTTACCCAGAGAGTGGTGGTCAAGGGCTCTATGTCCAAGTGGAGACAGGCAATGAGTGGTGTACCTCAGGGGTCTGTCCTGGGACTGGTACTGTTTAATATCTTTATCAAAAACAGTGTACAGTGGGATCGAGTGAATCCTCAGCAGATTTGCAGATGACAACAAGATGAGTGGTGCAATTGATATGGTAGAAGGAAGGGATGCCATCCAAAGCGACCTGGGCAGGATGGAGAAGTATGCCCATGTGAACCACATAAGGTTCAACAAGTCCAAGTGCAAGGTGCTGCTCCTGGACCAGGGCAATCCCAGACATGAGTACAAACCGGGAGAAGAACTCACTGAGAACAGCCCTGCAGAGAAGAACTAGGGGGTTCTGGTGGATGAAAAGCTCAACATGAGCCAGCAGCGTGCACTTGCAACCCAGAAGGCCAGCTGCACCCTGGGCTGCATCAACAGAGCAGTGGCCAGCAGGATGAGGGAGGGGATTGTGCCCCTCTGCTCTGCCCTTGTGAGGCCCCACTTGGAGTGCTACATCCAGGTCTGGAGCTCCCAGCACAAGAATGATGTGGACCTGTTAGAGCGGGTTCAGAGGAGGGCCACAAAGATGATCAGAATGCTGGAACTCCTCTTCTGTGAAGACAGGCTGAGAGAGCTGGGTCTGTTCAGCCTACAGAAGAGAAGTCTCTGGGGTGACCTCATTGCAACCTTTCAGTACTTGATGGGGTCTTATAAAACAGATGGAGAGTGACTCTTTGCTCAATTGGATAACGACAGAACAAGAAGGGGGAATGGTTTTAAACTAAAAGAGAGGAGATGTAGAAGTTAGGAGGAAGTTATTCACTCAGAGGGTGGTGAGGTACCAGAACCACTTGCCCAGAGTGGTTGTGGATTCCCCATCGCTGAAGGTGTTCAAGACCAGGTTAGATGAGGTCCTGAGCACCCTGATCTAGCAGGTGGCATCCCTGCTTATGGCAGGGGGGTTGAAACTAGTTGATCTTTGTTGTCCCTTTCAACCCAAGACATTCTATGAGTCTATGGTATAATTCTATGATTTCAAGCAATACATCTCGCCATGATCAAAGTAGGAGACTGGCCCAGTAGTGGCATCCATTCTCCAATTGTTTTTAAAGAATAGTATAGACAGAAAAGTCACAGAATCACAGAATCATCTAGGTTGGAAGAGACCTCAAGATCATCGAGTCCAACCTCTGACCTAACGCTAACAGTCCCCACTAAACCATATCCCTAAGCTCTACATCTAAACGTCTTTCAAAGACTTCCAGGGATGTTGACTCCACCACTTCCCTGGGCAGCCTGTTCCAGTGTCTAACAACCCTTTCAGTAAAGAAGTTCTTCCTAACATCTAACCTAAAACTCCCCTGGTGCAACTTAAGCCCACTCCCCCTCGTTCTGTCACCAGTCACGTGGGAGAACAGGCCAACCCCCACCTCGCTACAGCCTCCTTTAAGGTACCTGTAGAGAGCAATAAGGTCGCCCCTGAGCCTCCTCTTCTCCAGGCTGAACAAGCCCAGCTCCTTCAGCCGCTCCTCGTAGGACTTGTTCTCCAGGCCCCTCACCGGCTTCGTCGCCCTTCTCTGGACCCGCTCAAGCGCCTCGATGTCCTTCTTGTAGCGAGGGGCCCAAAACTGAATACAGTACGCGAGGTGCGGCCTCACCAGAGCCGAGTACAGGGGGACGATCACCTCCCTAGCCCTGCTGGTCACACTGTTTCTGATACAAGCCAGGATGCCGTTGGCCTTCTTGGCCACCTGAGCACACTGCTGGCTCATATTCAGCCGACTGTCCACCACCACTCCCAGGTCCTTCTCTGCCTGGCAGCTCTCCAACCACTCATCTCCCAGCCTGTAGCTCTGCTTGGGGTTATTGCGCCCCAGGTGCAGGACCCGGCACTTGGCCTTGTTGAACTTCATGTAGTTGACCTCAGCCCATCGGTGCAGCCTATCCAGATCCTCCTGCAGAGCCTTCCTACCCTCGAGCAGATCGACACACGTGCCTAACTTGATGTCATCTGCAAATTTACTGAGGGTGCACTCAATGCCCTCATCCAGATCATTGATGAAGATATTAAAGAGGACCGGCCCCAGCACCGAGCCCTGGGGGACGCCACTAGTGACTGGCCTCCAACTGGACTTGACTCCATTTACCACGACTCTTTGGGCCCGGCTATCCAGCCAGTTTCTAACCCAACGAAGCGTGCGCCAGTCCAAGTCAAGAGCAGCCAGTTTCTTGAGGAGAATGCTGTGGGAGATTATGTCAAATGCCTTGCTGAAGTCAAGACAGACCACATCCACAGCCTTTCCCTTGTCCACCCAGCGCGTCACTTTGTCATAGAAGGAGATCAGGTTCATCAAGCAGGATCTGCCTTCCATAAACCCGTGCTGACTGGGCCTGATCACCTGCTTGCCCTGCAAGTGCCGCATGATGACTCTCAAGAGGATCTGCTCCATGAGCTTCCCTGGTACTGAGGTCAAACTGACAGGCCTGTAGTTCCCTGGGTCTGCCCTCCGGCCCTTCTTGTAGATGGGCGTCACGTTTGCTAGCCGCCAGTCAGCTGGGACCTCCCCCGATAGCCAGGACTGCTGATAAATGATGGATAGGGGCTTGGCCAGCTCCTCTGCCAGTTCTCTCAGTACCCTTGGGTGGATCCCATCTGGCCCCATTGATTTGTGCACATCCAAGTGCCGTAGCAGGTCACCAACCAGTTCTTTGTGGATAGTGAGGGCCACATCCTGCTCCCGATCCCCTTCCACCAGCTCAGGGTACTGGGTATCCAGAGAACAACCGGTATTACCGCTAAAGACTGAGGCAAAGAAGGCATTGAACACCTCCGCCTTTTCCTCATCTCTTGTAACTAAGTTTCCCCCAAGAAAACTTATTGTAATTTTTTTTTTTTTTTAAAAAGTCTTTGAAATCCAATATAGAAACCCTTTCTTCTTGACAGGGAATGAAGAGCATTGAAGTGATTTGAATCTCTGCCTATTTTTAAAATAAACACAATAAGTCTTGGTCTTCCATTGTACCTTGGATTTTATTAAACTATTTATTAAAAAATTAAGACCCATTCCCCCATATCCTCCATATTGTTTTAAATAGCTCACCTATCCTCCTTGCTAATACTTAACAATGGCAGAAATAACACAAAACGTTTAATATAGAGTCCCTACATCTTAAGCAGATGTAATGATACTTTCCATTGAAGGTCATTGAAAAAATAAATAAAATAAAAAATAAAAAAATAAAACAACTATACTAAGGCAGAGAAAATATCTGCATCTAGTATGCCTCCCTTTAACTTCTAAAGTTCCTTCAAAATATGATGTAGTTGCAGGTTTGTACCTGCAAGAAGTCAGAATCCTGATAGACCTACACATGTCATCTACACGTTGCTATGAAAATATGAAAAACTGTGTATGAAATTTTCTGCTCTGCTTTAGATCTGAGCTGGTGGAAAGAAAAATCATGGAGATGATAGTTAAACTTCTATAAGGCTGATTGAAAACAGAAAATATAAAACAAGTTTTAGGAAGAATTACCTTGTAAAATTCCATATTATTGCTGAAGTGCCATTTGAGTTACAGCACAATATAGCTGAAATGGTGCTACCATTTCATGACCCTGCTTTCAAATACTTGTAATTTTCATAGAGGGAGGCAGAATATACAGCTGAAGATTCCATATACTTTTTCAGTCCGTACATAACCTTTTAAGATTCCTCTGTATTTTTCTGGTACAAGATCATGTATTAGAAATTAATTTATAGTTTAAGATGTTGTCCAAAATGCTATAAACACACTAAGATGCTGTATTATGGGAATATCATTTTGATTATTCACAGGTGAAAATAATATCTACCTTCTTACATCCACTTAGAAGATATAATCCTGCCAAGCTTCCTTTCTGAGAAGATGGGAGAGGAATATTTGTTTCTGAAACCAAAGAAAATTCATGTTGTCACATGCTTTCTGAGTTTTCCTGAAACTACTTGCAAACTGTGACCATACGCAAAGCTTTTGTAAGAAAGTGAAGAAAACTTTGCATAGCTCTGGCTTTAATTTCGTGACTCCCTAGCAGTCTTAAAACCTACATGTTTTAGGAAGTGACTGTATGACATTGGGACAAGCAGAATTTTATCTTCACATCTTTAGAAAGGCACTTGGATAAGAAGTACAGTTTCCATTCAGCAGTCAAGTGCTACAGCTAGCAGATTCAAATCTATTAATTCAGTGTTGGACACCAGCCTCCCTATGTTAGACGTAGGCTAGTGCAGTAAGAAGGAAAACAGCTATAGCTTGTGTTGATTTCCTTGGCACTGCTGATGCCCCATACTCCCATGACTGGTAATGGCAATATTAATCTGAGTGCCTGGGTCTATCTGGATCAGGAGTATAACATGGAAGAGCCTGTATTGTGAAGTCACAGAGCTGCCCTTTGCATCCACTTTGAAAATTGAGTATTATCCTTATTCGTTGCATAAACTGAGACTGCACAAGAGTGAACTGGTTATGATTAATTATAATGTTATTAATCCCTGTCTTTCACCATTTACTCATATAAAGTTCTATAAGGAGATAAGAAAGTACCTACACAACCACTTTGGTCTTTTTTCCAAGCCAAACATCAACAAGCTTCAACATACCCTAAGCAACATACCACAACTAGCAATTCACCCAAGTGAATTATATGCATGTAGTAAAAGTGAATCTGATTCATTTAGGCTGTTTAAGAGGAGATAAGCTCAACTTCCCATGCTCTTTATTGTTCCAGCAGGGAATTTCACTTACTATCCTTTATAACTCATCCAGTCTATTTTAATTAATATTTTAAGTGACTTGAGCCCTGAAGTAAAGGATTCAAACACAAATTCACAGAGCAAAGTAGCATTTAAGAGACATGCTGTAGCACATTCACAAGTATCACCAAGTAGGTCATCCACCTTTCTGCATGGCAGTCTAAAAATACACATGCTCATAAACCTCAGCAAATAAAGACACTACTAATATTATTGCTTCTTTCTTTACCCAATCATTTGTAAGCATAGCAGTCCACAAACTCTGACCATGTCAAAGGCACTACAAAATTTTACTGATATCTCTCTCTAGCAATAAAACAAAGATTTATGTGTTAAAACCTACAAAAGAGAAAGAAATAAAATCATCCCAGATGACTAAATCACACTGTTTCTGGTGGGTAGCTTAGTAACTGAACTCTTTATCCCCTGAAGGACCACTCAAACCATTTGTTTTCATTTTCTTGACATCCTGTCAGTGTAACATAACTGGATGTGCTGTTCTGCTTGTTATTTTCTGGGATGAAAATGACTGGCTTTGCTGAGGAATCTTAAGAGGCAATGAATAATATGTTAGAGGAATAGACTCAGTCATGTGATCTCTTAGGAAAGAACATTTGCTCATAAGCCCATTAACAAACCACAGAAGTCAGTGAAGATCTCAGGAACTAGGTCATTCACTTGGGAGGAACTATGACATGTTCTCTTTATAATCCCTGAAAAGAGATTCACTTGATGAAATTTTAGTACTTTTTGAGGCCGGCCATTTCAGAAAGGATGCCTTTTTCCTACGCAGAATAGCTGCTCAACTGTTTAATGCTTTGTTACTTTTATGCTTTCATTCTCCCTGCATTGCCGAAGGAGGTGGCAGTCATTGTGACGGTATTACAGACATCAGGAGAAAGCAATAATATCTGGGATATTGGCAGTGCAGTGGGTTAAAACATTATGTCACCCAGACCTTTTGTTTCAGACACAGTGAGCTAGAATTTTTGGCTTAGGGAACAAAAGAACACAAGTTCAGTGATTTCACCCTAGCCTCTAGTGGACATTAATCCACATCACAAAAGCATCAGACAATTTGTCAGAGAAGTTATACACTCAGTTCAAAGCAGAACCTGAGACTAGTGAGTTCTGAGGGAGGTGCCGGGTAGGAATCAGTGTTTTTTTTCCCATAGGGTTTTCACTGTATTTGATGTCAATATCACTTGCTCCAGGCATTTACTAGATAATCATTTTCATTTGCATACCTACCTGTAGAAGTGATGGGAAAATTTTAAAGAACTGCTTGTAACAAAGGCAGAGATGCAGCCTGTAGCAGGGTAATACAAGAGCTACAGTCTCCCAGGAACATTACGCACCTGAGAATCCTGGTGGAAACAAATTTCTCCTCTGCCTCCTCCTTGCTCCCAGGAGATGACAAACTACTGGTAGCCTAAGAGTGTTAAATGTCTTCCTTGTACTTCCAACAGTAGTTCTACTACAAAGATCAACAGAAAGGCAGTGGTATAGAGAACATTGCCTACCCTCCCAACTCCCACCCCCCTTCTGGTAAGGGAATAACCGAGAAAAGATTCCAGCTTCCTCCTAAGTGAAAAGACCAAATAATTCCTCAAAAAGGAAAAGGAGGCTGTTACATCACATCATGTCCTTGGAAAGACTACACAGCCCAAACAAGACTCCAGGATTTCACCTTTTCCTTCTGTGAAGTTCTCATTCTTAAGAAAAGAAAACAACTGGAAAAAAAAAAATCATTCATTTTCTGTTCATTCTCTTTTAAGATCCCTAAATTTTAAGATCCCTAGTGTTAGAAAATGAAGCAAAATAAATAAAGAACACAGAAGTTTGGGGTATTTTATGCATTATTACTTTATAATCTCATGCCTGAATCAGAATTACCTCTATCTCTCAGGAATAACATGGGAAATCCCTAAAACAGAAATGAATGGAACAGAACAGAACAGAACAGAACAGAACAGAATAGTTCAATTGGAAGGGACATACAAAGATCATCTAGTCCAACTGCCTGGCCTCTTCAGAGCATAATAAGATGGTAAAAATGGTAAAGCATAATAAAAAGGGCATTATCCAAATGACTTTTGAACAGGCCAGTGACTGCCAGGCATGGAGCACCAACCACCACTCTAGGAAACCTGTTCCAGTGTTTTACCACCCTCATAGTACAGAAATGTTTCCTAATACAAGTCTGAGCCTCCCCTGGCACAGTTTCATGCCATTTCCACACATCATGTCATTGGTGATCAGAGAGAAGAGACCAGCATCTTCCTCTCATTTCCCCTGCTCTGGAAGTTGCAGAGAGCAATGTGGTCACCTTTCAGTCTCTTTTTCTTCAGAAAGTATCTTAACATCCTTTTTCTGTGGAGCCCAGAACTGCATACAATATTCAAGGTGAAGCCACATCAATGCTGGCACCAAGCACCCCCAGTCTGTACCTGTGTCTGGCATAACTCCATTCCTGTGCTGAACCTGGCATTTTCCTTTGTTGAACTTCATGCTATTGAGGATTGTCCAGCTCTCCAAGGTACCATAAGTAGATTCCTCTGCAAAGCCTCTTGTCCCTGCGGAGAGTCAACAACAGCTCACAGTTTAGGATTACCAGCAAACTTGCGAAGGAAGTGTTCAACTCTTGCATCCAGATCATTGATAACAGGACTGTCCTTGGAACTGAGCCCTGGGGAGACTGCTGGTGACAAGTCACCAGCAAGATGCAGCCCCATTCACAACAACTATTTTGGGTTCTACCATTCCACTAGTTTATCACCCAGTGTAACATAAACCCGTTCATCTCACAGTTGGGTGATTTGTCCAGAAGGATATTGTGAGGGATAGTATCAAAGGCCTTACTAAAATCCAGAAATGTTACACCCACTGCCTTCCTTTTACCACTAAGTGGTTGACCTAATTGAAGAGACCAAACTACTAAGGCAGGACTTCCCCTTCAGAAACCCTTGTTAACTATGCCTGATAATACTCTTTTCTTAGTAGGCCTTTCAATATCCCCCAGGACAACCCTCTCCATAACTTGTACAGGCACAGAGGTTAAACTAACATGTCTGCAGTCTTCGGGGTCTTCTCTCACACCTTTTTTTTTGTAAATGAGTATAACACTAGCTAGCTTCCAGTAAGCAGGGATCTCCCCAGACTCCCAAGACCTTTGGTAAATTGCTGAGAGGGGTCCAGCTATAATATCTGATAACTTCTTCAGCACTCTGGGGTGAATCCCATCAGATGCCATGGATTTATGAACATTCACCTTAGAATTCCCTTAGAACTTCAGGTGGCCACAAATGGAAAGTCACTGCTCCCCTAGTCATGGTCCTCTAATCCAGAGAATACCTGTATAATCCAATTTCAGATGGGAATTCTATTCATCTACTAGTTTGTAATCTCTTATTGTACCATATATTGTGCTTTAGTAAGGCATTTAACCAGAAGAATGTGTGTACTTGGAAACAGTTATATATAAAACGAAGAACGCAACTTCTCTAGGGTCTAAATCCCCATTTTGCATAGTCTTTTTTAAATATATTTAGTAGTTGTGCAAGTTTTAGCACCAAGAATCAAAATTCTGTATCATATCCTTGTATTTCTATATCATGCTACAGTATAATTCTGATGGCTGTGACCCTTGGTAATGCCTACCAGAAAAACCACAGGAAGCATAAAAGGAACACTGAGATAACAGTTATGTTAATGCA
Organism: Anas platyrhynchos; assembly: GCF_047663525.1. Taxonomy (NCBI): domain Eukaryota; kingdom Metazoa; phylum Chordata; class Aves; order Anseriformes; family Anatidae; genus Anas; species Anas platyrhynchos. Next base: position 31,116,211 of record NC_092621.1, on the reverse strand, counting down.
TAATCAACCTGGACAGGCCCATCATCACATCACTTGTCCTGCAGCTTCTGCCTCACTTTAGATCTGACAGTTTCTTCCTGGTATACACATCTGTGTTGTACCATACCATGTTTTATGATACAGGACACTCAAGACACTACTTTTTCATCACAGCCAAATCTCTCCTGTATGTCCTCTGTATTTCACACTGCTTTTGTGAATCATCTTGAAAAATGCTGTATTGGTACTCTCATAGAAATTTAAACATCTTTTTCATGCATCATTGTAACTTTGCACATGCCCACTATCATCTTTTTTTTTTTTTTAGCATCTGTTAGCAAATCTTGACTTCACATACCATTAGCTGTCCTTACCCTACTTGGTTTTTAAGATACAGAAACTATTGGCTTCAGTTCCTGATTTCAGAATGTCATCAAACTGACAAACTATCTGTCAGATTTTCCAGTGCCTCCTCATAATTATTTTGCTTTCTCCACACAGGAAACATTACTATATATTTCCATCTTTAAAACCCACCACTTCCATTATATTTGTAATGTCTTCCACCACAATTAAACAAGAGCCTGCTTTAACAGATGTTTTTTACTTTATCTATGTGTGTTTCATTACAGTGTTCTATTTACCCCGTTTATTTCAATCACCTGTTGTCATTCACCCTACCTGAAGTATGATCTTCTGTTCACACACATTCTTCAAGTACTAACACTGATCCAGGAACTCCTCTTGACCCTCTTTGAACACAAATATGAAATAAGCCATATTCAGTCTGGGTTTACACTGAGAACTCATTTCACAATTGCTCAAAGAGTACTTAGACCTGCTTATCCTCAATTAAAATAAAAAATCCAGTTCAGAAAGTGCATATGCTGATATAACCTGGAAGGACAAAGCTCTAGCTCATTTTACCAACACAGTTGTGACTGGATTACTTTCAACATCAAGTTAAAAAAATATATGTATGCCTGTATAAATGAGTATATCCATAATACATCCTGATTGTGTCAAGTAAACTCCCAGTAGCATGAGAATAACATTGTCTGTAACAATGACCTTTCAGAGACACATCGAGAGCCCCTAAGAGCACCAGCTGGAAAGCTCAGAAAGACAGTACTGGGAGCTCCAGGGCCAGTCACACAAATGGCCAGTTGCTGAGATGCAGCTGTGTAACAGCCTAGTGAAGCTGCCTGTAATGATAGTGCAGATGGAGCTGTCTTAAAAGTGTACAGATTACAAGAAAACCAGTCAGTTGTGCTAGTGTCATCCCTCAGAAATAACTATGCAGAGCTAACCTCTGTGGCATGCCATACTGCATGGTCACTTCTGTAAGTATTGTCTTTTCATCATTCAGGGGAAAAATATACTTAGGTGTTTGGTTTAACGTTTTGCTGGTTCTGCTCAGCAGGTCTGGCTATCTGCCTTTTTGGACTAGCTTCTAAACGTAAACAAAGTAGGTTATGTTGATAGATCCTAAACCAAGGGAAGTATTGTAATTCCAGATGTGCTGCATATACAGCATGGCAAATACTTGCTACCACCAGTATTGAAGCTTAACTTATGTAAAATTTATTATCAATAAACCTTAACTCATTCACATAATCAATGTTATCTGAGGGGATGCTTGCAGTTTCTGTATTAGACACCACAAGGTCTGGAGGGAAAGCCCCTAACATCCCAGTTTTCCTGAAAAGACAGGGAGCATGAGGGCAGCTCTGAAAAAGGCTCTCAGATGTCAGGCTTGAAACCATGGAGACAAACCAAAATGCAGGAAATGCTGCCAAAGAGAGAAAACATCAGTACATAAACATCAGTGCAAAACAAATATGTAAATGAAAGGTAATATCACTGGGGTAGAATAGGGATAGGTGTAGGTGCTCATGTGACTAGTTACTAGGTAGGATCTTCTATTGTTTTGGTCTATAAAGCTCCTAGAAGCATAAATTTTAAAACTCATGAATTCACTAAAAAAGCTCCCATATCAATGGATCTGCAGGATGATGGTCAATTAAACAGTGAAAACAAAGGTAGTATCATTAACCACCTGAATAGTGAAAAGGCTGCCAACATCCTAAAAAGAATAAAAAGCAGCAAGCTGCCCCCTAAATTGAATTAAACTGCTTCTGGAATTTCTAATTAGTTTTGTTAAAAATAAGACTTAACATTGTGGAAAAGAGTGGAAGCTGAACGATACTGCCCATTAAACTTTAGTAAGAATCTCCCAGAAAATACAATCAGAGATTTCAGTTCAAAAGTAGTTTTATTTCCATTATGTAGCTGTGGCTACAGAGAAAAGAATCAACACAGACTAAAAAACAGCAAATCAGATTCTTTAAAGCTTTATAAAAAGGCAAGCCTTTTACTTTGCCCAGTGTTTGAGCAAAGCTGTTAAGTGTTAATGCATATAATCTATCTAGCCAGCTAACTAGTTTAATCCATCACACAGTGTGTGAAAACATAAAAGCAACCCAACTGTGACAAGTTAATAGTAGGGTTAGGCAGTAAAACAGTAACAAAAACACACTTTGATTAATGATCCTGAATTGTCCAGCTCTAGTATAGATGGCTTTTGTCTAGGTTTATTTACTGGCCAATCAATGCAAAATAGATCTTGTAATTTAAAGCATTACACCAGACCAGAAGCATTGCCCTATACTGATAAAAGATGGAGAATATACCACATTTTCATATGGAATAAAAGTAACAATTTATACAACTAGAGGTGCTTTAGAGGAAGAGAGAATTAAAATACACCTAACTCAGGGATCATTCCAGTAATAGTTGCAGTGGAAGAGATGTTATAATTTCAATAAAAACCATGCCAGACTATTATTCAAGGCATAAAGCAAAATCTTCTTTGACTGCTAAAAAGTGTGATATGTTTCCCTTTCCTCCTGTCTTAGTTTCTGTTTCTCTAACTCACAAGCAGCTTCCAAACAAGGTCAGGAAAACAACTTAATGAAATGTCAGAAAAAAATTTGCTTTCTTGGCGTCTCTCAAATCCATGTTGTTTTGTATCTAATGGGTAGGCACACTTTGGGATACATCAGTGCACTAAACATTCAGCGCTATCCCTTTAGTGCATACAGCCATTCCTGTTAAAAACACCACTGAAAGAATACACATTACACAATTCCTCTGAACTCAGGTTGTGGGAAGCCTGCGACAGAGCCTCCCAAACTGAGAAATGCAGGCATCTGTTACATCCCAAAGGAGTGCTGCAAATATCAAGCTGTAGAGCTTAATTACCTCCTCTTGACATTTTTCATCCAAAATAGGTATTCTACCACTCTGCAAAATAAATGTGATAGGGCATAGGATATTCCTAAACATGCCTTCAGTTGAAACTCTTTAGAGACTAAACTTCTAACAATGCAAAGGGCAATGAAATAAGATAGTAAACTAGTTGTAAGACCTTTTACATTCACTGTGAAATAAAGGCTAGAATGACCCAATGGAAAAACAAACAAACAAACAAGAAGTCTCCTTTGTACTGGATAAGTTGTGAAAAACACTAGTACAAGTGTGGAGCAAGTGAAAATAAATCTCTTTTGCTGCACAGCAAACAACTGCACAGATTCTACACCTGCATGAAAACATAGTGCATGATTTGAGTCCTAGACTGAAAGACTAGATTAACAATCAAGTCTGTCTCTCTTGCTTGTGGACAATACACAATATAGTGAGCTTTCAATGTGAGATGATTAATAATGCTAACCCTTCTGACCTGTATAGCTGGTCAATGTGGGATTCCATGAGCAGCTTGCAGTGGAAAGTGGAAATGATGAATGAGTCTTGTCACTGAACAGCAATCAGTTATCTTCAAAGAGTACAACACCCCATCTCCATCTATACAGAAAATAACCAGAAAACTGGAGATGGTTACTTCAACCACAGCTTTGAAGCATCCTGCCAGCCATCACACAGAACACCAGGCACACTGTTCATTCTAATGCTGTTTGTGGAGTCTCAGGTTCTTTAGGGCCTACTGCTCTTTCTCTCACCTGACATGCACTTCTCCATTCTGTCACAAAAGATCTCTATCCAAACATAATTAGATAAGTCATATTTAATTATCTACTGCTTAAGTTTTAAATTACATTCATTCTTATCTTTGGTGTAAGTTGTGGTGAAGTGCAGGACTTCATAGGACTTCATACTTTACAACCAATGTTATAAAGTATGTGCTAACACAATGAAATGGTTCAGACCAGGTCTGTAACAAAAGAAAATGTAGTAATGAACTCATCAGTGTTCACTTCTAATGTCATAGGGTCTAAATCAAATACATCCCATTGGTCCTACTTTGGCCTGTAATGGGAGCTGCAGTTATAAACCTGGAACCAGAATTCATTTCTTGCAGAGTTGAATGTTTTCAAGAAGGTTGTGTTAGAGAAGAATATAACCAATGCAGCACTGGATGTACAGAAAAGAATATGAATACTTCTTTGGCATGTATTTCTGAGACCTGGTAGTTCAAGACTTGATACCTGACTATGCATTCTGACCAGCCACATTCAAAGTTACATACAGAGACATGCATGTCCTGTGATGTTGTAAGTATAATACCAGTCTACAACTGTTGCTAATCCTTTGGGCATATTTTAGAGATAAAAAATTCAGCAGGTCAAGCTAACCTCACCAGCTGTCAAAAACAAAACAAACAAAAAAAAAACTTAGAAAGTCCTTTGAGACAAGTCAGATTTCAGATTACAAGCAGTGATTTAGAGCATCATCTGCACCAAGTAAACTCTAAGTGCTACTGGCAATGTCCAATTACATGTTGGCACAAACTCACGAAACACCACAACCTTGATGTGACAAACCAGCTTCTTGCAAGCCCATATTTTCCAGAAGAATATTGTTGAATATGCCTACAAATGAGAATGAGCTCAGACTTCACAACTGTGAAGATGTAACCTGAGTTGGATATTTCTTTTTCTCTTTTTTTAAAGGCTGGTTTTCTATTTCAGTTGCTATCTGGAGTGCCTAGTCGTCATGCAAAAGGCATGGTTTCGGTGACACTCCATGAAGAATTCAAAGTAACCACAAGGGCTGGAGATACAACACCCTAGAATTTCTCCAGTTTATTGGAAGTTTCCAGTTATTTCTCCAGTTCATTTGGTCTGGGCATGATAACCTTTGTAGCCATTCAGCAGGGAACAACACAATGATTACAATATTGGGAGCATTGTATTTGTCTTGCTTCCACAATTCTCCTCAAAGCTTTTCTTACTAAATAGGAGTGCCTACCTAATGAAAACTGCAAATTAAGGATGGGATCACCAATCAAGCTATAATTCAGTTTCCAAGGCAAAATTACTACACAGAGTGCCATAGAATGCAATTCTATTCACTAAAGAAATGAGTTCAAAGGGTCACACATCCAAAGAAATTTCAGTGATATTAAAAAACACCTAACAGATTTTGAAATAGATAGGTGTGTCTCTAGAAAGAGAGTGTATTTGAGAAAATATTTGCCCCTATTACTGACTTAATTATAAAATTACTGTAAAAACTGTAATTAAAAAGACAGGGAAGACTTCTTTCTTGACAAAGCACAAGAGATACTTTGTTTCTAATTTTCCTTTTACTGAGTGGGAATGCCAGGAACTATGCTAGGAAGTGTGCTGTTGCTGCAAGCATCAACTGTAAAACAGTGAGAAGCCTTTCCTGATAAAAAGAAATGCTAATTTCCTCAAAAGACAGGAAAAGCAAGTGAGAGTAAATTAAAAATAATAATAATAATAAAATAAATGTTTTTTGGTTTTTGGTTTTTAATTCAGTGTGTGAATTTCTGAGGAAACATTTTCCTGAACAGCTTTTGTCCTTTCCTTGCACTTAACAGAGGACTAACATAGTGATTCACCAGAATAATAGACTTTCTCTTTAGAGAAAGGGAGGTTTTCCTGCAGAATAAGGATGTAAGTGGTTAGAGGAAAAGAATTCATTTGTGATTTACTGTGATTTCATTTTCCTGTATTCATTTTCCTAGGATCTCATTTTCCTAGGATTTCATTTTCCTAAGATCTTGTAAAATCATAAATCACTGGAAACAGACATAGGCATGAGAAAGACAATCAGAGTACCTTTCTGTAAGTGTTCTCTTAAACAAAGAGAATGAGAATCTAATCACTGATGAGGGAAACCTGGCATTGAAAGTAGAGAAGCAAGCAAAAACAACGTCCTCATATTTGATCAAGCAAATCAAGCAATAGGGAAAAGAAAGGGAGGGGGAAAGGAGAAGGGGAAGGGAAAAATAAAAAAAAGAAAAAAAAAGTCTGAGATAAATGGTTGTCACTGTGTTGAGATGTATAATTTCACATACAGAACATGCTAAGAAACAAAGGGAAAAGAAAAAAATCCAGGTGCCATAAATTAAAAGCCTGCTATGGGATACTGGGAGGGGAGGAGCACACAACTACACAGGGGACCAGGGGATGGAGATTGGGACCAGCAGCACTAAGTTTGCTAAAATAGAATATTTGCATTATGCTGAGGGACTAAGTTTTCTATACTATTGCATCTTCCACTGGTCAGGATTGCCTGAAGCTTTCAATCAGTATATTTATTTGTCATGGATTGGTGGGCAAAGAACACCTACCAGCCATGGACAGGATTGTGAAGTACTGAGGGGGAGCACAGTCTTTCTTTGCTTTCCAGTTACAGAAACAGCTGATATCTTGCACGTGTCAGTGTACTCAGTAGTTGTACTGTTGTAACCTTTTACTCATACTGTCCTTAGTTATAGACCTTTGTCAGGGATACAGAAGTGAACTACATCAGAGATTCAAAACAAGCCTGAGATCAAAACGACGGTCTAACATGCTCTCATTCTTCTTACTGATGGCAAGATAGATTACGAGTCTAAAATGCAGTTTTTGTCCTCTTGCCAGAAAGGAAGGAGATATATTGTTTAGAGGGAAGTGAAGAGCAGGCTGATTCAGACTGGTGCCTTGTTTTGGCTCATCTAGCAACATAAGAAATGTATGCAGAGCTGAACAGTTCAGTATATATGATATTTTTTCTATGAATGTCTTAGAGAAAAAAAAAAAAAAAAAAAAAAAAAAAAAGGAGAAATTTCTAAATTCAAGATCAACCAAGCTGTTTGATCTCAGGGCTGTTCAGCACCCCTAAGTTACTGTAGGCTGCTGTTATACACTATAATAGCTTGCTGAGCATTTGTTAACTCCAGCAGAGTATATGTGCAATTATTTCTAATGAACTCCCTAGCCCCTTAGGAAAAAATAATAGTCCTTTTGAATTGTTTCTACCTGTTGGCTGCATTAAATTTGGAAACAAAAGTCATACATTTTCAAATTTCCTGAAACAACAAGGCTCAGAGCAAGATTGGCATGTTTATTTTCAGAAAACCTCCCAAAGCATTTTAGGCATGGCCAAACTAATACATCTCTCCTTGACAGTTGCAGAACTTTTATTTCCTTAGCTAGAGTGTAACAGATTGCTTGCAGTTTAAGTCTCGATGTTTGGGTTGCACTGCAAAATCTGGCTGCCTGCTGGGGTTGTAAAGAGGTGCCATGCAGAGAGGGGAATTCTGGGAACATCTGCCCACATAGACATTATGCAACCAAGGAGTCAAGGGAAGGTACAGCAATTTGTGGGAAGGTGAGAGAAAATACTTCATTTTCCCTCACATATCAGCAGACTTTCTACCAATACGCTAGGCTTCCAAAAGTCTGTCTGTTCTTGAAATTCTAAATTATTCTGCTGGCAGAACAATTAAAATAGAAAAATATGAGCCCATCCTGATGAAGATGCTGCTTTACAGTTTCAGAACTTCATATATTCATGTATGTTTTCAGGTTTGTGTTTCTACCTTTCCTCTATATAACAGTGTAATTGGAAAAATATAGATTCACATGAGAGGATTTTCATTTTCATGGCAGATTTACATGAGATTGCCTTTATCTGGAAGATTCTTGATCACCAGTCAAAGTAACAGCTGGTGCACTCTGCTTCAGCTGTATTTGGACATTGGGGAATGTCATGTTATCAAAATGTTTTAAGTGCACCCATCAAAGCTGACATAAACTGGAACCTGCTACATCAACCACACAGACTGCAGGTTTATTGCATGGTTTCACATCACTCTGCAGAAAGCAAATTGTGCACAGGAAGTGAAACACAAATTATTCTAATGCCAAACTTATTTTACTTTCAAGTTTCCCCAACAATGTAACTCAGCTGAGTTCCCAGCATCACAGATTTCTCAAGCTATTTCTGGGGTTTTAAATGTTCACTGTTCAACTGCCTATGAATACCTTTCCAAGATCAGCTTTTAAAAAATTATGAGGGCCTAAAACACTTGTTTCACCTGTATATCTTTCACACTCATGAACTTAGGTAAACAAAACACATTTTAGGAGTGCAAGTGTTAAATGGCACATTTTACTGAATTTGTTGAAGAATACTTATGCCTGTGGATTGCATTGAAACCCACATAAAAACTTTTATGTAGTGCTAGATCAGGAAGCATTACTGACACAGAGCTGCAGTCAAATCGTAGCAGTGATCTTTGGTACTAAAACAAGGCTTTTCCTCATAAGCTCTTAATTACACACAGAGTATTCTAGATGGATGCAGTATATCAGCAGCTATAATAGCATTCAGTTGTTTTAGCTAATGTTGGGTGCAATTGTCTTTTCCATTAAATCCAGTTTGACACTACTATTTTCATGGCACATTATTATGTTCTAGAAGAATAAACAACACACATCACCTAATGGCCTACAGTGCATAGGATGCGCACACACTAAATATTCTTTTCACAGTGGATTTTCAAAATGCTTTACAACATCCCATTTTGGCACAAGATTAGGCCATAAATTGACTGAATGCAGGTCTCTTTGACTGAGCTATACTTCCACAGCCTGAGTTTCTAGTTGCCAATCAGGAAGGCAGAAAGGATTTTAAGTGCAAATAGCTCAGGTGTGGAGGAATAGATTATAAGCACCAGTTAGAAAGAGATGAATTTGGAGGAATTTGATGTTGCAATAATGAAGATGCTGCTGTGCAGCTGCCAAGTTATTCCTGAAGAGGACATAACTGAGCATTTCAGTAGCTCAATACTTGTGAGCATATGTCTTTTCATTTAATGCTCATGGATTGCCCCAAGTACATCCCTCTTTAGTCTCTGTTCTTGGAGGTAAGAATGCATACTTTAAAAGAATCTTGAAATGTACAATATTCAAAACCAAAAGCAACCTTAGGCTTTAAGTTCTCACATGTGGCTTATACATAGCTTTGTGGTGGTGAAAGAATCACAGTCTCAGGAATAAACAGAGAAGGCTGAATTTGATGCTGAGTCTCCTGTGACCTTTTCAAGTATCCCAGAATAGCAATCATTTAGAACTTGTAAACAGAGATCCCAGATGATGTTTGCTCGGAGTAACTCTATTGCATCCTCCGCTACAGCACTCAGCAGGTGTCAAAACCAAACTCACATGGATACAGCAGAAGTTTGGAATATCACCCTAGCTGACAGTATGTTCATCCTCAGAAAGCCAACTAAAATAACTTACAGTAAACCTCAGTATGTATGGGGAAGCTCTATTACAAAATAAGGTCTTTGATATACAGCCAAATAATGCTACTGCTGCTTTTCAAGTCAGAACTAAACTTTCTATTACAAATAAATAAATATATAAAAATATGTGCTCTTTTTTCAGGTGTTTCTGATAACCATATACTGGAAGTACTAAAAAGGAGAGGATTTCATGTTTTTACACTTGTGACCCAAAGTTCTCTAGCAATGTTTTGCTTACTTTCCAGCTTACTCCTGTAAGCTGTTTTATGTGCACTGCTTTGGAGCAACAACTCAGAGTTCCTCTTCTACCCCTTCAGTTCCCTCACAACCAATTTCTCCAGCATGTATTCAGAAATTGTACCCATACTACAGCTGGATACATATTGTATCCATACTTCAGCTGGCACCTTTCTCAACAGCTTTATTCAAACTAACTACAGACAGCTAAATGAAGGGCATTTTCATTTGTTTTAAGAGTTTGTCATGCATGTCTCTTAAGCTCTAAATCTGAGTAACTGTTTTAAAGAGCTGTGTCAATGTTGAATATGAAGAACTGAGAAATCTTCCTGGCACCTAGATAAGCTTTCAAATCTGGATTCCTTTCTTGCTGTTGTGATACTCTCAAAATAGTCATTATTTACTATTTGACCACTGCCATTACAATTTTTAAAAAATATTTTCCTTAATCAAATCCATTTTTTCCTTAGTCATCGAAGATCCTACAACACACTTACTACAAACTTCTAAAATTAGTGTGTGAAATAATATAAGCTTTTATTTGGCAGTACTGGCCTATTCTTTTCAACTTTATATCTACCTTTCCTTTAGGTTTGCAGCTAACTAAGAGAATGCACCAAGAATCTTTAAAACAAACAAACAAACAAACAAGAAGTCATTAATTAAACAGAATTTTCCAGGGACATTTTGGGGTGTGTTTTTTTCTTTTTTCTTTTTTTTTTTTCATTGTAGTTGGTTTTTTAGTGTTACTCAGTCCACTATACATGAATGTGAAATACTCACTGCAAGTGTGAAATGTCAACTGCCTATTCTCTTAAAAATAACTCAAGAGAGAACAAGCAGATTGTTAGATAACAAGCAAATGTTTATATGAACATCAGAACAGTATTGTTTGAGATGATTTCTATGGACATCTCACAGCTCATTTTGCTGTCTGCCATTGTATTTATTCGTCCTTTCTCATCACAGGGAAGGTGCCATGAAAAGGAGAGGAACAATTCAATGGGCAGCATTTAGTGTTACCCTGCACTCACACTGAAGTGTGGCAAGCTGTTCTGCTTCAGCCTGCAGTTTCACTTCATTTAGCCAACTCAAGATGGAAGGTGTGCTGTGTCCAGATAAAAATTCTACTTTGGTTTACTTTTTAATATATTTTACTTGGAGGAAGTGCTTCCATCAAGTTTTCCATGAAAGCAAGCTTTTGACATGACAGAGGTAGTCATACCCAAGGAACATCCCCATTTCCAATGGCTGTCCCTCATGTACTGAAGTTCTGTTTTTTGAGCGTTGATACTTTATCAGTTTCACTTCACCTCTTATAATCTATGTCATTTGTTCTGCCTTACATAAAAACTGTTTTCCAGCAATACATCCTTTACCCTCTCTTTTACTGAAAAAAAAAATCATTCAGACTCCCTCATGGACAAGCATGAAGAGTAACTAACAAGAGTAACTAAGTCAAAAAGAACACATCTAGGAAAAAAAACAGTGTGATCCCCTTCTGAGACCCACAGCCTTGCCTAGGTTCATTATACTAAGCACTCTGCTGCAAGAGCTGGATAGCTCTGCAATGCCTGCACTAGGGCTTGTCAGTCTTTTGCTGGTACAGCACTAAAGTACGTGTTTCATAGGTGGCAGTCATGACGAAACAGTCACCTGATGATCCCGTTACCCCATCCAATAGCTCTGTCAAATTTACAGTGTCACCTGGATCTGCTGGAATCAGCTGAATTCATGCCACAGAGCACAAAGATAAAAGGGCAGCAAGTCCAAGTCCTTCACTTCAGATTCACTTCACTATTATTTATTTTCTTACCCTGGGTGGCTGACCTGTAGAAGAAAAACACAAAACATTCCCATGCCTTTCAGGTAGGATTTTAGCTCTAGGGAAAGTCTTTCTGAAGCCTCTGAGCTACCTCACCCAGTAGCACCTCTGCTTTTGACATGCACTTTGCCTTGCTCACCAAATCTAACCTGACAGATGGACTGAAAGCCAAGCCCAGAGGCTGACCCAGGCAAGACCAAACATCTGCAACCTTTTGTCAGATGATTTCTACTTTGGCACTTCAGGGTAAATTTATTTAAAATCTTTCAGCATCTGACTGAGAGAGAGAGATAACGAAACCTTACAAAAATCTGACTTAAACTAAGCTTTGAAATGTGATTGAATCTTCACCTCTAAAAACGTAATAGAAATGCAAAATGCAGTATTCATGAAGGGAAGGACTTCAGGCACAGAACAGCAGAGGTAACATGAAATGTCAAGGGTGAAACAAAGGCAGTTATTACTCTGGCTTCTCACTGTTAAAACTGCTAGTGCATACATTTTAAACTCAAGAGCTCCATTACATTGTAATCCCAGTGATATCCCCCTGTCACCATGGTGCTATTAATGATATTGCTGTTTCTCAAGTAAGACCTAAACTTTTCAGTTTTGGAAAAAGAAGGTGATCGTTAAATTCTATACTCTTTATTAAAGTGTTTGTGCTAAATGCAGGCAGTAATACTTAGAAGGGGGAAAAAAGGTATCATTTTCCACTCTTCACCATCGTTGTCTTTCACATTATTTGCCTCAATAGCATTATGTGCTGAAATCAACCTTCACTAATGTTTTACGCCGTAGTCTGGGAACTCAGGGGTTGGGTTGTTTTGTTTTGTTTTGTTTTTCGCAGTTGACAAGCCTAAGTATGGTCAATAGGATTTTTTTTCTGAAGATACAAAGTGTACTGGAACTAGAAACCAAAACTGCAGCAAGAACTTCATTACAGAGAAACAGTGAGCAGACTACAATTAACTGACACTATGCAGTCCATATGAAACACTTACACTACGCAAATTGAGAAAGAGACGTACTGTGAGTGCAAATTAGTTTTCCAATGATGCAAACACAATAGTTTCAGGATAGTATTTGGAAACTTTTTGTCAGGTTTTATGTTTCATTTACTACCCCATCCTGAGATTACTTTATTCATATATGTATTTAAATTCTACAGTAACTTGTTTCCATACCACAAACCACAAAATGTCATAAGAAGAACATTACGATTGCAAAAAAATGGACAGTACCAAAAAAAAAAGAGTGTAACTTTACTGCATTTGTTGCTGTGTCCACCTGCCTCCATAGCATTTCTGCAGTCATAAAAAGATGCCAAAGAACCTCAGGCCAAAAGGTTCTGCAATCCAAGCAACCACAAAAACAGATTGGACTTCTATTTTGGTCTGGTGTATACTGCCTGTTCAGTTCCTTCAGTACTGCACTTACAGGGCAGATTATGTTTTCAAAATACAAACTTTTCAAAAAAAGTAATAATAATTTAAAGCTATAAGAATATGATCTTGATATGAGACTCATAATCTCATACCCATGATGAGTGTCTAGGGTGCTTAAATGACAGTGGTATTTATTCTGTATGGTAGTTTAAAGGTGCGCTGGAGAAAGACTTTGGGATGTTAGAGAACTCAGATAAAATGGAATCAATCTGTAATCCACACTGGAACTGTAAATTGACAGTGGCTTAAAAGGAGAAAAATATGTAGATGGCTTCAGCTTTTTTTCTTACTTCTTTCTTGAATAATTTTGTGGCAGGGTTTCTTTACCCTAATCTGTTTACAGAAATATTGAGCATGCATTACACATCAAAATAAATAATTCCCCCATATCTTTGTACTCCAAAATTTGCAGTTAATTAAACTAATTTGTCAGGTTTTGTAAGTTGGAAACTCTTCCTGTCATCCTCTCCAATCACTACTTATTTAAATTTCATCCTTGGCCAGTTTCATGATAATGTTTATCTGCTCCAGAGGATTGGAAATGAGAGTAATACACTGCCATACCATTTAATTTCTTTCTTAAAGCTGGAAAAAGCAAAGCATCAACTGGCCAGTTAGATAACACAATTTCCCATGTAGGTTATTTGCTTATGATAGCTGGGGGCTAATTCAATTCCTGAGCTGCTTATTTACTGATTCTGAGAGGGATTCCCTACAGTTAAGAATGAACTGTGCATAAAGTTTCTATGAAAACTGTATGAATTTTTTCTTACATCAGAGCAGGTTATATAAATTACAGCAGCATACATTTAACATAGTCCCTTTGAACAAAATAAGAACTCTCTACTACTGGTATACATTGCTTTTTAGCATTTGTCTTGTTATAATGTAAACCCCCCAACAGGGGATGTTTAATACCAACCATATATTTTTAAAACATACATGTTCTTTATGGATGGCTTGCTTTAGTCCTACTTCTATTTTCCTACCTAACTGTCCCTTAAAAGTCTAGCAAACAATGAATACAGGTTAACTCAAGATGTATAAAAAAAAATAAAATCATGCTCGCTGTGGTTTATAAACATTTAATTAATTCCAGCATCACTTTCACCAAATGGGGCATGTGTGCTTCTTGTTTTGGTACCGTAGCAATAGCTCATCTCATATATGAAAGAACTATTTTAAAGCTCCTTCTACATATTAGTGGGATCCAAACTGTCCATGTCAGGAAAATCCTAGGCAGCATTTGTCCCTAGACAGAGTAAGGATATTTGCATGTAGCCTGCATACGCATGATGCACATCCCACATGAGCATACTACTCAGTCAGAAGCTGCTATGTAAATGTCCAGTATTTTATCATGTTGTTTCTTTTGCTACTGTGTTCCCATCTGTATAACAAACATATCTTAAATACAGATGGAAATGATTAAGATGTTCTTCCTGCCTCCTGTCTGAGAGTAATCATACCAGCTTTCCTACCAACAGCAGTAGCACATGCCAAGCATTTCTGTCATTCACATTTCCTTACTGTATATTTTAACGTATATTGGATTACTCTGGCTAAGCAAAGAAAGAAGACAGCTCAAGAGAACTCAATAGCAAGATGTGTCCACAGCGTATGGCACACACACAACAAGGTTCACAGAGGCAGCTGATGATCAGCAGTAGTAATCCTACTGCAGTAGAACTGGGAATTCCTGCTCTCTGATAGTAGAATCATGTTTTAAACCTTTTCTGAGGCCATTGCTCTCCTTTTGCCTGTAGAAACCCTTACTTTGACTCCGTGTCTTTCCCCATTCTCTTTTTCCCCAGAGCAGCTAGCCTGGGATACCAAAAGATCAAAAGTAAACAATGTAGTTGTAATTCAAGTGGATTTGAGCTACTCACTCTCTGGGCATTCATCTGAGCATCTTCAGTCCTTGTTTTCACCCAAAGGTTATACGGTAATAGACAATAGCTGATACCATTTTTAGTATGAGGGAGTTTTGACTTATTGTCACAGCACGTTTCCTTATATCTGATAAAACCTACATTGCAATCACACTGGTCTTCTGAAGATGCGTGTGGACACCTTTACCACCAGCCTTCTGGAACTCTTCTTACTACTATCCTAGGATATGCTGTTTCCTGGAGCACCTCCTCTCCCTCCTTCACTGATCTTGGTATCCACAGAGTTGTTTTTCTCTACATTTTCTCAATGTTTTCTCCTAGCTGCTGTTATGCAGCAGTTTTGTGGTGGGCTTTTTTTTTTTTCCACGAAGGTGTGACCAGCAATGCTCACTCCTCTTGGAGATGTCTGGACCTGGGTTTAATCTAACATGGGGCAGCTGGTGTGCTCTGCTCACAGGGGCCACTCCTGCAGCCTCCCCACTACCGAAATCTTGCCATAAAAACCTGCTCTTCCAAGTCATCTGACTAAGGCTCACCTCTCCATTTGGATGCTGGTGTGCATCCAAAACTTCTTATTAATCACATCACATAGGAGAAAACTTGCAAATTCTCCTTATGGTGCTGTGATCCAAACTAACTAACTAATTTATAGCCTCTACAATATTAGCAGCTGATTGTCTGACTGGGATGGTGTTGATTTTCTTCATAGACATTTGTGGGTTGCTGCTTTGTTTTGGATTTGTAACTGGAAGGGGATTGATAACCCACCAGTATTTTGGCTGTTGCTGACACTGCTTTCCAGGAATTGGCTAAACATCTGCATGCTGATGGCGAGTAGTGAATGAATTCTTTATTTACGTTGTTTGTATGCTTAGCTTTGTAGCAAAGTTACTCAACTGACTTAATCTCAAACCACAAGTGTTTTTGCTTTTTCTTTCCTTTTTTGTCCCCCACCTAGTTTGGGTAGGGGGAGTGAACTAGTGGCTGTGTGGTGCTCAACTGCTGGCCTGGGTCAAAGCACCAAAACAGTGGAATGCTTTCAGACAACTGTAAAAACAGGCATATTACCAGCTGAACTGTGTCTCATATTACTATTCTACCAACGAGATATGCAGTATTTTTACAGGAACATGTTGACTTTTGTCAAACAGCTCTTCATGGTATTTCTTTGTCACTGGCCTGTCTCATTGCCACAGCTGACAAAGTTCTGAGATGACAACAGAAAATATATATTGTTCATTTTACTGCTAACATAACACAGCGGTTTCCAGTGTTGACACATCTGTCATGACCTAAGCACTCAGCAGCTCTGGGTAACCACCAAACGTGTTGCTTTCCTCATGAAAAACGACAGCATCTTCATCCTACAAATCTCAGAATTCCTGTGTTCATTGTTGTACGACTTGTAATGGATTCTAATAAAAAATCAGAACGCATAACTAAGCAACAAGACACGGAAAGGTATCTGCCAAGAATGTGGGATGACTAATTTGATTGTTATGAAAAGGATGACCATGTCAAGCCTCGGTCTTTGGCCTGTCTTGGGGTAAGAATTTGACTGACATGAAGTAACATTTGCCATAACTAGAGAAACTTAGGGGATACCACCTATCGTGACATCCATGTATTGGTTGATTAAGTCATCTTTATTGATATTACATAGCCTTTGGTGATCCTGAAGACTCTGATACAATGAAAGAGGGACAGGCGTGAGAGAACTTTTTTCTTTTATGTAGATATGCATACATTATGTGTCTATATTACACTAAGATTTTCCACTGTGTTCACATGGACCTAAAGAATGCAAATTTTGCACAGCTTCATAGCTGTCGGTTTTAAAGATTAAATCCCACTGTACCAAGAAGTCATCTAAATAACAGCACTGGATTTGTTTCTGTCTATGCAAAGTAAATAGAGTAGGGACTTAAAAAGAAAAAAATTTGCATTTGCAGTTAACAACAGCAGTACAATACTTTTTTTTCCTTCTTAACATATCACAAACTCAAAAGCTCTTTATTTTCCTGACTGTTATACAGAAAACTTATGCATTTGTAATTTGAGTAAACTATCATCTAATTAAACAATTTAGATTGAATATGCTAATGTAAAGGATCATAAAAAAAGAATAATTACAAAGGGACTTCAAGAGGATAATTACAAACAGGGAATGTTGAATCCGAATAAAATTCTTATGTTCTTTAATTACTGAAACCCATCTAAACCAGGGATTGAGAATATCTTTATTTAAGTATTGTGCACAATGAATGTCTCTTCAGACCCTTGAAAAATATTAATTTGATCGTGTATTTGTTAGATATCACCTAACAACTTTCAAAGCTTGTGAACTCTAGATGAAAAAAAATATATATATTTCCATCACTACTCCCTGTCCACAGACCTATTTGCAAAATGTCAATAGTGTTTCTCATCCCAATAGTAGGGCAGCTCATGCCTCAGTTAGCATCATGCTCCTGAAGCTGTCAAAGACAGAGTTCAACTAACCCAAATAGACTCAATGCAACAGTACCAAAAAGACGCAAACTGCCTACGAAGAAAAAAAAATAATTAAAAAATAATTCACTTTAGCAAAAAGATGCATGAATACATATACAAGGTACTCCTCTAATATTTCATTTTCTACAACTAGTGGCTCTCCTACATCTTGTCTCATTGTCAAACCAAGACTTTCAAAGATTGTTCTTTGTTTTTCCATCACACTTCAATACCCAGATTCTGGGGGTTCCACAGGCTAGTTGCACATTTTAAAATATTTTCACAATCCTACCTATCACTGTGATTTCCTCAACGCTAATAACAGGTTTCAAGAATATTGTCTTTTAGCCTTTGATCAAAAAGACTTAATGATTTGGATGGTCACATGGTTTGATCACGATAGTAAGGGCAATTTATCAGGATAAATTACAGTGAAGATGTAATTAAATTTAAAATGCAATTAAATGCGTAGCATCCCTATGGAATATGAGTAGCCTCACATCCTCTTTACACAAACATCCGCTGCAATTGTTATTCAAAATGCCAAGACAATTATTAGGCAAAGGGAGGAGAAGCACTTCATAACCAGACTTTCTCCTTGATTTGTACTTGGTTTTGAAATACAGCTCAATTATTTAACAAACATTTAGCAGCATTCAGCTCCATCTTAAAAGGTTGAGAAAGCACTTGGTTCATTTCTTCAAAGAGATTTGTAACAAAACATAGGAAAAATAATATTCGATATAGTGTTTTTCCAAAGTAAAGAGAGAGAGAGAGAGAAATATTACTTACTTATGAGTTTAGGTTGCTTCTATTTGTCATTGCAAGGATTAAAAATAAATAAATAAATAAATAAATAAATAAATAAATAAGATATATGACCTTTCCTTTTTATTTTTTTCCCATTTTAGATCACCCTGAAGCAGAGCTGAACTAGAGGTATACTTCTGAGCAATTTCAGCCTGAAAGAAACACAATGATCTGAGAAAGAAAACCTGAAAAAATGTCTGTTCCTGAGACCATCAGAATATTCAGCCAAATATACAGAGGTTACAAAGCCTCGTGTTGAGGCCAACAGGAGCTGAAAAAATCTAGTCATATATGATCTTAGACTGTAAAGGAAATTGAAAAACTGCAACAAAATTGCACAAGATCTACCACATTTTAAGGGAAAGTATTTTGATTGAGGACAGTTTTATTTTAGATTTCCTTTTACTGTTTCATAACATACAGATCAGTTTCAACGACCATTTTTCGAGTTTAAGGTGGAGAGTTGTTTGTAGATTCTTTGGTTTCTGAAAGAACACTATAGAAAGTTAATAAGATTTGCATAGCCTTAAGGAAAATTCAAAGTAACAGTTCTGAGCTGACTACTAGGGAGGGTATTCAACTCATTGAACTTGTGATAAGCAGCTTGTCTTGGTGTTGGAATCATGCAGTAGATCACTACTCTGGAATCATTTAAATGAGACAAAACAGTGCAAGAATGCAGTAAGCATCTGCATTTCCTGATTTTGGACAAGAAAGTGCAGTCCATGTTGCACTGCATATTGTAGTGTTGAAAAATCAATGAATATAAACTCATGTAAACTTCAGGATGCATGTATGCAGCCACAAACACAATGTAACTGGGCCATGCTTCTGAATAGAAGGAACAAAATTAGACAAAACACTGGAATCTGCAGACCTACCTATAACCTAACTACAGAAAAAGAAAGTAGCCCAGGAAAATGCTTTTACAATTATTTCTCAGCTGTCATAACTTGTAGGACCTGAGATAACAGAGAGAGAACCCAGTAACTATAACTGAGGAGATGGCATATAATCTTAGTCCTTAGGAAATAAGCAATCTCATTTAGCAACCTTAAATTCCCCAGTTCTATTTTACCTTATTTACTTCAGTTCAGTAGCTGTAAGATACAACATTTTCCTTCACAAAGATTCTTTTCCCCATCGGCAAATGCAGGATTATTGAAAATTGAACCAATCTTTAAGGCAGTTGTGTTGTGATACAAACCTCCTATGTGAGCTGGTGAACAAAAGCTCAGGATGACTCAGATGTGCCTTCATTTGATGGCACCATACTGTTTTCACCTGCCCAATTATCCAGCACTCAAGGGGAAGGCACTGCAGCTCCCTAATTGGTAGAATTTATGGTAACTTTTTTCCCTTTGAGGAAAGTTGCCCTCTGAGGCATTGAGTGAAGCGGACTCTTTTAGAAGCAGCAGCAGTATAACCCAATATAGCCACGTCTCATCCTAATTTTGCAAGACATAGGTACAATATGTGTTCTTAATACATTAGATTAATCTTATTTCTATGAGTTTCAGTGGCTTGTTAAAAAAATATATATTTTCACTAGACAGTCAATAACTTCAGCTACCAACCTATTCTCTACACCTGGCACACAGCTGCATCATCAGTCTAGCTGACTGATGGACCTGCACAGTTCTGTTAGGACTTTGTAAACTAGAATTTTCTACAACAGTTTTCACAGGAAACTTCATAGAAACTGCTTCTGAAATATCAGGAACAATATCAGTGTTCTTTCTTGCAAACCCAAGAACTGCAATTAGTAGGCTGAGAGGGGGAAAGTCTAACTAGATTGTAAGCTGTTTGAGCCCATGGCTTCCCACCAAAGTTCATCCTGACCATTGAGGCATAAAAAAATTATAAGATTAAAATGTTGAAGATGACCTGAGACATGAGCCAACTGGATACAGCAAAATAAAGAACCAAGAGTCACAAGCACAGAAGTTCGATCAACTGAAACTGCCAATTTTTTTTGGAACTCAATCCAGACAAATAAATTAACACAAGCAGATTGTTAAAAAGGCTTTTTTTTTTTTTTCTTTTTCTTCATCCTGTCCTGAAGTAAAGAAATTAGAATCTGAGGAGACATGACTCTTTGCAGTCTACCTGAAGTCAACTATAAATACAGCGTACTGTGCTGAAGAATAGATTAAATCCATTTAGAATCGAAACAACTACATAGATTTAATAGTCCAGGCTCTACCTATTTCTATCTTTTTCTATTGCTAGAAATTACTTAATTCACCACAATTAGGTAAGTGTTCCTACCTGTTAGCTTGCATTGCAAATGAACAGAAGCATACTTACAACTTGGGTTATTCTACAAGAAAAATTCATATTTTTTCAAAAACCTGCAGGAATGTTAAAAACATTAATGCACCCTGTCAATGCTTGCTGCAGAACGTTTATTGCTATTGCTTTATTTAGTTTCTGTTTGTACACTTACAGTGGATAATTTTTATTTTATGAAAATAAATATTTTATGAAATCTCTGGATTTGCTGCAATTTCAATGCAAAAACACCAGTGATATGATACCAGCTGTATGATAAAGCTGAGAGATTATGGCATGCCAAAATCACAGGCTCTTTGTATTGAAAGGTGTTACATTATTAGTATCCAAAGTCAAATTACCATGTGTTCCATTAAACTTAATTACATTAGGCATAACCACAAGTTGTTGCACCCAAATAATCAATTTTATAGTTCTGTTTCTGAATGCATACAGAGTGTAATGAATTTGGGAGCTTGAGATAGATAGGGTATACTTACAGCATTCTGAAAAAATATAACTACCTCAAACTCTTGAGCTGCTTCAAGAAAAACTGGAGAGATCACTTGAGAAAGATCTTTAGGATGGATTTTACAAACCAATGTGTGATCATTGCTATCACCATCAAGCTTTACCTGATTAGAAAAGGCAAACCTATTGACGGTATAATCTGTATAATTTTATGTATTGGGTTTACATGGCAAAGTTTTGGTAGCTGCGGGCTGCAAGGGTGGCTTCTATGAGAAGAACTCAGAATGTAACAGCCAGTTCCAGACAGCTCCAAAAGGGACCTGACGCTGCCCAGAGCCGAGCCAATAAGCCATGTTGTTTGCACCTCTGTGAGAGCAGACTTAAGAAAGGGAAGAAAAAAAACTTGCTGTGCAACAGCAGCTGGGAGAGAGAGGAGTGAGAACCAGCCTTACAGACCCCAGGGTCAGTGCAGAAGGAGGGCAGGAGGTGCTCCAGGCAGCAGCAGCAGTTCCCCTGCAGCCTGTGCAGGGAGAGGCCCCTGGTGGAGCAGGCTGTCCCCCTGCAGCCCATGGAGCAATCCCCCATGCTGTAGATCTCCATGCTGCAGCCCACGGAGGAGCCCCCGGTGGAGCAGGTGGATGTGGCCTGGAGGAGGCTGCGGCCCATGGAGAGCCCTCGCAGGAGCAGGCCCCGGGCCGGAGCTGCAGCCCATGGAGAGGAGCCCACGCAGGAGCAGGGGGTCTGGGGGGAGCTGCCGCCCACCTGTGGGGGACCCGTGCTGGAGCAGTTTGCTCCTGGGGGATGGACCAATGCTGGAGCAGTGCTTGAAGAGATGTTGCCTGTGTGCAGCCCCCACAGGCTCAGTTCAGGAAGGATGGCATCCTGTGGGAGGGACACCACGTGGAGCAGGGGCAGAGTGACTGTGTAGGAGCAGCGGAGGTGAAGAATTACGAACTGACTGCAGCCCCCACTCCCCATCCCCCTGCACTGCGTAGAGGGAGGATGTAGAAAAGGGTGGATTGGGGGTGAAGGTATTTTTAGTTTGCTTTTAGCTTCTCACTGCTCTAGTCTGCTAGTGATATGCAATAAAATATATTACTCTCCCTATGCTGCATCTGTTTTGCCCATGACGGTGATTGGTGAATGATCTTTCTGTCCTTATCCCAACTCCTGATTCCCATTATATTCCCATTTTCCTTTGAGGAGGAGGAATGAGAGAGCAGTTGTGGTGGAGCTTAGCTGCCCAGCAGGTAAACGCACATCTTGTTATGCTGCAGACTTAAGAAGAACCTAGGCTTTGCTCAATTACCAGAAAAGCCTGGCTACCTATATCCAGTGTTATTCAAGTACTCTCAGCTTTTCAACTCAAATGCACAGGCAAACTCTCTATGGATTGTAAAACTACCACAAAAGTGTCAGGTAATATAGATTTTACATATAATATAAAAACGATATTCTTGTTTTTTGTGTCTAAGTGCAGAATACTGTTTCTGCCCTCTGCTCAGGGAAATACCAATGTGTACTGGACCATTTTTATAGGTTGCAATTGTCAAAAGCACTGTGAACGTAAGGTTCTTTTTGCCTTTCCCAAGGCCTAGCTCTCCCCAAACCACACACAAATTTTATTTTTTGGTGCTATGCTTTAGTCACGATTCATAGTCTTCTGGCTTGTACTGTATCTCCCTATATCCCAAGCTTATCTTAGCTTGCTACAAAACTGAGTAGTTTTACTTCCTGAGGAGCAGATCCATTTTACTGACTCTGCCAACTCTGGCCAAACCGGCCTTTGCAAAAGTTATTCCAGCTCCGCTGTCACTGAAAATGAGCAGAAGTCAGCATGTTCCCTGGGTGTGTCTTTTCCTGTTGTTTCATTCAGTTAGGTTTTACCTGGGGCCTCCAGATGGAATATTATCAGAGCTCTTACAGCTTCTCTAAAGATGCCAGCATTCAGTATTAGGTAAATACATCTCAGCTCCATATAGTCTGTTCCCAAAAACCTGTTTATTGGGCAGCAAAGGCCACTAACATCAATAGCAAGATGTAAATTGCATCAACTATGAAACTAGCCCTGAAAGCCTTGTCATACTTTAAGCAAAGAGCACAAAGAAAGAGTTAAAGAAAACTCAGTAATGTATACTGAGTTAGGTTGGAGAAGCATCCTGTTATCAAGGGGTGACTCTGAGTGCTGATGGGGGTGGCTCCTGACTGAGCAGGCGGTATAATAGAGCTCTACCTCCTGTTCCATTGCAGGGATCCACAGCCTGCTCCGACTCGGATCAGCTGTTGTTTAGCAATTTCTTTAGGCCACCTGCTGCCTGTACTAATTTCGTAGAAAGCAAAGCACTCAGAGGAGAGGTGGGGCACAAATACTGTACTTAATTTGGAGTAGGAAAGGATCTGAAACTAATACAATTATTAAAGTAGACTGTGTGTTCACTACTCTTTTCTGGGCATTAAGTACAATAAATGCAGTTCAAAAACCATCAGGTATAATGCACTACAAGCAATTAGTAAATATGATCCTCTAGGGAAGATTCCCTAAGAGTCCCTTTCTTCCAAATATTCCTTGAGCTTAGTGGCAAATCTGAGTATCTCTCACCTCATGCTATTCTTCTACTTTCTTAGTAATGCGTGGTTGGCTGGTAATGACACTGGAGGAAATCTTCCTCCCAGATTAGCACTGCAGGAGCGCCTATCTGCAATGCAGATCCCTGCTGCTTTCAGTACATAATACCCACAAATGTCAGTAATCTTAGAACAGAAAAAAAGAAAAATAAAAAAGAAAGAAGTAAAAGAAAAAAAAGTATTTGCCAATCATGTAGTTCCTACTCCACATTTTTTTAATCTGTGTATCTCAACTGTTTCAAAAGTCTTAACCATCTAATCAGATCGTGTGAATATAACAAAACAATTTTTTCAT
This sequence comes from Anas platyrhynchos, assembly GCF_047663525.1. Lineage (NCBI taxonomy): Eukaryota > Metazoa > Chordata > Aves > Anseriformes > Anatidae > Anas > Anas platyrhynchos. The sequence goes on along the minus strand of NC_092621.1, from coordinate 31,092,303 downwards.
CACATGCAGTGAGAGTAGAGAGTACTTAAGATAGAACTATTGTAGCTCAGTGGTAATTCATTAAAGCATAGTAACTCCCACACTTCAAGATACCTGCCCATACCCAGAGAGTCCAGAGACTTAATTCTGCTCCTCGTTCTAAAAATTCTGCCATTTAAGTTAAGGCAGATTACTTCATCTTCTTGTCTCTCTTTACCCCAGTCCCAGGGTTTCACTGATTATCTCTGTTTAGATTGTAAATGTATCATGGTAGAGGTGGGGCTAAGACAATAGGCTTCCTTTAAAAGACAACACAATGGGCCTAAATCTATTTGGAGCTTTCATTACATAAACTGTATTTATTATTTTTTTTGTCTTTCTCTAGGAAAAAGGACAGAAATATTAAAGGAAAATGAGTCTGAAGTAATCCTAGCAATAAAATCCACAACTCCTGAATTCCAATTTTATGTTCTATCTCTTTAGTAATATGTCGTTATTTATTTCCATTCTAAAGCATAGCAATAAAAGGAATAAATCAATGCTGACTTTATACTTGTCTTCTTTGCCCAGCATTGTCTTCTCCATTCTTGAATACGAGCCAGGAAGAGCACTGAGGTATTCACCCTTCCTACCTGCCAGGCAGGTCACCCACAGTATCACAAGAGCACAGCAAAACTGGAAGAAAACATGCTTTCTTGCTGCCTTTTTCCAAGAAGAGAATCAACAATTCACTCATTCACAGGTGCCACCAAGGTTTTCCTGCAGTTTCATAGGGTATGGCCAGAAGCAAACATTGTGGCTTTTTTTTTTCTTTTCTTTTTTTGTAACAAAGGGTACAGAAGTAATTACTGTAGGAGCTGGAGCATGTCTGTCACAAACACGAACAACTATGAAGAAAAACATGACAGTCAGGAAATGCACCGCCACTGTTAGTAAGCTGTCTCAATAGCTAATTGTCTTTGCTTAATACATATGTCCCAGAATGATAAAGTGGTAAATTTAAAAAGAAATAAAGACTGCTGCTTACTTGATTAGCATGCTAAAAGCAGGTAGGTTCTGAGAACCAAAATGCCAGAAGCTGTTTCTTTTAAATTGCTTAAGTTCTGTTATAAGGAACGATGTTCACATAGTAGGAATACCTCTGTATTGTGGTGAAGCACAATGCAGTAGCATAAGAAAAATTATTTGTAATGACAACAATAATGATAACTTCGGCACAAGCTAACAAACAAGTTAAATATACCCTCCATCTCTCAAGGTCATGCTTAACGAACCCTTTCCAATCTGTGAAGACCATGAAGAGGCCACAATTGGCACGGTCATGTTTGTCAGCTGTCTTGTGAGATGTGGCTGCTCCATGTCCGTACTGGGTGCAGGTGCCCAGACACGGACAGGGGGCTGCTGGGCCTCCATGAGACGAGGCGGGGGCTGCCCCATGCCAGACATGGCTGGTTCCAGCCAGCTCTGGCGGCCCTGCGGCAGGCTATAGATGGGCCCTGCAGCCAAGGTGGCAATGCCTCAGAAAAAGCATTCTTAGGAAAGGCCAGAAAAAGCTGGACAGGAAAAGGAAGGTATTTCCCTGCAGCCTGTGAGAGGCTGAGCTGGAGCAGGTTTATCCTGAATGACTGCAGCCTGTACATCACAGATCAAAATCCCGCCCACTTAGTGAAAGGACAAAAGTAGGTGAGACAAGTTGCAATGTAAGCTGTCTTTTGCCATTTCTAAGATAATTTCAGCTTTTTTTGTTTTCAACCGTGCTTTGTTTTGCAGCTGGGGTTTGAATGTCTTCCCTGGCTTCTTCACTGATAGCTTTGTAACCCATTTCTAGCATTTCCTTAGCTGTGTTACCTAAGCAAAGAATGCCAGCACTCTTTCAGGTGGAGCTTCAAGGCAATGACTCAAGTTTTGCCACAGACAAACACTGGAGCCAGGAGGCAACAAGCAGAAGCTTGGCCAAAGGCAGCTGAGGCACACGGACAGACGAGAGGCTCAGCTAGACCTAGCAGCATGCAAAGCACTCTGGGGTACCAGCTGGAAGTGGGTCGATTTGCTGTGAGGTAGAGATGTGTTCAACTGAACACCAGGCCCCATTAACTTAATATGCTGTGCAGTTCACACCCTTTGCACTAAAATATAGGAAACACATTATCTGGCCAGTTAATTCACCTAAAGAGCTGCAGCAAGTAGAGGCAGGTATTTTCAACACAAATAAATTAAGTTTGGTGTGCATTAACCCTTGATCCCTGCACAGATATTTATTTACATGTACCTATTTTACAAAACCAATGAGCTCATTTTGAAATAGATGGAAAAATGTATTAGGAACCCTTTTTTTCCTGACAACTATATTTTCAAATTCTGTTAAACATAATAATTAGATTGCAAATTGGCATCAATGGAACAATGTACTGAAACAGACATTTTATGTTTTTCCCAAAGATTTTATCCTTTCTTCTTCTTTACAATCAGTTTCCAAGATAATTGTGCCTCCCTTCACTGAAAATGATGACTGTACTATGTATTGCCCTGTAGAAAGTGAAACTGCATGCCTCAGTGAATTCTGTCATCATTTCACCCCCTAATGAGAGAGATTGTTTGCAGGCAGATGAAATTAAATTGTAAGCTCTATTGACTCCAACAACAGGTGCCATTTGTGCAAACCCAAAGGGAACCATTGAATTGTCAAAAAGATTTAACTCTTCCCAACATGTTGGCATCAGATAACATCTTGGTACCTGCACCTCAAATAATTCTATCACCCACAATACATAATCTCATCTTTAACATCACTGGCAAAATGAGTGAAAAGTTCTGAATTAACTGCAAATGAAACACCCATGCTTTCTGATTGCTGGGTTGAAACGGAACTGCATAAACTAAAATGAGGAAGGAAGAGAGAAATAAAGAGGGAAAAAATGAACCTGGAAGGCAGTAAAGATTTCAGAAACTTTCCAGATTCTGTACAAATTCTCAATGGTTAAATCAAACTCATATATGTACCTGGTAAATTTTAGTATGAAGAATTTCTTTTACAAATGTTCCACACTTCCCCCACAGCCCCAGGCTGTGAAAGGTTGCTAATTGCTTGATCTGCATTTGCAATTAAATCAAGATTATCACTGATAAGCTATGCAAAAGAAATCCATGCAGAAGCAGATCTTCACCATTTTTAAAAATTACAGCACAGTTGTGGTTTTACATGTTAATATTAGCTCAGTGACTGATTTGAGTGTTTTTTTTGTTTGTTTGTTTTTGTTGTTTTTGTTTTTGTTTTGCCTTTTGTGTGTGTATGTGTAAGTGAGAAAGTGGAAAACATTGGTATTCTTAAATTCAAACAGAAAGAATGCCCAAATCCCAGTGTTGAACAAAATAAGATCTGGTACTCTTTGAGTTACTTCCTTAATTCTGTTTCTTTCCCTGACATAAGAATTCTGTTCTTGTCAGATAGACAGTCAATCACTGCTATCTAGCAAGAGAATCCTCTCTGTTTCGGGATATAATTTGATATTTCAATGATGTGAAGAACAATTAAATACTTAAGCATTACATAACTTCAAAAGTCTCTTTTGAGATGAAAAATATGCAAATGATAATGTCTAATATGGTTATGGTAAAATTCTTTAATTTTGACTTGAAAGCAGAGAGATTTCAAGCCAGCATGATATATTTGATCCAATGAAATAATCAAACCAACTTTGTATCACTTTGGTGGCAATTTATCTTCTATGCCTGAAGCAGAAAGATATTTCTGCTGCAATAATGGATTTATGTAGTTCCTCCCATATCTGTTTCTTTCAGTTTAAGTATTCAAAAATGTGAAGTCCTTTAGTGGGTAATAGCTCCAGGCATGTAACAGATAGGAGACTTCCAGGAGATGAAGGTTAGAACATTCCCTTGTTGAATACGGTCATGGGGCTAAAAGTCAACACTCTCACACTGCTAACAGGCTGTCACGTTCACTTCCTTATTATACAGGTGGAAAAAGGGAAGGAAGGACTCAGGAAACTAATGGTCTGCAATCACACAAGCAGCACAGAGGGATGACTTCCAAATGCAGGTTTAAATAGTCAGCCAGCAGGATCTCTGCATAGCAGCCGTGATCCCAGGTTTGCAGCAGCAGCAAAATCTGTGTGCGTGCCGCAGCGTTGTCTGTGTGAGTTCATAACGGAGGGCTGAACACCGGGGTCCTTACAGGCATGCACATTAGAAGTGCTGCCTCCTGCCTTCTGGGCATAGCATTCCCACCACCTAAAGACAGAGCATAGCATGTAAGCTTTGCAAGCACCTGGTGAGATAATGCCTGCTTTATTCTGGTAAGAAGTAAAATGTGCTAAAAACATTTCTGACATTTAATGATGTTGCTTTCATTTTGAACACATCATTGAACAGATATTGAATCCATTCATTTTGGTAATAGACTCAGAGCTGTGGAGCTTCTGTTTTAATAAATAAATAAATAAAAACAACAGACACTTTTCTGTGTGGGCTGGGAGGTGGGAACAGTCATAACCCTTGGTATTAAACGTGTTAGCATTTCATGAGTTTTGCTCTTCCATGTGTGTCTCCATACATCTCTTTGAAAAACTAATTTCATTTTCCTATTCTTGTCTGCAGCTTTTTCAATTTTGAGATCAAGCTGCATATTACTCTTCGTCAGACTGGCTATTTCAAAATTGATGCTAAATCTTAAATATACTACACATGTTTTCCAATTTTGGTAGAGTAGGTGTGGTTTACATATTCTTTTTCAGACAAAATTGTAGCAGATTTTCTTATCACACTATATTTTTTCAATCGTATTTCTCCATGTTGTAGCAAAAGGAAGAGACTGAAATTAAATCAAATTCTTTATAAAAACTGCATGGAAATTTTCAGGTTTTGCCATAGCTTTTTATAACTTGCAGAGCACTAGCATGACCATTGCAATCTTTATTTCCCAAAATTCAATTTTTGTGCTTTTATGCAGAGTAACTCAATAGCAATATCTGAGCAAAACTGGGTATGACACATTCAAAGCTGAGGATCACAATTGCGCTAAATGAGCCAAAATGTATACCAAAATTTGGATTTTTAAGTGAGACTCTTTTAATAAAGAAATGGCACAAACGTTTAGAAAAAGATCAATCTACATAAATCATGTCCACGGGGTTACTGTCTCTGGACCATTTAGAATCACATGTAAACTGTCACATGTGTTATGAAAATGTATGTCACGTGTGTAATGAAAATGTATTTTATCATTTACAGACCTCATCCTAAACTCTGTTTACGTCTTTAGCTGATTCCAACCATTCACCAACATCTTCCCAGTCTTATCCTTCTAATAACCTTCCAATTTCCAAGCAAGGCTGGTGTTTTGCGGTTTGTTTCATTGCCCCAGAAAGCTCAGACTTAGCAGAGAAATAGGAATAACAGACATTAAAATAGACATTAAATTTTATCTGCTCAACAATCTTTAGAAATGTGCAGACTGCACAGAGGGGCTGACATTTTAGATTTGTTTTTAAATTGGACATAACAGGAACTCCGTGTGACTTCCTATAGAAACATGGCTTTTTATGAAAGAAAAAGAGATTGTTCCAGCTCCTTCTGTGGCTGTGACCACTTGCAATATGTTCTGATATTTATCTATGTAGTTAGTGGTTTCCTTCATTTTTCCTGTCAACATCCAACTTCTTTTCTGCCTCATTACATTTCCCTTTGCTGAATTCTGTGCCCATGTGGAGAAAACTACATGCTCCCTTTTAAAAGAGCTATAATAAAATAGAAAAAAAAGGATATTGCCTTACTGGGTTTTTGCCAAATTCTGCCTCTGCCTTTACTCTTTTTTTTTTTTTTCTTTTTTTTTTTTTTTTGAGTAAACAGAAAGATGCTGAAACAGCACAGTGTATGGTCCAACAGTTTTTTCCTTTGTCATAGTGTAACTGTTAAAGAGTAAACCATTTCAGCAGGGAGGTAATAAGCTATTAGTGAAGATGTTTGAAGCAAACCACACACACAAGATGAATAAAAGGAGTTTACTGAGTGATACAGACAAAAAGGTGGGATAGAGGTCAACCATGTAATGCCACCAGGTTGACTGGTCTGCATCCCAGAAGTTGTTTATGACTCCATCTAGCTTCACGTATTAAGATGAAGGACTGCACTGCTGTGATAGCTGTTTCAAATCCACAAAAAGAAGACACTCTGCAGGAAGCTCTCTGCCTCTATTCTCAAATTGGTACAATCTGAGCTGAGGGGCAGTAAGGCATAAAATAAGCCTGACACTCTTCTAAAATGGAGAAGATGAATATTCTTGATTTATTGTATATGCAGACATGCAACCTACTCTCTGCTGCTGATTTTACCAGTGGATCCCAAGAGAGAGTATTTCTGTAGTTTTCCTTTTCTTCTCAACTTTAGCACACAATAGTGCAGGCAATAACCTAACTTAAAGTCATTATCTGCGCACCAATGTGGCTCTTTATGTATGCAAATCTCTCTCATTAAATCCCACAAAACTTTCCTGGTGATTCAAGAATTAAATACCCACATAGTTTTAGGAAGCTTCAGGGCTAAGCAGCTTCTTGTTGCACTTTTGGATCTAGACAACCAAATTGGCAGAAAGCTGTCTAAACCCTTTATGATCTTTCTTTATTTTGGTCTCTCCATATATCACTTTCCTAATCAGCACAATGGAAACAAGGGTTCCATGAATTTTCTGTGAAGATATATAGGTTGATAGGTTAGAGCTAATACATTTCTCAGATAATCCTGCAGGACATGAATGGCACTGACATGTCAGGAAAAATAAATGAATGAATGAATTAATTAATTAAAAAATAAATAAAATGTAGGGGTTTTTTTGAACTGGCCATTTAAATCTGTCACACAGGACCAAATATTCATAGGGCTGATGAACCAACTGAAAACAAACAGTAAGAATGAATTTCTTACTTGATTTCTCTTTAGTTGAAGGCACTTTTATGTCTCCTGTCACTTGATATCAATGAGCAGGCTTCCAGCTCAGCTGAGACAACGCTAGATTTGGAAGATGTACAAACATTGATATCATCGAACGTATTAGCAGGTATGAAAGCCAAACCAAGCTTTTGCTAACAGCTGTGGTTAGTTTCCACAATTTAGTAGAAAGTCTGCAAGTGAAAAACAGCTCAGATTAACAGCTCAGTGGTGGAAGGCAAATGTTGAGACAAGATCTCTTTGTAATAAAAACTACCATCCTTTACAGAAGTTACCATATGGAATATAGCTAGAACTTGAGTTCCAGTCATTATTTTCTGTGCTTCTACAACAATTACTCTGTGAACCAATAACTTCAGTGCCATCTTGCTAGAACAGGTGGATAAAATAAATATAATAACAAGTGGTTATGAAATATATAAAATTATTTATTTAATCAAGAAAAATCTAGGCAACACAGCTCAAGTAAAACTATATTCCTTGTAATGCAACACAAATTAAATTTCTTATGTTACAATCTGTGTTCATAACAAACTGCTCTCAGCAGTCATTTCTGGCATGACATAGACTTGTCTTTTGGAGAGCATGCGATATGAATCAGGTGATAAAACTTCTTTGGTTGAGCCTACGCAGTAGTTAAACCTCCTTCATTCTGAAATAAATAAAATGCTGTTGGGGAAGGGAAGGGAAAACATGATTATTACAGAGTATTTACTTGGAGAATCCACAAAAATAAAATTAAATTACAATCACATAAAATTAACAATTTCAAAATTCCTCATTTCCCTCTGTTATGCTTTACCAGACATAGAACTCATTTTTTTGCTCAACTTTGATTTGCCTAGCTCTGATAAATCACATTAAAAATTAATAAATGTATCACAAATTAATAAGCATTGTGTTACATTAGCATGATTAAAACTTCAAATCTAACAATTTGACCTGTTCAAATTATTATCACATGCAGGATCAAATTTTGTTAATTCATTTCACAAATTCTTGCCCTGAAATGGCAATGTTACACAAATTCTACTCAAAGAGATTAGAATGTTACTAAAGCGACAAGCCTTCTGAAAGCACATTATTGTTCTATGCTGGTTCAAAATAATAGAATAAAGCAAATATATCTAGAATTGTCTGCAATTCATATTAATTTTCTTCATATAAACTATAAGACAGTATGCTTCAGTTCCATGTTAACGGTAATCAACAGTTAGAAAAATACATGCAAAAGACTTCTGTCTTTTTTCTGAGCTTCCAATAAATATATTTTAGAAATTCAATATGCACATTTTTCTACATATCATGCTTTAGGACAAAGCTAAGGGGAAGCTAAGATTGAATAGCTGCTGGTTTTTTGTTTGTTTGTTTGTTTGTTTTTGTATGATTGAACAGAAGGTATTAGGCATGAAATATGTGTACAAAGAAAGGTTGCAACCTACTCCAAACATTTCTTCACCTGTTTTGCTGTGTGTATTATTTTGCTATAATTTTAAAATACTTCTCTAGATCTCTAGATAGTTACAATTCCCATTTTGAACTATAGTTTAATAAATGTTTTTTGATGTACATGGGATACAAAAGGATAATGTCAGGTGCACATTTGTTCTCCCAAAGGAAAACGATTCTTTACTTGGCAAAAGCAATCTATAGGCATGCCCACTGCAGTTTGCTATCTGTTCTACAAACATAAAACAACCATTCACAACCTGCCAAAACCTGTCCTTGTAGAAACAAGCACATACGTAACTGACTGATCACTGGCTTGGCGCATACATTGGAACACATTTTTAACTGATTACCTCTTTAAGGTAAAGCCTCACATATTCCAGCTGATCATACCTTTGAAACTCTCAATGCAAAGTCAACATTTAAAATTGCATCCTCCCATTCTGAAAGCTTTCTATTAGCCATTATATCAAAGCAGACAGAAAACTAATTCATTTCCCAGCACAATATCAAGTCACTACAGTTTTACTATCAAAACTTATCAAAACTGTTTTTTTACATAGAGGAGAAATCCAAAGCAGTATGTTCATAACACACACAAAGAAGGTCCTCAGTTCATCTACAGAGTGGCTGTCATGCATTTCTGTTCTGATAGGTCTCTCTACATGATTTTACAGCTTTAAAGAACTTCCTGCATCCTGTCAAGCAGACTTCACAAATATGAAAATATTTGAAAGCCAAAAGTAATGCCCAAATTCCCAAGCTATAACATCACCATGACTTTAAAGGAATAGTAGAAAATATTTCATATAGTATACTGAAAACATACCACCTGCCTGTTCAATCATATGAACTGATAAGGCACTAAGGCTATTTATAGATCAGTACAGAGACAAATTTTCTTAAGAAGATATTCTTGGATATTCAGAAAGATGCTGTAACATGTAGACTTTCATGTCATTTATCATGGAGATTCATTGACTGATCATTGCAGGAAACTGCTCCTCTGTAATCTGATGTCATTGTTCATGTCATTAACCTTCTACATCATCAGTGTTATTCTGGTTTTTTGTTTTGTTTTGTTTTGTTTGTGTGTTTTTGTTTGTTTGTTTGTTTTTGTTTTGTTATTTTTTCTGGTGCCAGTACCAGACTTAAATTTGAGGTGAGGTCCATTGAAGAAGACAAACTTACAAGGACTCAATTAAATCAAATATATTTGTTCCACCATAAACATCCACCGAGCTAAATAACTAACAGTGTAACCAATAGGTAACCTGTAACTCTAGCTCTCTAAGAGATTACTACTGAATTCTCACAACTCATGATTTCTCTTTACTTCTAAATCTCCCTTCATAAACAAACCTATATAATAATAGCACAGTGAACATGGGCCACATATGAGCACCATTTTGGTTGTTCTGACACATTTCCACATATTCTTGTTGCAGTGCTCTTGTACTGAAACACAAATAAATCTCAAAAATAAAAAGATGGCTGACTCCTTAAGGAAAGCACAGGACATGTTAGAGTACAGTGGGAATAATATATTTCGTGACACCTGACTCACCAGTGGAAGAACACCTTTATAAGAGACCAGCCAAAATCAAATGTATTGTCTTAGTACACCATCAGTAGTTCAGGAAGTACAGTCTCTTTTGGTGCATAGAAAATAATGAAATGTGTTGTAAATGGGATTAATTTCAAGCAATTCAGGTAGCTTTCTAAGTGAAATTCAGTCTGACTCGGAAAGATAAAACTTTCTTTTTTTTTCTTTACTCATTACATGAAAGGGCTGGCAAAATAAAAATGAACTTCATGTCTAAACTGAACCATTTGCTCAGCATGCTACCCTTCAATATTCTAGGTAGCTTCTTTAAAGAACTGACATACTATTCATGGATTTTCTCTGAGATGGGGTGAATAAGCTAGACTTTCTTTAAATAAGCTACAGGATCCTGTAGTTCCTTTCTTAGAGGATTTAACCTACCTACCTCATTATACACAGACAGATACACTCCTTCCCATTACATTGAACTGAATCATACACTGTTGCACTACATGAACTTTAATGATGTGGTTTTATCAAAGCCACAAAACATTTGGCATTCAGACCTTTTGGAATATCTAACTTCATGTCCATGTACAAAAAAGATAACACCAGACCTTTTTTGCCCAGCCTGTGGTGACAAGCTGCCAGCATAATGAAAATGAATACTTCTGATTTCATGAAACCGCCTTTCTGATAAATCCTCTTCTGCAAAACAGTGAATCTTTTTCCTGACATAAATGGCAGGCTGAAGCAGATAGGTTAACAAACTCATAGATGTACTGGTAAATAGCAAAGTTAAACCTTTCAAGCAGGAATTTTAGTTAGTATGGATAAGCGCTACCATGAAATAGCAAGTACGCTATTTCTCCAAATAGATGCAACTGATCCATCTTGGGAAAAGAGTACAAGCCTCTTTAATTCCAGAACAAAGTATATTTTGAGGTTATGTTTAAACTTAATGGGAGAGATCCAAAGCCAAAGGAAATCAATGGAATTATTTCAACACACTTTTGATCAGCCCATAAATAGAATTGCTCTGGGAATCACAGCATCACAGCAATTCAATATAAAGAGCTTCAGAGGATATACTGAACTTCCAGAGTGGAAATGCTGGAATTTCACAGAAAAAGAAAAACTCCTGTATCTTCCTTGGATTCATGCAGAGTGTCCCATTCAGAATGCAAAAGAAACAAAAAGTATGTGTGGTATTGTTACAGGGATTAATTATGTTGGCACTCCTTGTAAATAACACTGCTTACCCATTACCAAGAGCCATGGTTAAAGATTGATTTTTCTTCTTAAAAACTATACTGGTTGCCAGGCACAAGGCTTGGATGAACCCTAGTCAGTCCCATGTGGGGAGCCTAGCTAAAACCTCCAGCTCTTACAAACGTTTGGGAATTCACATGTATGGTAGGAGGCAATTATTTACTTGGGGTTTCAAGACCTGCCATCTGGATCGTGAACAGCAGTTTACCCTGGCTGTCATGGCAGATCACAGTTGTAAAGCCCCTCTCCTGCTTTTCATATCTCACTCTCTTTTTGCATTTGCATCACAAACAAAGCCTCAGAGCAATAAATCAATCTTGATGACAAAATGGACTTAGACATGAGCACACCTATAGCCAGAATGGGGCATCTTCTCCCTGGCAACACTTTGTAATCTCCCTGAAGTCTTAGTAGGGGAGACAGAGACAGGAGAGACATATAGGTGTGGGGACAGTATGAGGTTTTTCCTCCATCAAATTTGGCAAAATGTGTAACTTTGTTACCTATTCCAGTGCAAGCTTCACCCTCAGCTTTGTGCATACAAAACAGATCTGCCTAAGGAAAATTCAGGTACATAGTACTTCTTTTTCGTTTGCATAAATATTCTATTTCTTTCAGAAATAGGTGCTAAAAAATCAACAAAATCAGTTTTTCCATTTTCTTAAGTTTTATCCCCTCTGTATCTGAGTATTCCATTGGGTATTCCCTTGCTGGGTCCCCTGGTTCTGTGCAGTACATCTGAGCATTAGGCAGTCATGACTGACATGAAATTCAACAAAGGAAAATGCCAGGTTCTGTATGTGAGGCAGAGCAGTGACAGACATAGGTACAGACAGGGAGATGAGTGGCTGGATGAGTGGCTCAACAGAAAGGGATCTGGGGCTGCTGGTCAACAGTAAGCTCAACATGAGCCAGCAGTGTGCCCTGGCAGCCAGGAGAGTGTTGTGGTTTTGGCTGGGATAGAGTTAATTTTCTTCACAGAGGCTCTAACAATGCTGTGTTTGGATTTTTGATGAAAGTTTTGATGAAAATTGGTGATAACACACCAATGCTTTAGTGTTGCTTAGCAGTGCTTTCACAGAGCCAAGGACTTTTCAGCTTCTCATGATGCCCTGCCAGTGAGGAGGCTGGGGGTACACATGAAGGTGGCAGGAGACACAGCCAGGACAGCTGGCCCAGGCTGGCCAAAGGATATCCCATACTATATGATGCCACACTCAGCAATAAAAGCTGGGGTAAAGAAGGTGGGGGGTGAGGAGCAGGGGAGGAAGGGGGTGGAGAGTGGGGGAGAAGGATGTCAGGAGTGATGGCATTTGTCTTCCCAAGAAACTGTTCCACATGATAAGCCCCGCTTTCCTGGGAGTGACTGTATGCCTGCCTACTGATGGGAGGTGGCAGATGGATTCCTTGTTTTGTTTTGCTTGCACACACAGCTTCTGCTTTACCTAAAGATCTGTTTTAATCTCAACCCAGGAGTTCTTGAACTTCTGCCTATGTGATTCTCTCCCCAGTCCCACATGGGCAGAGTGACTGAGCGGCTGTGTGGTGCTGAGCTGCCTGCCAAGGCTAAATAACAACAGAGGGCAAGCTGCATTTTGGGGTGCATTAAGCACAGCACAGCCAGCCAGACAAAAGAGGTGTTTCTGTCACTATATTTATTGTTGGTGCAGCCTCACCTTGAATATTGTGCGTAGTTCTGGGCTCCACAATATAAAAAAGGTAATAGGTTACTTGAATGCGTGCAGAGAGCAACAAAGCCAGTAAAAGGGCTGAGAGGACATTTAGATTGTCTAGTCTAGAGAATAGGAGGCTGACAGGCCACCTCATTTATTTCTACAGGTTCCAGGGGAGGGGAGGTGGAAAGGGAGGTGCCAGACTCTGCTCCCTGATCACTGATGACAGGATGCGTGGGAACATTATAAAGCTGGGCCACAAGAGGTTCAGGCAAGGCATCAAGAAAAATTTATTGACTATAAATGTGATCAAACACTGGAGCAGGCTTCCTAGAGAGGTTGATACTCCATAACCATCAGCAGTCAAGACACTTTGGACAGTGCCTTCATTAATATGCTTTAGCTTTTCTTGTCCCTGAAGTGGTCAGGCAGTTGGACTAGATAATCTTTGACTGAATGATTGTAACTCTAACCACAAAGCAGTCATGATCTTTTCCACTTTTGGGGGTATATTTGATAGCCTCTGGATGGCTTCCATCATATTAGCTGCTTCTTCTAAACATCCTGGCCTCCATGTTGCATCATATCTGGGCTAGATGATCTTTCAAGGTCCCTTCCAATCCCTAAAATTCTGTGATTCTGTGTCATGTCAATGAGCACAGACACAGAACAAAGAAAAGTGCATTCTCTTTTGTTTGCATCGCTGTCCAGCCAGGCTGAGGAATCCCAGCTGATTTGCTTAATCTTCCCCATTCACATTTCATGTATAAGGTAAAAACCAAATGGCCTCCCTGCCCTAAGCCAATACATGGTAGTCCATGGCTTCATCTACAATAAGAAATAGCATGGGAAGCAAAGTGTAGTCATATAAAATCAGATACACAAAAAGGAAACAAAAATATTGGTTCACTGGCCAGCTCCAAGGGAGTAGAGCTATTAATGTAAGTATCTGAAAGAAGGAGAACTCACTGTTACTGCACACTTCTTTTTTTTTTTTTTTTTTTTTTTTTTTTAATCCTTCATATAACTTGTTTAAAAGTATAGCAAGCAGTGCACAGACCATGGCATTGTAATATCTTTTGGGAGAGTGAGATGCTGCTGCTAAGGGAAGGCATGGAAGGCATGTGCAGATATACCAGGGTTAAAAGGAAATCCATATTTCTATATGGAACGAATATTTTTTGTTTGTGTGTTTACTGTATTAATGCTGACTTTGCATGTTCTTCATATTTTTTTCATATTCTTCTGTTGATGAGTTTACAGTATATTAAAGAGCAAATGAGGCTTCTTTATCCTTTTTGTTTCTTTGCCCATACTGATAAGTAAATCTAATGAAGTAAAATTCAAATAATGTACAAAACACATATGTATGTAACTCTTAAGATTTTAGGTGTTGACCTATTGCAATGTCAAAACATGGCCAACAATACCTGAAACCTGTGGGGTTACCTGTGTTTGACTAGCCATATCTTCCAGTATTCTGCAAAATCCTGTACTCTATGTGTGTGTGAAAATCACCTTACTGTGACTGACAAAGAACAGACAGACCCTTCTGTTCAAATAAAGTAAAATAAAAAGACATAAAATTTACAGGGAGGACATTAGCTGCAGCAACAAAAGCAACAATAAGAAATACCCATGAGAGTAAGGTCTGTCTGAGAGAGCAGAGAACAGTGTTATACTCCTTATAGCAAGCAAGTGGCATCACAGGAAAAAGACTTAGGTGCTTCCATCTAAAATAAACAACCCAACACAGCTAGAGGTTATATGTGCACCAGGAAATTCAGCTGCGAAAGACAAGAAACTCACGAGCTAATGACCTGCCTTTCAGATGTGAACAAAAGATACAGCCATTACTTAACTGAAAATTTTCATTATTACTTCTCCCAAGCAAGTCCTGTGATGCTGTATAAGCAGCAAAACAGCATTACTTCATTCTCCTTATCTTCTGACAGTCAGTGTACTTTTAGGAATTTTCTGTCAAGCTTTTCCGGTCTCCATGTATCCAACTTTCAGATATCCAACTTTCTCAAGATTTAAATTGGAAAACTTTCTGGCTGTTCTCATACAGCCTCAGGTCTAGTGCATCCCTCCAATGAATCAGTAAGGAGGGTTAATGAAGTGCTCTCACTGTGCGTGCAACAATGGAGCAAAGCTCTCTGGTTGCCAGCAAATCAAAGATCAAAACAGTCTGAGACAGGACACACAGCTGCATAGCTCTGCTCTTGTTGGAGGATGGTTAGAAAAAGGATCTGATAAATAAGGAAAAAGACATAGAGGGTGCACAATGTGCAGAAATAGAAATAGAGTCAAAGGATGGGAGACTTACAGCAGAGTTAAAAGCATTTTCCCCTTTGCATTCTCCTCTAGATAGCTCTCCTATGTATTTCTAAGACTTTCAGGCTGGAGTGGGGGCTGGTGGGATTGGAGAGTGGTTGTTTTTCATTTCTTAGGTGGTTGTAATTAAATCATGAGAAGGCAACTCTTGAAAGCTAGCAAATCATCTGACATCAAAAATATATTCATATTTCAAACACCTGTTTTTATTATATGGGGTCAGGCCTCTCTCCTTAAGGAATTGTACCACTGATACAATTAAGCTGGGAAATCTATATAATCTGAAAACTAAGCCAGAAAGATACTCCACACAGAGATTACCAGGACTACTCTCTGGGCTCATACATTTATTTCATAACCAGTGTTTTGGAAATTAACTTCTCAAAGTATCAAACAGATCAGATCACCACTGCTTTCATTTGCAGTGTTAAAACACATTCAGCATTATACAATCACTAACACTGGTTTTGCTTCTCCAGCCTGTCTCCAATAACTGTCTACTTTCTTCAGACTTTCATTTTACTAACTTTGGAATTTGTCCTGCAGTGAAACTGCTTCAGTAAACAGCATTAAAGAGCAGCTCCAGTGCTCATTCTGTGCGGTCACTGCCTGTGTTTTACATGGGCAGTAGGAAAGAGACAGACAGAAACAACTGAGACTCAGGCTGCAGAAAGATCAAGTCAACCACAATTTCTATTGTATTAATTTACTAAACCATTCAAATGAGGTCATAAGTAGACTAGGACAACTAATTTTGTTCATCAGAGCTCAATTAAATTAATCTGAAACTTCAAATAATCAAATATAATAATCAAATAATCTTTCCTGACTATTTTCCTCTGACAAAATCGTTTTCTTCATAAAGAATTAAGATACTGGCATCTTCTTTAGTAGAACAATGTGCTTTTACAGAGAAAAGATTGAATAGTCTTAATTAGTCTGCTCATAAACAGGCTTCATTTGTTGACAAAATGGAAGTATTTGTATTTCTAAAAATAAGAATTTTCTGGTAAATATGCCATTAATGCTATTATAGTGAATATACCCATTGACTGACCAAAACAAAAACAAAACAAACAAACAAACAAACAAAAAGAACAAACAAACAAAAGCTTCTTTTATATTACCTAACCTTAGCTCTTTCAGTTTCAGGGCATTGAAAAACTCATCTTTTTTACATCACAAAATTGCAGATTGAAGAAGCACACCTCCTCCCTCAGAATAAGTCTTGCCATCCCTGAACTATGGATGCCAGGTATTATTTTAGGCTGCTTTTTTAGACCTTCAGTAATGCAGATTTCACAATGTCCTCTGATTACCTGTTGCAGCACTTCTCCTTTCTTATCAGAGATGCCCCAAAATCAGCACAGAAAAACAAGGACTAAAATTATGCATTTCTGCAGGGCCATTAATTATCAGCTTGTCTTGGTAACCTGTGTTGATTTCTCCAAAAATCCTCTCCTCCCCTGTTGACCTCTATTTAGGACCTTATTCTGCATTTTGCAAACCTTCACGTCGTTATGGTTACCAGCACATGAACCAGCAGCTAAACCAAGACTGCTGAACTGATGTCCATGCAGTCTGCCCCTCCCGTCCCCTCCCCTCTCCTCTCCTCGGGTCTCCTCAAGTCTCCTCTCCTCTCCTCAAGTCTCCTCTCCTCTCCTTTCTTTCCCTTCCCTTCTCTTTTCTTCCGTTCCCTTCCCTTCCCTAAAAAGCGTTCAAATAAGGCTATGAATCTTTCTACTTAATTGAAGAAAACATCCAATCTGATTAAATCCTAGTAAGATTAAGGGGATATCTTGTTCAAGTAAACAGCTAACAACAATCAAATCAGAAGAAAGAGAACAGAGTGATAACAGGGCACTGGAGAGACGGCATCTTCCAGTTCACCATCACTACCAGCCACCAGGACTTAAACCTAAAGCCTGTTGCCAAGGTAGCAGGTTTAACTTTTACTTGTAATAATTTTAATGGGATATTTCATTCTATTTTAATTAAAGGTATTGTAAACTTTTCATTGAAAGCAAAAAATTGTTCAAATCATCTGTTGTGTTTAGAAAAATAAAGCAGGAATGAATTTTCACTCAAAACTAGATTTAGATGTAACTTGATCTGTCTGGCACTTGACAACTCTTTGAGTGTTTCTTTTAAATAGAGTGCTTAATTATTGAGACTACTCTCGTTTTCTCATTTATAAATTTTTAGACTATATTTATGTGACTAAAAAGTTGAGGATTGCATTTATCAGCTAGTCTAAAATGAGAGAACCATTCAGAATTAATTTGTCTTATCCTTCCTTTCCTAGATTGTACATTTTCAGTCATTTAAGATAAAATTACTTGTCTTTATGTAATTGAAATACAGCATTCTGCCCCATAAAAACATTATTAGAATGGACAGGCCTAGGAATTACATACATTCCCTTATTTTACTTAGCCTCAAAAGCAGATAATCAGGACTAATTTTGCTGCAGAGCAGAGGTTTGTATGAGTCCATAAGTTCTAGGTAAGTCCAATGAACACTCATTCTGAACACTTTAGTTCTTTTTTCTGATCTATGTATTATTTTATTTCTTCAAGGTTGTACACTTGGCTACAACCTGTGCTATGCTGTAAACTCACCTTCTGCCTTCCAACTTGAACTGCTTTTAGAGCTTCAGAGAAAGGAAATGTCTTGTTTTCAGAAATCCATTAAAACGTATTTATTGATAGTTTTCTTAATTTCTGCAGCAGGCAGAAATTAAGAATTCAGCAGGCAGCTGCAGAAATTAAAAATGAACAAACAAAATAATCAAAACAACAAAACAAACAAACAAAAAGGCAGTACTTAATTGCCTTACCATATCAGAGTGTAAGAAAAAGTATGCAGGTTCCTGTTGGAGAATGTTTCATTACAGAATATGTCTGATTAAAACTTCAACTACAGTCACAGATCAAACATCTTATAGTAATTTACTGCATTTCACATATGGAGACAAAGTAAAAATCAGAAATTGTGGTTAAATTACTGCTCTATTTCTACAAAAGTGACCATTTCTAGCTTGGCATAATTTTTTATCTCCAAGGAAAATGCTAATGACATAATTATTATCAAATGAAATACCTTCTTAGCTTTTCATTAGCTCTCTGGGGAAACTGCTAAAAGACTTCCAGTTCAAAGACTGCACTACTGATGAGTTACTGAAGTCTGAGGTTGACCTGAAAATACACGCTTAGAAATATGTTTTACATTCCAAGGCTGCAGTTCTAAACTCTATGCTGCTCTAAGTCAACAAGCAACATAATTTGGGCTTTTTTCTGTCACTCTTTTCTTAATAAAAATATTTTCTAGAATGGGGTCCTTAGATGGATGTGTGGAAATGAATTTGGTAAGTTTAATTTTATGAAGATACATTACAAAGTAACAGGGAAACACATGCTCTTTCTGGAGATAAATTCATAACAAGCTGGAAAAATCCATAAAGAAAAATGATTTATTAATTATACATAGAATATAAACAAAATCTTTCAGAAACAAATTTTAATACAAAAATAACCAAGCAGTTAGTTCTAATGCACTTGAGAATGACTTTTTAGCCATATACTGCCACAGAAAGGTTAGAAATAGAACTAGCAGGATTTTAATGTAGTTTGTACTAATTTAGCAAGGATTGCTAAGATATTTGTACAGAACTTTAACTGCAGAACTACACCTCAATGAATTATAAAAGATTCCAAGTAAAAAAAATAAACACAAAAATGTGCATTAAATGCACACCTAAAAAATTCCTCTGCAACAAGGCAAGAGAAAATCATGCCAGAAACTAGACACACCAGTGTTAAATACAATAGGAGAATCACATCTTTTGACCAGCTGCCTATGTTGTGTTTAATGCACCCCAAAATGCGGTTTTCCCTCTTGGCTGCCAGGGCTCACTGTGTCGGGCCTGCTGTTGACCAGCACACCCAGATTCTTTTCTGCCAAGCTGCTGTCCAGACACTCATCTCCCAGTCTGTACCTGTGTCTGGCATAACTCCATCCCAGGTGCTGAACCTGGCATTGTATTGTTGAACTTCATGCTATTGAGGATCATACAACTCTTCAAGGTATCATAAGTAGCTTCCTCTTCAAAGCCTCTCATCCCTGCAGAGAGTCAACAGCAGCTCCCAGTTTAATATCACCAGCAAACTTGCTAAGGAAGTGTTCAACTCCTGCATCCAGATCATTGATAAAAATGTTGAACAGGACTGGCCCTAGAATTGAGCCCTGAGGAACACTGCTGGTGGAAAATCACCAGTCAGATGTAGCTCCATTCACGACAACCATTAGAGCTGTACTGTTGAGCCATTTCATCACCCATCATAGAATGAGCCTGTTCATCTCATAGGTGGACAATTTGTCCAGAAGAATGTTCTGAGGGACAGAGCTGTACAGAAGATACTGCTTTCAGTCATCCATACTATCTGGCCCATCACATGTTAAACACAACTGGGGAAGGGAGCACCAGACAGAAAGGGAGAGATTCTAGTAAGGAAATTATATTGGCTGAGGGCTATATGCAAAGCATAAAACACAAAATCCAGATAAAAAGAAATGTAGCAAAATGCAAAGCAGTGTTTCTGCCATAGGGAATACCACATAATTCACTAGAGAAAATGGATTACATGCCCTGACAACAGTAAGGGGATGCCAGAGAGTGTTCTTATAGCAGAACTAAGCTATAATTGCTGTATTGTTGTAATTTTTGTTGGGCCAAAACTTGCAGCTTTCATAAAGCCAGGTATCATGTTAGCGTTAAGCAGTGTTTAGGAAGGTTGTTGGGCCCCCATCTTGCATCTGAGAAAGCTGGTAGCGCTCTACGGACTCTGATCAATCTGATAATAACAGGAGAAGGGGGAATGGTTTTAAGCTAAAAGAGGGTAGATCTAGATGAGATATTCAGAAGAAATTATTCACTCAGAGGGTGAAGAATTCTTCACTCACTGGAACACTGGAATAGGTTGCCCAGAGCGGTTGCCAATGCCCCATTCCTGGAGGTGTTCAAGGCCAGGTTGGATGGGGCTTTGAGCAACCTGGTCTGGTGGGAGGTATCCCTGCCCATGGCAGAGGGGTTGGAACTGGATGATCTTTAAGGTCTCTTCCAACCCAAACCATTTTGTGATTCTGCAATCTCCTTTTCACTGGGAAAAGAGCAGAAAAGAGTAGTTTGTCTCTAAGATTTTGCTTTGTTTTGTTTTGTTTTTTTAATCTATCACTGTCATGTGCTGACATAGAAGTACTGTTTTCCTCCAGGGACTCCCTCAGCAGCTACTGGATCCTTCCTTTTAAGACGCATAATGAAATTAATAATTCTGGTGGCAGGTGATTAGCATCCTGGGATTTCTCATCTGATGTTCTTTCAAAACACTATAAATTGACATAAATTCCAGAAGTTAATTTGATAGGCATTTTAAAACTAGAGTTTTTACAATAGTGTTTTCTATTTATTTTTCATAATATACCTACATAGTTGCAGAGTTCTGTGGAAGTGCTGCTGAAAAAACATTGAAACTTGAGAGTGATGCACACCAATCATGTATTTACAGGCAGAGGTTGCACTCTACGCACACACCTACAGCACCTGTTAGTATCCCCAGCTGTGGAAGTACATTCAGATAGCAGGAGAGTTTTACAGGGACCCAGGGTCTTTGATCATTCCAAAATAATAGGGTGCTGTACTCAAGTATCCATCTTCTTTTAGGTACAAAGGCCTTGGAGGGCTTAAATCACTTTTTGCCTAGTATTTCAAAATGGCTGGAAAAGAATTTCTTTCTGTACTAATGTGTCTTCATCCTGGTCATTCTCTAAGGATGTGGTATTAATTATATCACTGTCCGAATGGTATCCTATAGCTAGGATTTCTTTCTGCAAAGGTTTACCTTTAGTTACAGCAACTGTCTCATGTAGCATCAGCCTGCATTTCCATTGATAATCAGGAGCTATTGAAGAGTTTTATTCATGTCACTTCTTGTGTGACAACCCACCATCTGTCAGTTCTTCTTTTTTTAAGGTATATTTACTGAACTTGCTTATGTGAAGTCACATTCACTAACCTCTGTGACAAGAGAAAAAAGAGGATTTCTGGTGACTTACCCAAAATCACACTGGAAAGTGGTGTCAAAGTTGTGAACTCTTGCCACAATGTCCTGGGCCATGCTACCATGTTTCAGCTGTGGATGACAATGATATAAGTGAAAATATCACAAAAGTCATGTTCTTTACTTTTAGCTTAAGGCAGTACTTACCACTGTTACCTGTAGCTATGTCTTTATTTGGCAGTATTGAAATATGCAGTACAGCCAACATCCATTTCTTGAGCTGGGACAGCACTGCTCCCTGTTCATTTACCACACAGACATTGCATATGAACAAGTGAAGCAGAACATACTCAGCCTGTCAGCCAGGTTTTAAGCAGACAGGTAAATAAAACCCCACAGAGGGAGCATGGAGACACAAGAGTGACAAGGCATCTTCCAGATAACAGTAGGGCATGCTAGCAACAGACCACATCAGCTGTTTGGCACTGCTCCTAGTCTGTCCATCTTGAACTCCAGAAATGGCACACATTCATAGGGAAAACACACTGGGGAAAAGTAACGTCTCCCTGGGAACTGGGCTCTTGAATTCACAAACTGACTGCTTAGATCCCTAGCTCATGTCTCACCTGTGAGAGTTTGTGCCTGGCCATGTATAAACACTGATATTCATTTCTAGCTTTATTTCAGGTATCATTAGCTTTCAGAATCCAAATCCTCTCCCACTTAGGAACATACATTCTCAGTAACAAACACATCCTATCAAATAGTTCTAATCACCACTGAAGTTGTAGGAAAGAGCCATTTTATTGTTCTCTGCAGTACATGATAGACCAGGAACTAGAGGGGAGGCATGTCATTCCCACTTGATACTGAACTCTTACCCTTTCCTTGAAGGGACTGGGATGTTTTGTCAAAATAAAACTATGCATCTCATGCAACTGCTAGAGTCCCACTAATAATTTCCATGAAAATCTAATTTCTCTTATTCACCCCTTTCCATTCCCAAGTCAGATTTTTGGCCTTCTCTTCATTGAAGCAGACATTTCGTGCATAAATAATATCCTTAAAAAAGCTTAGTTATTCTACAATTCTGTTTCTTCTTGTTACTTCAACAAATCAGTGAATCCAAATACATTGCTTTTTAGTGCATTAGTCAATAATAGCGTATTAGTCATTTACTTGTTTCTGGTGGATATTATTTTCTGTTTCATTAAAAGTAAAATGTATTACTCTTCTAGGTTTTGCAAGTGCAGATATTGATATTAAATTCATATAATAAAAAATGAAATTTATGATAAAGGCATAACTTTCAATTGATTTCAGTGGAACTGGCACTTCAGATGTCATTGATAAGGATGCTTCAGTCATGCAGAGGACCTGAAACCTATGGCATGTGAATAAATAACTGCTTGGACAAACAACTTAGCAGGAGGACAAACGACTCCCTGGCAGCACATGCACCTCAGTCAGGTAAATGTACTAAGCTAAAACACACTAGATGAGGTGCTTTATGCATGCTAAAGTCACATACAGAACTAGAGACACTGAGCTGGTCCCCTTTGCAGCTTAGCAATTGTCAAAGGAAGACAGAAAATTCTCCTTTTTTTCTGCTTCCATACTTGCAATGGGTAGAAAAAAAATAGTTCTCTTTCCTCTGCCTTTTGAAAAAAAAAAAAAAAAGAAAAAAAAAAAAGAAAAAAGAATGAGAAAGTGAGAGAGTTTGGTGTGAGAGCTACAAAGGTGAACAGATAATAAAATGGATCTGGCCATTTCGAGACAACTTAATACCTGAAATGACAAAGAAGCATTCAGGACAGAAATCTCTTACTGCTATTCCTCAGAATCATAGAATCATTAAGGTTGGAAAAGACCTCCAGGATCATCTGGTCCAACCATCCCCCTACCACCAATGTCACCCACTAAAGTGTATCCCTAAGCACCACTGCCAACCTTTCCTTGAACACCCCCACGGATGGTGACTCCATCGCCTCCCTTGGCAACCCATTCCAATGCCTGACTACTCTTTCTGAGAACAAATGTCTCCTAATTTCCAACCTGAACCTCCCCTTCTGCAACTTGAGGCCATTCACTCTAGTCCTATCACTAGTTACCTGTGAACCCAGCTCTCCACAACTTCCTTTCAGGTAGTTGTAGAGAGCAATAAGGTCTGCCTTGAGCTTCCTCTTCTCCAGACTAAACAACCCCAATGCCCTCAGCCACTCCCCATTGGACTTGTGTTCCAGGCCCTTCACCAGCTTTGTAGTTCTTCTCTGGACATGCTCCAGGGCCTCAATGTCTTTCTTGTACTGAAGGGCACAAAGCTGAACACAGCACTCAAGGCGCAGCCTCACCAGAGGTGAGTACAGGGACACGATCACCTCCCTGGTCCTGCTGGCTACACTATTCCTGATACAAACCAGGATGATACTGGCCTTCCTGGCCACCTGGGCACACTGCTGACTCATGTTCAGGTGAGCATCTACCAATACCCCCAGATCCTTTTCCTCTGCAGAGCTTTTCAGCCGCTCTGCCCCAAGCCTGTAGCGCTTCATGGGGTTGTGGACAAAGCGCTGGTTCTGTCACTTGGCTATGTTGAACCTCATCCTATTGGCCTCTGCCCATCAATCCAACCTGGCCAGATCCCTCTGCAGGGCCTTCCTACCCTCCAGCAGATCAACACTTCCCCCCCAACTTGGTGTCTTCTGCAGACTCACTGAGGGTACACTCAATTCCCCCATCCAAATCATCAATAAAGATATTAAAGAGGATGGGTCCCAGAACTGACCCCTGGGGAAAACCACTGGTGACTGGTCACCAGCTGGATTTCACTCCATTCACCACCACCCTCTGTGCCTGGCCATCCAGCCAGTTTTTAACCCAGCAGAGTGTACCTGTCCAAGCCATGGGCTGCTAGCTTCTCCATGGAGAATACTGTGGGAGACTGTGTCAAAGGCCTTGCTGAAGTCTAGGTAGACTAACATTTCCCTCATCCACCAGGTGTGTCACCTGGTCATAGGAGATGAGGTTGGTCAGGCAGGACTTGCCTTTTATAAACCCATGCTGATGGGGCCAGATCTTCCCCGTTGTTCCAGTTGTACATTGTGTGATGGCATTCAAGATGACCTGTTCCATCACCTTTCCTGACACCGAGGTCAGGCTCAGACCTGTATTTCCTCAGGTCCTCCTTACGACCCTTCTTAGAGATGGGCATCACATTAGCAAGTCTCCTGTCATCCGGGACCTCTCCAGATGACCATGACTGCTGACAGATGATGGAAAGCAGCCCAGCAATTGAATCCACCTTTAGCACCCTTGGATGGATCCCATCTGGCCCCATGGACTTGTGACAGTCCAGGTGGAGCAGCAGATCTCTAACTGTTTACACCTGAACTGTGGGGGTTTCTTCTGCTCCCCATCCCAGACTTCCAGGTCAGGAGGCTGAGTTCCCCAAGTGGGTACCACAGTGGTCTGGCTAGTAAAGACAGATGCAAAGAAGGCATTAAGAACCTCAGCCTTATCCTCAGTAGTCATGTTCCCCCTGCATCCAGTGAAGGATGGAGATTTTCCTTGGCCCTCCTCTTAACATTAACATATTTATAAAAAGATTTTTTATCCTTACCCATAGTGGCCAGGCTGAGCTCGTACTGGGCTTTGACTTTCCTGAATTTTTCTCTGCATATCCTGGCAACTTCCTTGTGCTCTCCCCAAGTTGTCTGCCCCTTCTTCTACCAGACATAAACTCTCTTTTTCTCTTGTATACACAGCAAAAGTTCCCTGTTTAGCCCCACTGGTCTTCTTCCTTGTCAGCTCATCTTACAGCACACAGGGACAGCCTGCTCCTGTGCCTTTAAAACTTCCTTCTTTCCTCCTAACAATCAGGGCCAATTGGGAAGAAAAAAAAAAAAAGGCAAAAAGCCACCAAACAAATAAAAAAGTTCCACAACCTTGTTTCCTGCACCATCTTCTTTCCAGCTTAAAAATAAATAATTCTCTTGTTCCTGCCTTAACTCACTTAATAGGACTCTGAGGGAAACAACAGCGCCATACAAGTCACCCGAGGTTGCTGTATCAGGGCTGGACTGAGTAACAGCTTTGTTTTTTACTCATGTCCACTGCACATGCATACAGAGAAAGGGAGAGGCATGTGGATTGCATTGGACTACTTTTAGACAAGAAAACTTTTCAAAGATAATTCTGTTCCATTACATTGTTCCTTGAGCCTTTTCTCCTCAATAATGCAGCATGACATTGCCATCAACTGTTACTACTGTGTCAAGAAATACCCTTTGGGAATGCAGTTCCTTGTCTCCATTCTTTCTTGCTTTAACTCCTGTGCATCCCAGGGAGTCATTATGGTGATTCTTCCCCACAGCTGCTCTAGTAACTAGATCTGTAAGAAACAGATAAGGAAGCTTCAAACATGATGTTCCTTCTCCTGGGAAAATTCTGGCATTTGCTGTATACCTCATTTTGCAACCTTAACTCTAGCATTGAAATTTAAATGCATACACAAGTGGGGGAGGGGGTGTTGTTTGTTTGTTTGTTTTCTGATGACCAACTGGAAATATATGTGTGTGCGTATACATATATATATATATACATATATAAATATATGTATTTAAAAACTCATCACTCGTTATTGCCCTTCACTCTGTGCAGGATCAGATCCTTGGGAGAATAAAGATGACTGTTCCCTGAGTTGATGCAGTAATTGGCATCAGAAACAGCTATTCCTATAGGCATCCAGCCAGTAATTTGCTGGTACATTTCACAGCCATTTGCTTATACCAGAAGAAATTTGAGCCTCAGGCATCCTGGGTTCTGCAGAAGATTGTGACCAAATCTCTTTTTCGGAATCTGGTCCCTCTGTTTCTTCCCCTTCCAGCTCCACAAATTCTCCCTATCTGCCTTCAATTCTTTACTCTTCTGTACTGAGGGCAGATTTATTTTTCTCCTGCTTTTCTGTACTACAACAGCAACATTAGCAGGGCAGTGAGAACAATGGAGAGCCTGTCTCTATCACTATTTAAGTAGCTAGATCAGATAAGAAAAGTCCCTCTCACTCTGCAACCCTGTCAAGGTCAGTGCTGAGCTGATGGTGGTGGCAATAGGTACACAGGGTCCTGACTTGCTGTGGAAAGACACTGGGGTGGGACACACACAACAGATGGGACAGGCTCTCTCACCTAAATCCTATCCCATAGAGCAGTCAATTTATCAATCAGTCAAATGGCAGCACATTTGTAGAAATGGTAACAACCCTATTTCTGATACCTGATGGGAATCATCCTTTCCCCCACCCACCTGTAAGTCCCTGTTCCACTGTTTGAGGGAACCATGAAAATACTCAAATGAATAGCTGGGAAACTTAAAGAGAGAAAGAGCAAGATTTTTATTTTTTCTGATCCCCTTCTTCCAAATGACTGAATTGCTCACAGTAGACCTCCCTGACTGTTTTTTTTAGGCACAAACTGACACGCAAAAATTTCAACTGCAAGATACTGACCTTGCCAAAGTTATTAGTAACTGAAAATAGGCTCTTACAGAAGAAAGTTTTGGCAGCTACCAGATCTGCCTACAAATCTAGATATAGGAAATGCATTAAATTGTTGAGAATAACATTTCAGCAGCATGGCTGCGGGACAGCTTGGTCTGGTAGTAACTGTGAACCCATAACAAAGTAGGCAGTATATACAACAGCTCAGATGAACTCCATTAAAACCTTTATGTCCTACCATACCATCACTCATTTTATTTTTGCTAGGTATGTCAGAGAAAACTCCTACCTAAGGTATTTGGAATTCAAGACTAGATGCCTCAGAGGTGGCTTTTGAAGTTCAAAGGTGTGTGATAAAATTTATCAAATGGTTCTGTTATTTTTTAAAAAGATGGATGTGCCTTTTGTGCATGTGCGTAGGAAAGATTCCTCTTGTGCATCATACACAAGCTTTCCCTCCTGCTAATACACTACTGGACACTGGCATGAAATTTTTCAGTTGTTTAACAGGAAACAAAAATACCTCTTACAGACTTACAATTACAAAAATACCATTTACGGATTGATGGAGTAGAGTTACGGTAACTCCAAATGAAATTATCAGTTTGCCATCATCTATTATCAAAACTAACATTTGTGATTGTGCTACTAAAGAAAGATGGCTAAATCAAGCAGAACAGGTAGCAAATAAAACCATTCATTATTTAGCCATGAGATCATTCAAGCAGTATTTAGCTTATTAGTAATTTTTTCTATTATGCCTTATGTGCTGGAGAACATCTCACAAAATCAGAAAGGATGGATCTGCGTAAATAGGGACAGCTTTTATCCTGTTATATTTGAAATATCAGGGTATTGTATTATATTCTACAAAAATTTGCTGTTCACTTACATCACAGCTGGAAAGTGTAAACAAGCTTCAAAGCAAAATATTTTGCAGGAATTTATCTACTTCTCCTTTTAATTGATTTTTTTTAAGCACCGTAGCACAACACAATACATTGTATAGCTCCTATTAAGCACCAACAAAATTGCTTTGCTATAGCAATACAAGAGTAAATAGGATTCAAGAGAAGTAATCTAATTTTTATCTAATTCTAATAATGTGATTTTATCAAACCTTAGCTATAGCTGTGGAAATCATAGTCATAGTGCTAAAATATTCTGTTTCACAAGCCTGCAGTTCTTCAGATTCTTAATATTTTTGAGATGAATGTGAACATAGTGAAAAATAAAAAAATGTAATGTACTCTGGCCTGTCAAATGTGTGTCATACACACACATCGCCTTCAGAATTTCTGAATATGAAGCAAACAAACAAACAAACAAGCAAAAAACAACACTTTGTTATTTAGGAATAAGGCAATAGAGAGTGGTTCCTATATTCAGTTTCTTTTTATCCTAGGAAAACCACCACGATTCAGTTAGCCTGTCTTGGAAGGTAACACTTCTCCTGCTGGACAACACAGAGCTCTGTAAGTGAATGGTGATGAATGCTGACTGGACTGGTGCTTTTTCATCAGAAAAGATATTTCTGGACCTAAAATGAGGACAAAAATAGCAAGGGAAGGTTTTATTGGAGTGAGAACCAGGCTATTCAGAATTGGCTACATTGACAACAAAGGACCCAGTTTTGTTCTACCTGCCTGCACCTACCTGAGTCACACAGAGGCAAGCTCTCTGTTTCCCAGAGCATGGCATACTAACAACTACTGCACCTTTGTGCCTTCTCACATACTGGAAAAGTCCATATAAATGCTGATATGGAACTGAAAAACACATGAAATTTCAGGAGTTGTAAGGGGTTAAGAAAGCTCTTTTTAGGCCAGTTGTTTAGTAAATATAGTTTTGCAAGTGATATCGGGTCTTGAGACAGGAGTCATGAAACTGCAATAGTAGTAGCTATGCTTTTCATTTACACGGTGCTCTGCATCTGGCACATAACAAACAAAGCCTCCCAACACCTCATAAAATTAGTATCATTATCTCTGTTTCATTGGTGAGGAGACAAGACAGGAGAATTGATGACAGCATTTTGGCAGTTAGTGTCAGAATTTTGCCCCAAATTCCATATTTCAAGAACAAATCCAGAGGTCCTCAACCGGGAAAGCTCAGTGGCTTAAAAAATAGAATGGAATTCCTTTTACAATCCCTTTGTTAAGTTTAATATTCCTTACTACTTAGAGCAAAGGATTGTTATTACAAGGTACAAGGCAAATTAATTTTATTTGCCAAATAAAAAAATAGTTTTGACACAGCTACTTTTTATCCCAACCTCCTAAAATGATATTACTTGACAATTACTTCGACAATTATTTTAATTGTCAAAAGTCAGTTTGCCCATATCTATAAAATATGGAAATTTAGTGCTTTGTAGGGAATCACTCTGTTATTTTCTCTTCAAATTGAGAAAATTATCTACTTATTTAAAACCAAGGCAATTACATTTCAGATTTACTTTTCCCAGAGTGGGAAAGTAAAGACATAAGGACAGGCACCTTATGCCATTTAGAAATTATTCAGAAGCCTTCCAGAATTACAAAAATAAAAATAAAAAATAAAAAATAAATACTGAAAGGCAGAAGCAGAACAAGCAAACTTTTTT
Source organism: Anas platyrhynchos (assembly GCF_047663525.1). NCBI lineage: Eukaryota > Metazoa > Chordata > Aves > Anseriformes > Anatidae > Anas > Anas platyrhynchos. The sequence goes on along the minus strand of NC_092621.1, from coordinate 31,062,929 downwards.
TTTTTCTTTTCTTTTCTTTTTTTTTTTAGTATTTTAAGATATTTTTTCAGGCCTTTAATCAGCAGATCTCAAGGAACTTGAAGAGAAAGATACGAGATCCATTGCATGGAGATGGGATAATTTATTCAATCATGAATAACCGGTCATAGGATACAGTCAAAGAACACACTTTTGACTTGTAGTCTCTGTAGTACCCCATAGCCCCTTTACTTAATTACAAATATATTTATATGTACTCAAGCAATTCATAATGGGTTGTGTTTTGAGGTTGGGTTTTTGTGTTTGTTTTTTTTTTGAATCTTTACAGTGGATCATAAAATCACTCTTAACCTAGGAGAATATTACAAAACAACATCAATAAGCTAATCGAGATGTTTCTATTATATTAAAAACATAATGTATAATACTTTATTTGTTATCAGTTGTAATTAGATTCTGAAGGCAGCAGCAATCTTGCATTTTGCTACTGTACCAGTATATTTTACTTTTCAACTCTAGAACAACCTCTGATATTCTGAAATATGCCAGACAACACTCACTGAAACCCACTACCTCTAGAGAAATTGTTGTCAATACAAAATGCATTGCAATTGTCACAGCTAAGCAATTTCTTAGACTGAAGGAATTTCCAAGTGATTGCATTGTACAAAAAAAAAAAAAAAAGAAAAAGAAAAAAGAGCTAACATAACACAGAAAAATTAAGTTGTCAATTGAGGTGTTACATAGCAGATGAAAAAAATTCACTGTCCACTCAAAAACATAAGAATAATCACTCAAAGGCAGTGAGACAAAGATTTGTATGACTTAGCATATAAAAGACTGGGTTTATCCTGAAAAATTCTTTGGGTCTATATATTCAGGGTTGTCTTTTTGTTTTTGTTCTGTTTTTGTGTGGTGGTTGGTTTGGTTTCCTTAGGTTTGGTTATTTTTTCTTTCTGCAAGGAGAACCCAAGAAACAGCAATGCTCAGATTTAAATTGCATTTTGAGAGAGGGTTTTTTTCCTGTAGCAGGCATGCAGAAATCCTGCTGATGGGCCAATTTACAAGAAATAGATGATGTCATTTTGATAAAGCTCTCTTCTGGTTTCACATAGCCAAGTGTTTCAGATAAATAGACTGGAAATGCATTCTGACTTGCTGCTTTCTGTGAAACTTCCAAAAAGGTCAATATCCCAAAGAATGAATGGAAATATAACAACAAGAAATTAAAGTACAATGTTTATCAAACTACTATTTTGATAATAAGATGTGTGTGTTGTGTTCAGAAAACTACATGCATAATTCAGATAGTGAAGCTTCTTGATTCCCATAGGATATCATACCATAGTACCATATGATATGACAGTATCCCACAGTATACTAGAATTGATAATCACATCAACAGACAAAATGATGGAAGTAAAAGGATTTTTTATTTTTATACTTATTTAAAACATTATTACATTGATAGAATATTATTTTAAAAGGAAGACCATATTATATTCATTCAAAACTAGTCTGTTAAGTATATATATTTAAACTCTAGTATTTCACACACATAATGAAAGAAAATTTTATTTTACAAATAGATATTTTTTAATAGATCTTATGAAAAATGTGTTTAAAAATAACTGCAAAAATCTCTCTTTAAATATACAAAACACCATTGCTGGGCTGAAGATACCTTTCTTAAAAGCCAAAAATATTTAAGTCAACAGCTGAGTCCACATCAAACCCTACTGAAAGCAGTAGTGACATAAAAATGTAAAAGCACTGTACAAAGTAAGTACAGCTTTCATTTGTCTTAATCCTGTACACATTTGTATTTGCTTTAAAAACGTTTTATAAAAACTGCCATTATTAAACTTAACATCCTTTCCCACCTGCAGAAAAAAAAAAAAAAAAAAGCCACTGAGATTGTCTCTTGTTACTAAAATGTCTCCTTTTTTGGATACGAATCTTCTCCAGTAATTCAAATGGAATTTTATCACTAACTTCAAGGCAAGCAGGACTGAAAATTTTCTTCAGCATATCACTGTTTAATGCCATTTCCTCTCACTTCTCTCACTTGGTTTTCCCTCTTAGTTTCATAATGCAAAATGCTACAAAATCTTTAATGCATTAACTGGAGAAATTGTAACTCAAGTACTGCAACTTACCAGTCTCATGTATGGACTGGTTCACTGTAAAACCAAGTGTTTAATTAAACCAAAACCAACTGCAACTAACATTGTATGATTTTTAGTCAGCTGTAACCAGTCTAACATTCTGTGTGTGTGTTTGTCTGTCTTTGGCTCTTTGTTATTTCTTTATAATCCCTTCTGGCAGTGCTTCTGGAAAGAGCTTTTTAAGAAGGTGCGGTATCCTGGATCATCCACATATTCATTCCTAAAACGGGAGCTCAGTACTCTTTGTCTCTTCTTCTCTCCCAGGATAATATCTGCTCCATAAAACGTGTCTTCAAATCTCATGACAGAGGCTGTAGACTAAAACCAGACATTAATTCATTCAAAGGTCTGAGTACAGTCTTATACTTAACTTCCATATAAATTTAATGGTGTCAAATGCAAAAATAAAATATTGAACTATAAAAATGACATTTTGAGAAGAATAGCATAACCCCAGCTATGTCTGCATTGATATTCTTATTGAAATGCAACAGTTTACATTCTACAGAACATGCAGTTAATTATAAAAGCTTTTTATGAATAGTCTCTAAAACAAAAAATGGTAATGAAATGCTTTCTGTGTATAATGAAAAAAACACATTGAATATAGCCAGATGGTTCATTTAACAATTTCCAAGACATCTATCTTAATGTTAGATGATTAGAACACTTAAAGATGTGTGCACTTATTACAAATAAATGGACAGAAAAAAGTGTCTTAGTGTCATGGTTTTGGCTGGAACAAAGTTAATTTTCATCGCAGAGGCTCACACAATGCTGTGTTTTAGATTTTTGATGAAAACAGTGGTGATAATACACTGCTATTGCAGAGCAGTGCTTACACAGAATGAAGGTCTTTCAGGTCTGCTTCTTATGCTGCCCTGTCTGTGAGGATGCTGGAGGTGCACAAGAACTTGAGAGGGGATACAGCCAGGACAGCTGATGAGCCCTGCTTTCCTGGCAGTGACTGAATATCTGCCTACAGAATTATTTCCTTCTTTTGCTTTGCTTGTGCAAGTGGCTTTTGCTTTACCTAGAGATCTGTCTTTATCTCAGCCCAGGAGTTCTCTCCCTTTTACCTTTCCAATTCTCTCCCCCATCCCACCTGGGACGGGTGAGCATGCAGCTGTGTGGTGCTGAGCTGCCTGCTGGGGCTAAGCCGCATCACTTAGTCGGGAGTATTTGATCACTGCACCTCCCATTGGAAAGAGCAGTCCTACTCTTATTCTCTTGCTTCAGTGAAAGAAGGGTATCCTGCTAGTGGACACTCCCTTAGCAGGCTGACAGTCACAGATTTCTCTCTTTCATTTATCCCTGGCTTTCATTCCTTGTCTCTGATACATCCCTACCTTCTGAAATACATAGCATCCATGTAGGGGGTGGGTGTTGAGAACTGGCTAAAAGCAGACACTAATGACAGGTGTATATGGCAAGAAGCATAGAAAAGGAAAGTCTGATTCACTCAGCCAACTTTATATGCAATGCTGTGTTAGTCCACTAAACTCAGCTGATGCACGAAGAATCAACTCTACACTTTATTGTCCCACCACACCACACACCTCTCAAGAATCAGCTAAGTAATGTCACGTAACGGGTGAGCAGGAATTGTGTATGACCCCACTTCCCTGAAGGAATGAAAAATGCACTGTGTGCTGCTCTCCTTTTCATACAGTCACAGAATGGTTTGGGTTAGAAGGGACCTTAAGGATCACCTAGTTCCAACCCCCTGCCATGGGCAGGAACACCTCCCACTAGATCAGGCTGCCCAAAGCCCCGTTCAGCCTGGCCTTGAACACCTCCATGGATGGGGAATCCACAGCTTCTCTGGGCACTCTATTCCAGTGCCTCACCACCTGCTCCATAAAGAATTTATTCTGAATATCTAATCTAAATCTACCCTTTTTTATTTTGAAACCATTACTCCTTGTCCTATCACCACACTCCCTGACAAAAAGTCCCTCTCCAGCTTTCCTATAGGTCCCCCCTTTAGGTACTGGAAGGCCACTACAAGGTCTCTCTGGAGCCTTCTCTTCTCCAAACTAACAACTCCCTCAACCTGTCTTCATAAAAGAGGTGTTCCAGTCCTTTAAGCATCCCTGTGACCCTCCTCAGGACATGTCCTAGGATGTCCTTCTTGTGCTGGGGGCTCCACAGATGAAAACAGGTGGGGGGACACCAGGTGGGGTCTAATGAGAGCAGGACAGAGGGGGACAATCATCTCCCTTACCCTGCTGGCCACACTGCTTTTGATGCAGCCCAGCATACCACTGACTTTCTACGCTGCAAGCACACATGACTGGCTCATGTTGAGCTTCTCCTCAATCAACACCCCCAGGTCCTTTTCTTCACATCTAGTCTTGACCCATTTTCTGCCCAGCCTGTATCTGTGGTTGGGATTTTCCTGACTAAAGTGCAGAACCTTGCACTTGGCCCTATTGAACCTCATGAGGTTCGCACAGGCCCACCTCTCAGGCCTGTTCAGGTCCTTCTGGATGGCATCCCTTCCCTCCAGCGTGTCAACCTCACCACACAGCTTGGTGTCATTGGCACATGTGCTGAGGGTGCACTCGATTCCATTGTCCATGTCACCAACAAAGATGTTAAACAGCGCTGGTCCCAGTACTGACCCCTGAGGAACACCACCATTACTGATCCCTACTTGGATGCTGAGCCAGTGACTGCAACTCTTTGAGCGCAACCATCCAGACAATTCCTTACCCACCAAGTGGTCCATCTGTCAAATCCATGTCTCTCCAATTTAGAGACAAGGATGTCATGCAGGACTGTGTCAAATGCTTCGCACAAGTCCAGGTAGACGATGTCAGTTGCTCTCCCCCATCCATCAATGCTGTAACCCCGTTGTAGAGGGCCACCAGATTTGTCAGGTACGATCTGCCCTTACTGAAGCCATATTGGCTGTCAACGTCACAAATCAGATTTCAAAGCAGGATTCTTCAAATAAGAGGTTTATTATTATTATTACTATTATTATTATTATTATTCACGACCGTGAATTACTGTTTGTTCTCAACTGTGATAAGATTTTTACATCTTTATGTTATAGTTTTACTTAAGATAGGTAACATCATGCAATGCATGATTTTGAACAAAGAGCACTGAAATAGATCATGGCCTTGAAAAGGACATGGTGCTTTTTAGTATAGAAGTAGCAATGAATAAGACTACACAAAAATTTATCATTATAAGAAAGACGGGTAGTAGCAGCGATCTGTATCCTCCAGTAGCTGTATGACAAAACTCTCCTTTTTCAAGCTTATGTTTTTTATGAACCTCAACTCCTTTCTGAGTGCCATATACATAAATGACTAGGTAAATGTTGTTTGGAACTGCAAGAAACTGAAAAAACATAGTGAAGCTTTGGTTTAAAACTGAAGAGCAGTGAAATGCTAATAAGCCACATTTATTTAAGTCACACTGACATTTATGATTTTTGATCAGGTGATCTGTTTCTTAGGACAAGTTAATTGAATTTGTATTAAATTCAATGCTTTAACAATCAAAAAGCTCTAAGAACATGTAAAGTTTTTAGAAAGCATACACATTCTGAAAGAACACAATATTTATCATTTTTAAAACTTGATATATTATATATCTGACAGATGTTCTTCCAAGATGAACGTTTTTGGAGACAAAGATTTTATGTCTGACAACAATATTTGCCTACACTGGAAGAAAAGCTAACCATTCACACTGGCAAATGTGTACTTGCACTAACTCTTGTGCCAATTTAGCCAGTCACGTTTCAAAAAATTATTGCACTATTTAAAGTGAAAGTCAGTAATAAAGCTAAGGACAGTATTAACTGCATTTTGAACATACAAATACCATATAGTTAGAGAATACTTACAAAACGTGCTTTTACTCTTTTAGGAAGCTCTTCATCTAGTGTATAGATCTCTTCTCTCTTCATTACTATTTGAGAACCATCTTCAAACTCAACCTAATTTATTTAAAAAAAAAAAGTCTATTTAAACACAAAATCACAATTTTACTCCTGTAGGAAGTTTCTTGGAATGCCTCCAAATAAAAATGCGTGTGCAAGCAAAGATTTATACACAAATACTTTGTTAAGATAAAACAGGAAGAATGTTATTTCTTAGAAATCGAAGCACTTTCCTAAGTCAAAAATAATATCTAAGAGACTTCAAAATCAACACTGACACATACACAATAAAATAAAAATCATTAGGTTAAGAATGCTAAGCAGTAACAACACAAACAAAATAATTTGTTGGACCAACATATTAAAATGTCTTCATGTCATTTTTATTTGCTTCTTTCTTTTCCTTGTTTCTAATAAATAAAAAATAATAATTTTAACATCCTGTGCTTCAAGGTTGAGGAAGACTATGTCAAAAGAAAGAAAGTATGAGTGACAACTAAGGAAATAGCAGTTAATAGAATTTTATTGAATCTGATGGAATTTCTTTAAAATGCTCTGTTCAGAAGATGAAAAGCTTTATCATGCTTAGGTTTAGATTTAATCCAACGTGAACCCTGTTAGCAGAAAATGAGAAAGGAAATGTAACTAGGTGTGAGGAATGTTAAAATGCTGAGGCTTTGAAGCATTTATGCCTTTTCAGGAGCTGCTGATTTTTTTTTCATACTTCATCTAACAATTGTGACTTTCAGCTATTATCTAGGACTGCAGTTTTAGTTCCTACTGAAACTGTACTTAAAAGTTTTGCAAGAACTTAAAAGAAGTCCCATTTCACTTAATGAGACCACTTGAATGACAACAGACTTACGGTGGAAGAATAAGACTAAATGCATACATACAAAAACATTAACTTATCCAAGTATTATCATAGATAAATCATGTATCTGAACTTGTAGACAGAGTGGCTTTTGTAGGCTCAATGCCATGACTGCGTGTGTCAGATTAATTTTGAACAGCTGAAAAATCCAATATAGCATACCCACTGTCAAAAGTCAGAGGTAGAGATCTGTGAACTATTAACTTAAGATCTTTTACAGTAGTTTATGGGGACAAATCTGGAATGCATTTAAAATCCACAGAGCACTCCACAGAGCACAACCATGTAAAGAAAACACAAAAGTCATGTTTGTTTCTCTGCTCCTGTTACTAACTCCACAGGCCAAGTCTGCCACCAGTACATTACAGTATCTTGAAGATCCTTTTGGCTGAAGCTTGTTTAATCAAATCATGGCACTTTAGGTATTTTTCAGAATGATGCAGTAGCAGACTACCTGCTTCCATAATACATTTGGTAGTATGCTTTTGCATAATACCATTAGTAAGTAGTATATTAGTAATATGTTTTTTGCACTGCTAGTGAAAGAACTGGACAGGAAATAAATTGTGCTGTCTCCACATGATCAGAAAATGCCTTCCTGAATGGGCAATCCCTTTGTTTTTGCTAGTAGTGTAAAGTGAGAGGAAACTGCTTCATATCACAGAATTTGGCATGTTTGCAGTATGAAATATATTGAACTTCTGCAATGATGAGCAACTGGATTTTTTTCAGCTGTATTTCAGCATACTAAACTGCAAATAAATTTGCCATACCATTAAAAGCAAACACAAGACCTCCACTAAGACTTTCAGAAGAATCATGATTCATTCAAAATATAAACCACCATCTCTAAGAGCTCCAATTTAATCCTGATGGTAACTACTACATTTCAAATCCTCTATTATACCCAGCAAGTTACTGTATTTGCACTTCTGCTGCCATACTGTTTCTGTGCACCATGTTATTGTCTCCATAAGGTTTTCTTTTAACAAGGCATCAAAAACTAAAGGGTTGATAGAAAACAATTAATAGTGTGAATGAGTAACTTAACCATCTCAAATGAAAATCAAAAATAAATTCTGGTAACTATCATGCCAATATTAAAAATGACATCATACAGGTAGATCTCATTACCAATTTGACTCGAAATGAGCACCTTGGTATGTACATGAACATTTGGTATGTACAGCTCTGCTTGGGGATTGTGTAGGATAACCAGATAGCAAATGTTAAACTAGATGACGTGAATTCTGGTGCATTTTGTCAAAATCTTGCATATACAGGTATTGCTACACTCTGTGCCTCACGAACATGAGGACAATTCAAAGATTTATCCAAGTAGAATACATTTTTGTATCACACAATAAAACCTGTTTCAGAGACCACTTTTCAGTCTCTCCTTTTGTGGTATGTGCCCTCTAAGGGAACACAAATGACTTGGCAAGAGAATCTCAAGGGTCCAGCAGTGATCTCATAACCTGCAGAACGGTGTCCTAGAGCCTGCCAGACAGGCAGTGTAGAAAGACCATAGGACACACTACTGATGTGTCTTGAAATTAGCCTTGCACCCTCCATGACTTTCTGTAATTTGTGGTCATGTTGTGGCTGTTCTGTCCTACAGACTGAAATACTTGTTAAATTGCCAAAATCCTATGTGGTGTAATCTGGACTCCCTCTGATCTTTGCTATTTCCACCATTTATTAAAAAAAAATAAATAAAATTGGTTTGTTAAGGCCAGATTGCAATAGCAATCATTGTTACACTGAGGAACTGCAAACCTTACCAAACCTCCTTACGCTAATCCATTTTCCTTAAATTAAACTGATTTCAACATGTTGTCAAAGAGGACTCAAATAAGGCAAAAAGTTCATTATTCCTATTTCAGTTTTCTTCAAATATTCAAGATAACAACCACATTAATCTAATCTCACAGTATTCCTTAGAAGACCAACTGTTTAGAAGATTAAATGATTTGAAGATTAATGTTACTGTAGAACTATCTTTATATTTTATAAAGAACTTTTCACCTTCACAAAATAATACATCCTCTAAACATAAGAGGTAAGATTTAGAGACTAGCTCAAGGGATCAGGTATTTGAGGACTTGAGTTTGATTGCAAGTCATTGGCAAGCTGAGAAGGTCAATGCAGCATGTCATTTAGCCTCTCTGTGCCTTAATTTATCTACAGATCTAATAGCAAATTTGCCATTTTTGTAGAGTAATGTGAGGCCCTCAGATGAAAAGAGTTACATAAGTGAAAATGATTATATATCTCTATATATATGTATAAATGAAATGTACCTAGATTCTCATTCTTCCAGAAGTGCTATTATTATTGTGATTGTTTTATTGCAGTTTCTACCATTCACTTGGGAACTTAAAGCTGCCGACTGATTTTTCTCAAAGGCAAGCACGTAAAAAGAAAAAAGGAAAAAAAAATATCGTGTCTGAAATCAGAAGTCAGCTTTTTAGCATTAAAAAGTTATTAAGGCTACCATGTTCAGATTAATTTTGCCATTTTGCTTTTGCTAAAGATAAAGCACTCCTTAGACTGATTATGTGTTAATCAATTCAATAGTGCCTAACACAAAAGAAAGTGGGGCTATTTACACTCTTCTTTTTACTGTCTTTCTTTCAATTTTTTTATTAAATGCCTACAAGTCATCATAGTCGCATACCAATACTCGATCTTATCTCTTTAATTACGTAATTACCTGATATCAAATAAATAAATAACCAACCTGGAGATAAATAATCTGGAACAATAACAAATGCTATTTTTCAATCTGAATGTTTTACCTGCTAACCTTATAAAATGAAGACTACTGATTACTATTGAGTTGCATTAGGTAAACAAATTTCTTGATTTTAGAAGAACGGGTGAAACTTCACCTCCCTAGGAACGCACAGTACTGGTTAATGTTTTAGAAAGCTTTATTTACCAATTTAAATGCATTAGCAGTTACAATGTAGTCCACATTCCTGCCTTCTGCAGCTTTGCCAGTGTGGCCTGCCACTCCAATACGAGAGCCAGATGAGCAATTTGCAATAATCACATCTCAAAAATAGGTGCATGCTAATAAATATAGACACTCACCTGATACATGTGAGCTGTATTTGTTCCCAGGTACTTTGCACCATACAGTTTTCCATCAGGCCATTTCACTTGGACAACCTCTCCCTCTGCAGGTGGGCCCAGCTTTAGGCAGTCTCTGCTCTATTTATAAAGAAGGATGGATTCTCTCATCAGTGAGTGAGCCTTTGAAATTACCAGTAAGCTGTTTCTTACAACTTGATAATTGGAGGAGATTTATTACCATGCGTGTTTCAAGTTTTATAATCCTGCTAATGGGGTAACAGAAGATACTGTTAGCCTTTATGAAAATGAAATACTGACCAAAGAAGCACTCTCTTAACAGCTTGGCGCTGCATTGGCAAGGCAACATGTGCATAAATCAGATAGCTATCAACAACTGTGATATATTTCCCCAAATTAATTTCTGTCACACACTGAAAATAAAGATCACTAAAGTGCAATTGAATATGTGCAATGATTTCTTTTACATATTCAAATAACTCATGTTTTGTTAATTGCAGCACATTTTTGCTAGATGTTAACTGCTGACTGAAACATAATGTGATGGATCAAACTATAAATGGTGAGAATATCAATGTGTTCTTTGCTTAGCTGATGGAGAAACACTGAAAGAGCCCAATCTAAATACTTACAATGGAGAACAGGTGGAGGGTTTCTTTGGTTTGTTTGTATTGTGTTTTTTGTTTTTTTTTCTATAAATCATGAGGCTTCTTTTTTTTCCCTGGCCCATTTTTGGCCAGATTTTGTGCCTGATTTGTTGAGCATGTCAGAGCAGCATGGTTCATTCTGTTTATGACATATCCTTGTTATGATTTCTTTTGCCCGATAGGGCAAAAATAACCGATGACCCAAATGACTGATTTGCAGAGCTCATTGACTACATACCCATTACTACAACTGTGCACATCAGAAAATACATGAAGGACCAGGAAAGGACCATGCCAGGTCCTCACCAATTTCTTTTGAAATTATCTCCTCCAACAATTCAACCACAAAAAGGCATCTATACTTTGTAGTGACTATATCAGAAGACTTGTGATATAAATTAGCACTACTTTAGTGGTATTCCGAAAGGTGTGGAAAGACCTGCTCTGTCCATGATATCAGAGCACACTGCTAAGAGAAATAAAATGGGAAGACAAAAGACAAAGCCAAGGGCTCAGGTAAATGGATACAGAGACAAACTTCTGCAGGATCTGGTATTATCTCAGGTTGCTATGTTACTGTTACGTTTTTAAAGTCTCAGAATAGAATAAATTCCAACAATATTATTTCTCTTATGTATTTTGAGTTCAGCAGGTACGTCCAACTGAAGCCAACAATCATGACAACGAACTCAAAATGTGGGAGCAAAAATGCACCACAGTGATCCTTACTGGAACATTATCTTATTATAATATTACATTAGCCTAATTCAGGCCTTATAAGTTATTTTTAATCATACGTATCTTATCCATGAAATTGATTCAGCCCATGAGAAAAGCAGAGAAAAGCTTGGCTTTCATAGAAGCACAGTTTCTTGCAAAACAGATGACAATGCTGTCTCTGTCATCTCTCAGGATTTATGCCAGGAGTACAGCTCTTAAATACACCATGTGTGTTTGCTTGGCAAATGCTGCTGTGACAGACCCAGAGAGATGTATCCTTTCAATTTCACCATATATCCAACGGGTCCACCTGTTTCTGGCGTAGCAGGTGGCATTACTGTGCTACCCTTCCCAGTATTTCCAGGGGACAGGCAGAGCAGGTAGTTTCTCTCCTCAGTGATGACTATGAAAATGCTCATTGACATTATTATACTTCTTCCTTATCTATTGCTAAAGCCCACAAAAATAAGAAAAAGCCTTGGCAAAGTGTCATGAACCAAACTCTTAAAATACATAATGGAACACATAAAATTTCCAAAACCAAACAATCTATCATCAATGTCAAGCCAAACATTAATTTTGCAAGAACAAAAGCCCATCGTAAATCACGCCCTGTCCATCTTGAACAGGAAGAAGTCACATAGCTACTGTAGGACAACTCGTGAAATTACTCATAGAGAAAATCAGAGTTCTCATGCAAATAACTGAAGGGAGCTGTAATTAGGACAAATACTCATTCTTCACGTATAACCATGGTACTTTAGTCTATGGAACAACGTTTGGGAAATCCATACTAAACCAGTTGTGTCGATTACTGCTGTATTACATGAACCTTCTGTAGATTTTATCTTTTTACTGCAAAAATCATTTTCACCATTTTCTTCTTGGGCACGAACCCATTTGTTAGGCTGCCAGAACTACCAAAATGCAACCTCACTCTTCTTGGTTGAGTAATGAAAAGATGGACATCAGGATGTGGCAATCCCTTAACACTCCAATAGACCAGTTGTAAAATGCGTAGTGTGGCTACAGGAGAGCCCAGAACTGGACACAGAGCTTCAGACATGGTCTCACCCATTCTAAGTTTACAGACATTAAAATAATTTCATTATGAGCAAAAACATGTAGAGAGCATTTTTGAAACTTTTTTTTTTCTTTAACAGACTGAATTTTCTGGATTTAGAAACATTCATTTTGGAGTTCATTATAGGCATTGAACTAGAACAGCAAGCAATCCATTAGTAATAAAGGTTGGGAAAATATATTGAAATACTGTTTTTTGCCTCCTAAGACAAAAAGTTCTGTCTCCGAGAAATCCTTGTGTACACCACTACAGATAGAGGAGAGGTATTTTTTCCTACATTCTTTTTTCTTCTGATATCCCTTTGTTTTTAGTACTGTGATTGAACAATACTTTGCTTCATTAAAGCTGGACAGAATATCTGCAAGTACCAAATCTAGCTGTAGTGCCAGGGTGGTGATGTCTGACACTAACTACATAGAAGAATAGGAACAATTATAGGACCTATTTAAGAAAAAAGGGGGGAGAGGGGTGGGTCTTCGCCTGGAATATGCATTTAAGTCCAGGAACTGAGAAATGTTGCAAGATATCCATAATCTGATGCAGCCACTGAAACCCGAATAACGTATCTTACTTTTTAAAAAGAGTTGAAAAAATACATTCAAATGCTTTCCAAAATCCAGGCTAAAAAATATAGATATTATGATCTAAAATGAACTTAAGAACTACTGACTTCTCCAAAGCTGTTAGATGAAGATGTTCCTTGGATAGCTACAATTTTATTGACAATGTTTTTCTTGGCAATTATAATATGAATTCAGCTATTTCAAATTCATTGCTGATTTGGGAAATAATACAAATCTAAGAGACTTTGATTTCTTCTAGGTTAATTCAAAGCAGCCACACTAAAAACAAGCATACTTAGAGAATTCAGAGGAAACATAAAAACCTGTGGTGTGATCCTGAAGAGAGCGGGGCTAAATTTCAGTGCTCCGGAGCAAGTCATCTGCTACAGGTGTGGCTTGTATCTTTAGGCACTGGCTTAAAGAAGCTTGCAAGTTAAATTGATAGTAGAAAGGATGCTGTACTTTTTCATGTAAAGATTGTAGTAGGAAGTGATGAAATTACTCTCTGACTCCAGATACGAGCCAAAGTTAATTTACAGAGTCTCTGGTCTGACAGAAAGGTAGACAGAGAAAAAATCTTAGAAAGGGAAATATTGGCATAGCTGAGGTAAAATATTTTAGTATTTAATAAGGAAAAAAAGTTTTAGTTTGACTTTTTTCCCCACAGTGAGAATGGCAGAAGTTGAACATAAAGACCTGAAGACCACAACACATCCTTTAATAACACTTTTATATTTTTTCTTTTCAGAAAGAAGAAGCTCTCAAAAATACTTATGAATATTCTAAATTCCTTCTGAATCTAGCATCAAGAGACGTTTTTTCAATAGCTTGTACAACATTCTGCAACAGTCAGCTTATAACAAGTTTGGAATTTCAGGAGCTTAACTGGAAGCATATTCAGAAAAGTGTTGCCAGCGGGTCAAGGGAGGTGATCCTACCCCTCCACTCAGCCCTGGTGAGGCCACACCTTGAGTATCGTGTCCAGTTCTGGGCTCCCCAGTGCAAGAGGGACATCAATCAAGTCCAGAGAAGGGCTACAAAGATGATCAGGGGACTGGAGTACAAGGACTGGCTGAGAGAGCTGGGCCTGTTTAGCCTGGAGAAGAAAAGACTGAGGGGAGACCTCACCAGTACATATAATCTGAAAGGAGAGTGTCAAGAGGATGGAGCCAGTCTCTTTTCAGTTGTGCCCAGTGACAGGACAAGAGGCAATGGGCACAAACTGAAGCACAGGAGGTTCTGTCTGAATATGAGAGGGCACTTCTTTACTGTGAGGGTGACAGAGCTCTGGCACAGGTTGCCCAGAGAGGCTGTGGAGTCTCTTTTTCTGGAGGTTATTCAAAACTGGAGGTATTCAAAACCCACCTGGATGCCATCCTGTACAATGTGCTCTAGGTGATCCTGCTCGGCAGGGGGGTTGGACTAGATGATCTTCAGAGGTCCCTTCCAACCTCAGCCATTCTGTGTGATTCTGTGATTCATATCTTTTCAAATCTGATTCAGTCTCTGGTGAATATGGCATTTGATTGGTGAAGAAAGAAGTCAATTAACTCCCTTAACTTAAAGCAGTAAGATCATGGCCAAAAAGGTAAATATTGTATTTAAAATCAAAGCAATAGCATTGGTCATTATATCTCAAGAATTTGTTTGAAAAGAGAAAAATGCCATATGGCATAATTTAGAGGTGGTATAAGCCCATCAGTTGTCTAATGTTTTAAATTGTTGCTGGAAAACAATCAGAGTGAAAATGATAAATTGCCAAATACAAATATCTGTTTGTTTAAATCAGGGGGCAACTTCATGAAATCACGTAGCTCTTTTTAATTTTTTGACAATGTGATCCTGCCCTGATTCAAGAAAAGATACAATGATAAAGATCCTGATTTGATCCTCCAACTGATTACTATGACAGGATACCAAGATGGTGAAAGACTAGAGAAGAAGACATGGTGGCTGAGGTCACTTGGCCTGTTCAGCCTGGAGAAGAGGAGGCTGAGGGGAGACCTCATCGCAGTCTGCAGTTCACTCAAAAAGGGGAGTGGAGGAGCAGTCGCCGATCTATTCTCTTTAGTCACCAGTGATAAGACCATGGGAATGGAGTCAAGCTGTGACAGAGGAGGTTCAGGCTAAATGTCAGGAAGAGATCCTTCACTGAGAGGATGGTCGCTCACTGGAACAGGCTCCTGAGGGATGTAGTCATGGCACCAAGCCTGTCGGAGTTTAAGAAGCATTTGGACTGTGCACTTAGTCATATGGTCTGAATTTTTGGGTAGACCTGTGTGGTGTCAGGAGTAGAACTCTATGATCCTCGTGGGTCCCTTCCAACTCCAAATATTCTATGATTACCTCCATTAGTATGTCTTGTTTTAAGAGCTGTATATTGCCTCCCACTCATCCTTTCACATGAGCATTCTGTGGAATTTCTATCAGGACAAAGGAATTAAATTTCCATCTTGATAGGATCACAACATTTTCTGAGGGAGATTACTAAACTCAGTTCTTGCAGCTGTGCTCCTACAGTGAGCTTAGTAGGGAAGAGGAAATGAAACATCGCAATGTAAAACACATTTCTAATCAGTAAGTGACAACCCAAAGACCTTCTTCTACATCTGATGAATATGACTAGAGACCCGTTTTCCCTGAGCACAGCCCTAAGATACTCAGAAATACATAACTATAAACTGGAGATTAACATTTTCAGTATATACAAAAATAAGACCAAAAGTTTGGAAGATATTGAAAAAAATCAATCTTATACAGTATAAAGTGGGAATATTATCTGCAAGAAGTTCACAGTTTACTGATGCTCACCACCATCCTATCTGAATAAGCTTAAATTGTTTCCTTATAGCTGCACTGTTTGACAAACCTGAAGTTTATATTCATGAACTAGCATAATTTATTGTATTTTGTTAGATATCTCCTTTCACATGCAGAGTGGCCTCTTCCTGTTCAAAACTGTTTAATTCTTCTGGAACTTCCTGAAACCTTCTAAAGTCTACCATACACACAAATTTCTTCTAGACATTTCCCAGGAGTTTTTCCTACAAAATCCACAATGTGGAGCATCAAACTTTAATCAAGAATTAACCAAGAGAGCAAACATAATCAGGTGGACACCCCTTTATTTTGAAAAGTATTATCCAAGCAACCCCTATCACATGAACTTGAGCAACTCCAATTTCATTTTCCTCAACACTAATAGAATTGCTTATCTGTTTAACTGGCAGGCACAGTGCTGAGCTCTGTTATTTTTCAAATCCCTATGCTTTAGACTGTATTCTAAATAGAATATCTGTTCAAATTGTGTTCTAATTATAGCATTTTTCTCGATGTCACTTAGCAAAAATTTTTCCAACTCCTTGACATTCCTGAGTTTTGCTTGCTGATTTGCATTGTTTCCAAAATAAAGCACGAAATGCTTCTCTGTTTATTTAAATTCTAGTCAAATAATATTGGCAGTAAAACAGATATAAACCACAGAGGGCTACAGTGGGTCCATGTGGCTCTTGGAACAGGTTTTGTGAGCTAGCATGTACTTCTAATACTGCTTTTGCTGTATGACTCTGTAACGCAGCAGAAGAATGACATATACAGAAACTGTGTAAATAATTTTGATTACTGGTAAGGAAATAGTATAGAAATTTTTAAAATATAGACAGAATCTGGCTGGCATTATTTATTAGGATGGCATCTGTTTAAAGACAGCTTAAATATTAGCTCAAAGCTTGACCATGCAAAATATTTGTACCAATTAGTTTAGCTAAATACATTTTTGTCCTTTGAAGTTACTCATTATTGCTATACCAGAAGACATCAAAAGCCTCTAGGAACACATCCTCCAATCAATCAACTGCGCTCTTGCATGAAGCCTGCATAAGAGTCCATTTTGTTGTGCTGCTGCCTTCTCTATCAGAGTGCTCTTGAATCTCACTATGCAGTTGTCATGGAACTTGGGGAAAAGGAATGGCCAAAGGCAGAGGTAAGCAGCAGCCTGGCTTCAGCTCCTACTGTGCCTGGTGATACATATCCTCTATGTATTGTTCTGTACCTTACTCACAGGGGCCATAGTACAATATTCTAATCCTCCTCCTGGCAAACTGAAAGCAGATAATCTAGCCCTGAGGTTTTGAATATCAAAGAGAAACCAGATACAAAAAGAGATGAATTATAGTGAAATCAGACTGTAATTGCAATAAGCCTGGTCTTCCTATTCTATTTCCATTTTATTTTTCATACTATCACTTATGTTGTATTTGTAAATTCGTACATGCGGTTAAAATCAAACTGTGAAATGGCCCAGACCTTAATATCAGCCTATCTAACTACCATTTGCATGGAGCAAGCCAAGATACTCATAACTCATTTGAGCTTTTACATGAAAAATTCCATGGTTTCTGAAAAATACCTTAAAATGTATCCACATTTTCCAAAACACAATAACCAACACCTCCGTTTTCTTTTTCTGAAGGGACTGAAATTCATTTCATAGCAAAACAAAAAAAATTTAGAAACCTCAATGGAAGCAGTTACTTCTGACAACACATATAAAGCACACTTACTACATTTGATTTTGACTGATAATACTTCAAATGGACTTTTAGATTACGGGATTACAACATGAAACAAGTATGAACAACCTTGGCCTACATATTGCGCTACTGCACAGAAATCATCCGTTCACAGACCGTAGTTGAACTGCATTTCTAAATTTTTGCCCTTTCAAATTAGGAACTGAACTGAATTTACTAACATAATTCATTGCTACTAAGGTATCTACAATGAGGCAGTGCTCTCTGAACTAACAGAACGCAGATGAATATTGTTTGAACAGGAAGGAGTGAAGAAGAACTGAACATGTGGTGAACAAGCTGTCATGAAGAGTTAGCTCTGCTGTGCAAACCCAAGACGGAACAGGGCTTTCCACGGAGCAGGAAAGGTGCCTCCCCTGTACCCTCTGAACAGTCCTGATGATGGAGCTGAAATGTCCCCAAGGCCATTCTGCAAAAGCGCTTAATGCAAGTTGTCTTCTCTGCTTAACTTTCAAATTTAGTGCTTGCGATTAAGCTCTCACAGTCATGCTTACCAGTAATTGTTTCACAAGGAGCACGACCAATGTGATTACAACTAACACCTCTGATTTAGAAAAGCTTGTCATACAAATAACATACCGCAGCTGAAAACAGCGAGTTTATCTATCAACACTATTAAAGCGGAAGTGAAGTAAAAATTGTAGAAACTCTTTGAAATCAGCTGCTGATGTCAAGAGACTGTTAAACTGTGTTTTTCTTTGGGAAACTGTTAGTATACAGGACTTAACGCAAATTTTTAGAAACATAAAATTAGGTTTCATATGTTCCACGAGAATTTGAATGAAAAAGAGAGTGGTAGCTAATTTGCCACAGTCAGAATTTTATCTAAACAGGAACAGCAATTTACACAGTGCATTAGCATTTGAAAGAGCAGGCCTGATTCCCAGGAGTGCAATTCTGTTTTTGAATTGGTATAAATTCAATGAAATCACCAAATTAACAGAATAGTTACTGTAATTCAACAAATTTAACATTGGATCACAGACTGCATAGTATAAAAATACTTTGAACTTATGTACAATATTTTATCCTTAAGATGTACTGGTTCTTCCATTACAAAGTGAATATATTTTTTCACTGGGGAAAAGGGAAAATAGAAGTCAAATTGAATCATGCATTCCTGAATAAATAAAAAAAAAAATTACTTTCTATTTAGCTTAGAAAATTACTATTTCAACCATTATATGGTCTTTCAGCAATGTATTAATAACACAAAAACATGCATAATGCTAACTGAGAGATGCAGAACTGCCCAAAAGACCACAATTCTAACTCACTTTGCAGAACACTACTAAGGACGTCCAGGCTGCTACTGAGCATCACAATAAGGTTCAGAGATCACTAAGGAAGCCTTAATGTGGGGTATGAAATGCTCTTATAGACAAAATTTACTGTAAGTGGTGGGAAGGTAAAGTGGGCAAGGACACCAGAGCATCTGATTCACTGTGCTTGTACTGAGGCCTCCTCAGTACAATGGAGAACTCTTGCCCCAGTTAAATGAGACTGAATCCTACCACACCCACCTCCTTTGATGTCCACATTTATCACATTATCACAGAATGGTTGAGGTTGGAAGGGACCTCTGGAGGTCATCTGGTCCAACCCCTCTGCTCAAGCAGGGACACTCAGAGCAGGCTGCCCAGGGCCATGTATGTCCAGGCAGCTTTTGAAGATCTCCAAGGAGGGAGACTACACTATCTCTCTGGGCAGCCTGTGGCAGTTCACAATCAACCCTGAAGTAAAAATAAAAAATAAAATAAAAATAAAAAAATAAATGTTTCCTGATGTTCAGGAGGCATCTCTTGTGTTTTAGTTTGTGTCTACCGCCTCTTGTCCTAGCACTGGGCACCACCAAAAAGAGCCCAGACCTCTTTGCACCCTGAACAAGATCCCCCCCAAGACTTCTTTTCTCCAAACTCAACAGTCACAGGTCTTGTAACCTTCCCTTACAGTAGAGAGTCTCCAGTCCCTTAATCATATTTGTGGCCTTTTGTTGGACTCTCCAGTAGATCCATGTCTCTTTCTTCCTAGGGAGCCCACAGTCAGATGCAGTGTATGAAAATCTGAAGATTTAAAGTTCCTAGCAGATCTACTGCAGTCAGAGGACCGCAATGAACACTTCATATACTGCTCTAGCTTTTCTCCCCATCCCAGTATAACACACACAGAAAGTTTGAAAATAACCTACTACTGAAATATATAGCAAATAGGGTAAATTACCAGGTATGAAAACACTATAATTCTTGGTTACCACTGAAAAAAAGTTGGGAGGCAAAATAATGCTGTTCCCCGACTCCCAGCATTCCTACTTCATCTGTGGTTCCAATCTGACTCCAGAGTTTTCACTGCGCTGCACGTGCTCATCATGGGTGTGTTCATCACAGTGCTGGACATGAATGTACACCCACTTAGCAAACACAAGCATTTCAGTACATTTCTGTCACTCAGCTGCTTCACTGCAAAATCAGCCATTTTATCTTAAACTGCAAAGTAATGGATTATCTTCCATTTTGTTTCTAACGCTGAGCTATGAAAACATTACCTTCAACTCGTGTAAAATCTATATTGATAAGGTTCCATGAAGTATTCCATTATAAAGTGGAAAGGACATTATACACAGGAAATTGTGTAAAGATAATACTTACATTTGAGGGTTTAATTTGCTCTTAATCTATCCTACATTTATTTTTATGCTTATCTACTATGTTTCTACTCTTTCTAGTATAACAGGAAACAAGAAAAAGCAAAAAACAAAGAAAAATCACTTCTGTTCTCCACAATGGAGTAAAGTGAAAGTACCTCAGTTAAATGAATACCGGTATAGTACTGTACAACAAATTCCAGATTACAGTAAGGCTATTGCATATTTTAATGCTTTGCAGCTTCAAGTGTTACAAGATGGAATGAAAGCCTCCACCCTGAATACACTTCTTTTATTTTTAAAAAAGTTTGATTTCAACGTAATAAGACCACAGTTTTGAAAACAAAAATTCATTTGTGTTAGTATTCAGAAGACACAAAAAGTGATTTGCATGTGTAAAGCACAGCATTCTGTGCATCAGCACTTGCAAATTGACTGAATTCCACAATTTCAGAAAACAATGCTAAACTAAATTTCTCAGCTCACGTGAAATTAAAATCAGTTCTTCAAAACATATATACATTTTTAACATTTTCACATTATTTTTAAATATTTTAAACAAAACAAGAATGCAAAATCCTGAATATATTTTTACAAATCTATTTAACAAGGAAAAGAAACACAAATTTCCCCCTCCGAGACAATTCACACAGCTTTCAAACTTGCTTTCCAGAATTTTTCAGAAGTGTCTTTTAATGTTCACACTGGCCAAATTGCTGAGTAGTAACCTCCCCTACATATCAGGTGAGTTTATAATGCTGAAAAAAAAAAATAAAAAAGTACAAGCCCAGTATGAGTGCAGTACGAGTATTGCATTATTTAGCTCAAAGACTCAACATTGTCTCAGTTCAGAAATTTAAAAAAAAAAGTTGCTACACCTAATTCATTAGATCGATTTTCCCACATCATGCAACCAGTTTTGAGAACCTTTTGACTAAATTTATACCAAATACAATCTATCCTCTTGTTCCCTTCAAAAATCCATTGCTTTGTTTTCTGTTTTACGTTCTCAGAAATTGCTGGTGCTGGTGATACTGAAGTGCACCCAAAGTATCTGTGGGTTGCCCAGAGAGAGCATGAGTTCAAACATTCTCATTTCCTTAGCCATCCTCTACAGATTTACATGTCAGTATAATAAAATGAACAATAATCTATTATTCTCTGTCAGAAGTCTAATGGATCCTTCACAGATACAAGGAAGCAAGTGTGCACTACTATTTAAGGTTTTGATTTGAACAGGTAGACAAGCAGAAAACAGTTGTCAGAAGAGGTAAAGAGAAGAAGGCATACAGAAAAGAAACTGCTTGAAACCAGTCAGGAGTTTAGTCATTTATAATGCCAGACAAGGCTGATAGGCGAATTACACAACTCTGATTTGCAGGACAGATTGTCAAAGAACTGCATCCTTACAAGATGACCAGGGCCAGAAACAAGTCCTCTATTTTCATATCTAGATATTGAAGTATTGTTTAGACTTATGTGATAGCCTACTATTTCCAAAGGTCCATTGTTCAAGCAGTATGTTTTTTCAAAAGCAGTGGCCACACATGTATTAACACATACAGAAATTGAGAAGCTGATTAAGTGTCCAGTCAATCAGTCCACACTCCTATAGACATAGCTTTTAGCTCTGACTCTGGACATCCGATCATTAGGTATCTTCCTTATTGTTATTTCCTTTCAAAAGCCTCATTTTCCAACAACTTTAGAAATAAATGAAAAAAAAAACAAAAAACTGTTCTGAAATATTCCAGCCCTTATTGCACCAGTGAAAGTCACTAGTCACGTACAGATAAAGTTACTAGGGAGAAATTCTTGTAAAGAAGTAAGATTTTGTTCTTGAAGCTATATCCTAAGCACTGACACTCAAGGGCCCCCAAAGCACTACCTTTTCTTCCCTGCAGTTGCAAAAAGTCCCACCTACATAGTGGTACATTGCAGTTTTAAATTGATGTTCCCTTCTGTCTGCCTGTGGAGGAAATAATTTTTGAAGAACTGCCCAGATAAATCCCATTGGTTCTATATGTCAAAGGGTGATGAAGTAAATTTGTTCTGTCTCTCAACAGTCTTACAATAATATCCTTGGGACAATCTGTATTCAGCCTTACTCTTACACCTATACAATGCAATTAGTTCACCTTGTCTTGGGCAACTTCCAGCTTCAAACTATGCAGCTTCAAACCCCTGGCAGACATCTAGGCTAGCAAGGATCATTCAGAATCTCAGGGAGTTCCTAATCAGCAAGAAAGAAAAGATCATTGGCAAGCCTATGCACACAGTATATGTATACATTGGAGTATGGGTCATGAGTTGTTAAAGTTTTCATTTCATAAGTTTGCAAGGGTATAAAGGGAGCATTTGTTGGCAGGGACTGAGCTAGAGGACTGCAAAGAAAGTCTCTGATTGAGAAAAGGTTTATTTTTTAAACAGCTTCTCAAATTATATTGCTATTATACTGTAAGGTTTTTCTTCAAATACTAGTAACTAAAATGTGCTCCATTTTATTATAAAGAGAGCAGAGAATAATAATTTTTGGCTGTGTGAAATTTAGGTGCACATTGTAAGAAGTTGTAGCTTTCTTGATAATTTCAATGATGTACTTTAGCTGTCAGATTTCTAAATAGCCCTGTTCCTCCCTTGTCTGACAGTGGTGAATTTAAAGTATTGATAGACACAGAAGGAACTTAATCTCCACTGTCCTCTTCATGCTGAAGGCTCTCTTGGTTCTACTCCCAAAAAAAGGTACTTACATTAGTATCAGCATAATTCTGTTAAGGATTCCAGGTGTCACTGTGGGTATGTTAAGAAACAGTGACAGACAAAATAGCAAGGTGTTGGACGGATCAGTTTGATACATGCAAAAAAAAAAAAATTTCTTGTTCCTGCTGCTTATTCCCACTCCAGTTCAAGCAGTGTCTTAAACTACATTTTTACTAATTTTATAGTATGCCCTTTAATGCCAAATGCCCAAATGCCTTTTAATAGTCATCTTACTTCCTCATCTCTTATGATACTCTTGCTTGTAAGGGATGTTTACAGCCGCATTCCATAACTACAACAGCATTTACAATGGTATTCAATATATTGCTTTTAATCAGTAAAGTCCACTTCAGGTTGTGGGCGTAACAATCCACAGGTGAGCTTCAACATGTGAAAGAAGAATCCCTAAATTTATACCCCTGATGGCAAGCTAAAACACAATGTAGGGTATGTCATGGCAGCGTGAGTAAATGCCCTCATTTTTGTTCACCTACTTTGCTTGACAGCCACAAGGTGAAACCATGACAGCAAAAAATTTTGTGTAAACTGGCTATGGGTGAACCAGGGTAGGGCAAGTGGCCTGAAACAACATCTATCATTTCAGGAGAGGTGTGCCCACCTCTCCTTTAGTCAGACCTCCCCACACACTCACATTTAGCAAAGCATGTTGACTCTGCAATCTTTTTTCTTCCTTGACATAAATACAAATTGTTGAGACCTTTCTTTTTCCAACCAGATATGCTGCAAGGCCTCCCTCTTTAGCTGAGATGTGAGTAACGTAATATGGGAAGAACTGCATCCTTAGCTCTAATTCCAAGTTACATATATACATGTATGTATATACATGTACATTTAATTACACTTGCTGGTAGACATTGTTGGCAGCCACAATATACAGAGAAACAAATAAAACTCCCAGCAAAATAAATCTGACTGAGGATATTCATTTCGAGCAAACTGCCTAGCTGTACCACTGAAGACATGTCCATCAGGTATTAAAAAAAACACAACTGTGAGAAGCTCTCCCTACCTGAGCAGGCCAAAGACCTGAGACATTTCCTGACGCAGAATCTTACAGATTGCAAGATTCTAACTGACATCTGTCCTGTTGAGTGAGACATAACTCCTCCTCGTATTGAGCTAGGGGCTGTGTGACAAGCTATAGTGCATTAATCCTTCAAGAAGGAGCAAGTGGCATGCTAGTTGTTTGGTGGAAGTTACTCAGGACTGCAGCGTATGCACTCCCCACTTGTGTGTTTGCATGGTTAAGGTAACCACTAAAGCTGTCATCTCACCTCTTTTAAAATATCACATACTATCCCCCTCATTGGTGTCTTTCTGTAACTTGCAGAGGAAGTTGTCCTGCTGTTTTGTTCAGAAAAAAATGTACCCATACACTTCTTTGCACCCTCTCCCACCCACTGGGTAGAGGGAAAGCTGACTGCTTAGCACATCAAAAAGCTATCTAATGGGTTTAAACACTGTAATTGAGGAGTGATTACTCTAAGAAATTCTGACAAGGTAGAAATCAAGTAAAGTACCCAAGCAATAACTTGAAATAGAAAGAACCTATATAGCTGCACCTATATATCTAACACCTACAGCTAACAAATCCTGATCCATTTAGCAAATGTGAACATAAACCATGAAAAGTACGTATGAGAAGGGAACAATGTATACCCTGTTTAGGTAGTTATTGAATGCTTACATGCAAACAGTTTCAAGAAGCTTCAAGACTGAAATTTCCCTGCTCCCTGTTTTCCTCCTTAAAAATAAATCACTGTGTCTGAACATTGGAACTGTGGCCTATTGTGAGCTGAGCTGAAATTATGTAGTGGATTCAGTGTATAGTGGAAAAGCAGAAAGCTGCTGCTATCTTTGTGAGCTAGTTGAAAAGTGAAAACAGATTAGAAAAATAAGTTCTTCAATAGGCAGCAACATTGCTTTCACACCAGATTTGATGAATAAGTCCTCCCAGCAGCACTAACACCAGATACGCACATTGCATGGATTAGCAAGTTTTAGTCCAGGCAGAAGAAAAAACATTTTTTTTTTCCTTTCCAGTAACTGCTGCAGGTATATTATCTAATGAAAACACAAGAAGATTTCTCTAAGGAACGTGAAATTCGTTTGCTGTTTCCATCAAACAATTATATGTTGTTCATCCACTATCTGAGAAGCACTGAGGCATATCCAGACCTGATTACATTTAGTCTTAGCTCTGGATCAGACTACCGCACTAGGGTGGCAAGCAGTTTCTCATCCCTGCCATACCAGATCCTTGATGCAGGCATACACAAAAGAAGGGTTTCTAATAACAATATAGCCACATTTGCTTAAATCTTGATCATCCTAAATCAAAATGCCTTTGATCATTAATAGAGCCTTTCAGACTGTTTCAAATTAAAGGATAAATTTTCAAAGACATGTAACAGGGATTTGCTGACTGTTTTCTATTAACACCAGTGGGAGGTAAACAGCTCAATCCCCATATACCGCTCTGAAATGTACCCTTTCAAATGCTTTATTTTTAAAAGGCATCAGACTTTTCAACAACTAGGAAGCTCCTAAGAACAACAGTATACTTTCCACTGATGATATCTGTCTGCTAAAGCTACTTCCAGGAAAACATTAGGGCTTCAGAAAACAGAACAGCTCAAAGACATTTTTACAGAAAAAAAATAGGGAATGCTCCTAGGGGTTGTGCCCCTGGAGCATATATTAACAAAGTATATATTCTTATGTGTATGCCAGACTCTCCCCTTCTGCATACAGCGCAGGACATGGGGCTAAGTGAAAACTGGTCCTGAAACACACAGCACTTCTGCATGCCAGTGCTCCCTGGAGGCTCTAACTTCTAGAGATAATTAGCAGGAGGTACACCAAAAAATCAGCTCAGCACAAAGTACCCTCAGAGGAGCATGAAGGTTAAAAAAGATTAGTCATGTTGTGACACAAACATCATGCAACGTCTGATGAACAGAACAAAGGTTACGATCCAATCTCTTCATTCTAAATATGGAGGGAAACAGAACGCTTCCTCAATTGTCTGCAAATTTTGTTCATATACGCTAAGTGCACAGTGTGGTCCGTAACAGTTCTGAAAAACATGGTAGTTTATGTAAGTGCATAAGGGAAATCAAAATCTCGATTGCTTTTTGGGAATGCAATAAATTACACATTCTCCTCCCCAATGATTTTTATCATTAATAATGTAATCTCACAAACTAAACACCAGAAGGTGTAAACAAGTTGTTATAACATATTCATGAGAGCTATTCTTCCCATTACATTAGGATTTTTCTATTCAATAAGGAATTTTTACAAGTTATCTCTGAGAGACAGATAAGGATACATGGAACTCCCTCTCTCATATCCTTTATTAAATACATATTTCTTATTTAATTAAAAGGCTTTGTAAGATTACTTCTGATACATTTGGTCAAATGGCAAAGACTAATTAGAACAACCACTGTTTCAAAGCCCATTAGAAAATAACCAATCTCAGCAGCAAAAGTAACAAACATGAACCAAATATTAAGACATAACCTCTTCAAGGTCATAGTTCAAGATGTTCCAACTCTCTAATTTTCAGAAACTACCTAACACCCCTCCCCAACCCCCTCAAAACAAAAAGATAAAAAAGGGAACAGGTATCTGAGAAAGTACTTACCACGATGTCTTCAGGAAAAGTATCTCGACTGAAAGAGCCATCATCAAACATAACTTCATAGAAAAGCTGAGATGTCACTCCTATGACTCTGCAGCTATAGTATCGTGTATTTCTGTGTTTCGTTATGACTGTCTGCCCAACTGTAATGGACTTCTCACATGCTTTAGTTCTCTTGAAAAAATGGAAAGAAAAATTTTAAAATACCAGTTGATTAATCAGAATTGTATCTATTTTAAAGCTGAATCGATAACAATTCACTGCTCAGTAGAAAATCTTCAAACACAAAACTGTTCCTCACAGTCATGATCACACAAATTTGTTTTACACTCAAAATTTTTGCATTTTATGTGAAAACAAACAGCATCTCAAGAATAAGAAATTACAGCACTCAAAAATATTTTTGCATTTGATGCCTTCAAACCATTTGACAGTGGAGCATGTGTTTGAGGAGAGCACATGGTGAACTTAGACAATGGTTTTGTAATGTTTTAAAAGGTGGGGTTTTCAAGTACTGGATTTTGATATGGTTTTTCATAATTTGTATTTTGCTGTCTGGGATGACATAATTTAATGCATATCCGGTTCTTGTCAGAGCTGTCTACAGCAGTGTATCTGAGTACGTTCTTAGCTAAGGCTGTGCTAAACATTTGCTTTAAGACTTCAGATAGCATTGATTCATTCCTCATCACTCACTTATCTACTATATTAGTAACAGTATTTTTTTTTTCACTTTGCATTCCATACAGCTAGTTATGTCAATCAGAAGTGTACCAGGGTTGTTAAACTATGCAAAAATTCTACACCAGTAACTGCTTAACAGTTTCTATGAAAAAAAAAAAAAAAAGAATAGAACTTTCTAAGTCAGCAAATGCTCAGAAGCTCACATGATGCTGACAGCTGTTCCACATCAACACCCAACTAATGTATACCCATGAACTTCCCACTTCAAAGGCAACCTTCTTCACCTGGAAAAATAAAATCAAGAGCTTCTTATCCTAATAAGACTTTACTAGATAATTTTTTACTTTAGTCTATTCACTTATTTGAAAAACAAAACAAAACAACAACAAAACCAAACAGAACTGGAGAGTATTAACTGAATTACTTCCATGAGATAACAGAAAGCAGAAGTTTGAGATTACACCACAGAATTCCAAGAAGAAATACCCCTATTACAAGGTTTAAATGTTTCTGAAGTCTGAAAATTGAACTCTTCTGAGTTGGTGAATAAGCATAACATAATATTTTAATAGACAATACAGTCATTTAATGATAAAATTTTCAGAGAAGAAATGTCGTAGTTCATTACAAAAACAAAGGATGAAACAGAAATGCATCCTAGTTCAAGGAGAAGATTATTTTTAGTATGTTGCCTTGATAGGATTCTTGATTTATTTTCCAGAAAAAATATTGACAAGCACACTCTACAATTGATTGCATGTCCCAGAGGACATTTCCTGTCAGAAAATCCTAAGAATTTATTGATGTTAAGAATGTCAGTTTTGATCAGAAAGGACAGCTGTTATGTAACGGAGTCTATCAGATTAAAGAAACAGCTGTGGTAGTTATCAGATTATTGAGAAAGCTGTAGTTTAAAAAGCATGATTTTTTTTAGCAGTACCTATACTAACAATGAACTAAGATAGCAGCAGAAGTACAGAAAACAACCAGATACAATGGAAAAAAGGTTAACCTCTCCTTCTGCATGTGAAAATGACTTTTCCCTGCATGTTCTGTATGTCAGGACACAAAATCTTGTTAAATAATACACATAAACTAATGGATATAAAATCATAATAAATAGCTATCCTGAAATAGGCACCTAATGCATATCTATCTAGAAATGTCATCTGACTACAGTTTTTAATGGAAGATCTTTAAAATTTCTTTCTAAATATAATAAATATTTGTTTGACAAAGATAAATAATTTCATAATTTTAAGCTTATTCCTCTGAACTGCAATTTGGGCATTGAAATGATGCATGACATTTCAAAAAAAAATGCTAATTTATGATTTTTGAGTAATATTTCCTTCGTATGTCATGTTTTTAGACTTTTGAAAATATTAAGAGGCTGGCAGTAGTTAGCAGACAATATCAAGGAACGACCACTGCATTCTCATAATTCAATGGAAAAAGGATCTCCAGTTTCCACTTGACAGCATCCTTTCATACACTGTATACCACAAAGGTACAAACTGGCCAATAATAACACAAAATGATTT